>NC_133979.1:28336512-28656413 GCF_047716275.1 Strix uralensis | reverse complement strand
AAATTCTAAGAAGTTTGTGAGCAAGATTATCCTTAGCTCTGCTGTGAGGGCAGTGAACCAAATGGCAGAGGCTGTACGCTGCTGTGAAAGTGGATAAAAGGACAGTCAGGCATCCTCTAATAGCTCAATGACTCTTTCACATCACCTGTGACCCGAGATGTGGCTGCAAACACTCAAGAGATAGGAAGTTTCATGCCAGCTCTGTGCACCGAGAAGCTCTGTGGACATAGTTCCTTGCTGTTCCTCAGCTGAGAGCTTCGATGTAGTCTGACTCTATGAACAATGACACCAGTAGGCAGCCTCAAATGTGTTGGTGTCTAGAGCTGTGGGATTATATGTGAACCAGAGTTGGCATATTTATATGTGGTCCGAAGTATGTCTCTCTATGTACATACAAGTAACCAATGTCCTATGGAAAAGTAAATTCTTACCCTCATTTGTAGGACTTCTTTGCTTCTAGAGCAATGGCTTCTGGTTAAGCACCAGAATGTTAAAATGTTAAAGCTAAGGCTAACAGTGAGAACAAAATATAGCACTGTCTGCAGTCCTTAACACCATCTCTGTTGCCTTGGTATGTTGAAAATCTAGATTCTTGCTTGAGGAAGCTCGTCCTTCACTTGTCTTCAATAGTTAGAAAATATCAACTATCTGCGCTCTTTGTTATATACTGTTCTGCAGGAAATACCTCTTAACCTGATGAGTGAGTGCATATGCTCAGAAATTATTTAAATGCAACCAATCTAGGTCATGGAAAGTCTGGAAGATGGGCATGGTGAAGTCAATGGCATCAACTTCCCGAGAGTTAGAATTTCACCCATTGTGAGTGGGTGTGTTGTCCTTAGTGTGGTATGTTTTTAGGGGACTGTTGTTTTTTTCCGTGCTTTCTGTAGTCTGATTAGTGTTCTGCTAAAATAAAGTTCTCCTTTCCTAGAACCAGTCCTGGCACTGTCTGATTGGGGCTGTGATTTCTGCCCCATGTCATATTTCTTTTATTTAGTTCCATCTTATTTATACAGTTTCTTTTGTAAGCCACAGCATGATGCCTTTCCAGCAGCTGTTTTTAATATTGTGAATAGATACTATTTGTCTAGAAGATGCAGTTGTGGACCAGGATCCTATTTTGCAAACTTAGAGTAAAACATGGTTCCTTGCAGTCAAAGAATGACATGAGACAATTGATGGATAATTGCGGAACAGTATACTGTCTGTGTTTTCTCTTAGAAGTTTGTCACTAGCCTCTGGAAAACAGAGGGTCTTGAGGCAAACTACCTGTTTGTCACTGGTGTGGCTAGCAGAGGACATAGGATTTAGGATTGTTTTGTTACTAATAAATTCTGTTGTGGTGGTTTGACCTTGGCTAAATGCCAGGTACCCGGTACATCTGTAAAGAAGGAGCATGGTTTCTTTCACAGGAGCTCTCCCTTCAAGCCTGAGAAGGCAGTATTATGAGTGGTTTGGAGCAGGTCTGGCAAGGTGTCTTCATCTTTTATTCTTTAAAAATACCTCACTCCAACATCTTTTGAGTATGCAGTGATTACTTTCTTCCCGTCTTTTAAGAACAAGCAGTGATTAATCCTCCTGTTCTGGTTATTTCCCAGACTCTCTTCAATTCATCTCTATAATTTGACACTAGTTCATTTGAGTGTCCATCCCTACCTGTTGGAAACACCTCAGCCTAAAGTATGATTGCAAATTTGCTCAAGTGGTTTTGTTGGGTCAGTTGTTCAAGTGATTTAAATTGGTAATCCTTGTGAACTAGCCTAGATGTAAGCATGCATATGAAGTTCTTCATCCTTTTGTTTCAATGGAGAAGTCAAGAGAGAGTGAGTGTGTGTGTGCATGTGTGTGTGTTTTCAAAGAACCCTGGTGTCTTTGCTCAAATACACTGAATGGGTTTCCTTTAGTGTATACAAGTATCAACATTTTCCCATCAAAATTCAGATCTTTTCTGATGGGATGCTACTGGGGAATTGCATGTATTTCTAGGGATCTGTGTCTAGAATAATCTGTGATTATTCCTTCCAAGTCTGGATCTCTTGATTGTAGAGTACTTCACTGTCCCTTCGTAGACAGTGGCTCCTTGGAAGCAGAAGCTCAGCTGTCCTGAGTGCCAGGTTCCTAGGTAATTGTCTATGGGCAACATGACAGTAAAGCAAGGGAACTCAAATTTTCGATGGAGTACTTAAATACACATCTTTTTTTCTGGTAAGGCTCAGGAATGTTGCCATTCCATGAAAGATAAAAGGATGCATCACTTCTCAGTGTGACCTGTTCCTCCTCTGTGTGTTGCTGGGTTTTCAGGCAAAGTCTTTCCTGCCTATGCTCTTTGTAGTTGAATCTTCCATTTCAGATGTTGGAAGGATTTACTTGACCTAAAAGATGCTTCTGTTTTAAAGCAGTTACGTATATCGTACTTGCAGCTGCAATTTTTTCTGTGTGAAGCTCGTTCTTCTTCGGTATTGGTGGCTTTTAGGCTGCTCTTTCATAGTTTTTTATAAAGTATATTTTATCATATATATAAGAGCATTAAGCTATCTACCAGAGTTTACAGATTGCCACAAATACCCTGTTCCTTCCAAATTCAACCCCCAACTGACAATGGAAAATTACAGTTCAAATATCAGTGATGCTACTACCTCTTTTGTTGCTGAGCGTTTTGGTAAAAACACCACTTTACTATGGTAACTCCACAATCCCTTGGGAATGACTCTTCAGTGCTTCCAACCTTCAGGTTTTTTCTTGACAAGTTTCTGGCTATATCCTGGAAGATTTCTGGAGTCTGCTATGGATCTATAGCAACTGAAAATATGGGAAGCAGCATAAACTAAAACATGTTATGTTCAGTATGAAAAGGAATAACTTTGGGCAGGGGAGGTTTCCGGTGCAAATTAAAATGTCCACATTCACGCTTAACAAGCTAAAAACTCATTAGAGAGCGAGATGAAGTTACTAAGAAGGTACTACCAAGTTTCCACTCTGTCCTCCTGGACATCTGCAAAAACTAAGTGGCTTTGCTACAAAATGTAAGCTCTGCTTGACAGAGAATGCTGTTGTTAATATTCCTACCTGGAATCCCCAACAGTGGAGCTTTTCAGTCAGTCCAAGCTCAGGCGTCACAGTGTTCAGATCTGGTCATTTGTTTGGAACCCACTGTTATTTCTCTTGTTTTTATGAACTTACTTTACTGAGTTTAAGTGCCTTTGCTGGAAGATATGCTTAAAAACACACAGCATGCTTACAAAATGTTGTGCTAATTGAAGAAAAAAAAAAAAAAGACAAAGAAAGAAAATGAAAGGAAAAAAACCCTTATAGCCAAAGAAGTTATACATTGCAAGTTGTATACTCTTTGGACAGAGTACTGTTTCTTGCACAGCTTGCTGTGTGTCTGATAACATATTCCAGAGAGGCTGTGCATGCAGCGAGCTTTTCATTCTGTTTCTTTGGGCATAGTACGGAGAATATTTGAATCCGTAACAGTTATAAAAGATGCAGAATATATTGAAATCCAGGCATTTATATGTCTTGAGAATACAACTGCACGTAGTCAACAGAGAAGCACTCTCCAGTGCTGTAAGGAAAAGCATTCTTTTCACATTTCTTCCCAGTTTGCATTAGACATGACATACAAGAGCTAGAATATGAGGCAGAATTTGCAAGCAGCCACAGCAGTTCTTACTGGTTTTTGGGTTTCCCAAAGAGAACTGTGCTCAGCAGGTTGTTCTGCTGCCAAAGGTTTTATCATGTGGACTGAGTATCGTAACGGAACAGACAACACCATCTTCATGTGTTTTTAGACATGTTATTTACTGGGGTTTCCCTGAAGAAAGCTTAGGGATTCTTTCCTTATGAGTCACTAACCAAGTGATTGTTTTTATATAAACTTTCTTTCAGCTGGTTGGAGTTGGAACACAGTGTCTTCTGCTCCTTCTGGGGTCTGACTTTTCTCTTAATTTCTTTTAATAGTTGTTCCTGCAGCCAACAGGATGGTTTGAACCTCGTGGCCTTCCCCTGCACCCTCCCCGAGTTCCATAGTCTTGAAAATCGCTGGTCTAGCCAGCAGAAGTGCTGGTGGCAATCACTATTTGTGTGTAATTCCACTTTTCAGCTTTCTACCTTGTGGTGCTTTTCCAACTCTGCACTTTTACTTGTGGCTTAGGGAGAATGTGCTGTTGACATTAGCCAAACTGGAGTTTGCATTTTGTGTGCTGAAATTAAAACAAAAAGTTGATATTTGACTTCAGCAGCATAGAGGTTAAAAGCTGTGAAGCACTGTGTTTCCATGATGGAAATCACTGAAGCTAGAAACACACATGCCTTCTCTTACATACCCCTGAATCCTTTCCTGCCCTCCCTCGGTGGCTGCAGCGAGAGTCTTCTTTTGCCAGTGCAGTGGTGCAGAGTCACTTTTAATTACCTCCTTCCACTGCTTTTGATTTCAAGCCCAACTGATGGCGCCAAGGGCTGAGCCACAGGGAGATCTCCAGGCAAGTCCTGCCTATGTCAGGCAGCCTTACCAGGCAGATGCTGTACAGCCCGCTGCACTTCCTTGTGATTTTTTTTTTTTACTACATTTTATTTCTTTTATCCTGAGACGGAAGCTATGTTAAAATCTAGTAACTCTGTAATGGACTTGTACATGTGAAATTCTAGGTTACGATCACCAGCTTCTCTTTCGCTCCCTGACCTTGCTTCAGATATTTATACTCTGCATGTACATGTATATGTACGTTTGACTTCACAGGTAACGTATCCTGTGTATACAGATTTGTCAGAATGCATGGCATTATTTTAAGCCAAGAAGTATGCAGAGTTCTTTGAGTCTTTTTCATAACCCAAGATTGGATTTCTTTATTTTTACAGGAACAGGAATGGTTTAGCTGGAATGAAAATGTTCATTCCACTGCATCATTAGCTACAGGCAATCTTCAGTTGAAGCCTAGCCCATTTTTCATGCTAAACCTCTAATAGTTTGACTATTAATCAACATGTAGGATGAATTTCTGGGGCTGAGAGTGCTTGTCTGCATGCCTGTAATTTAAGCTGAACTCCTTTTTTCCTTATGAAAGGAAGGTAGCCAGAAAATAAATTATATTTTAAAGAGTTCACCTCCCTCTCACCCCCTTCTACCATTCCCCTTCTGATAAACACCCCAAAAGTTTTCACTAGGCGGATATGGAGATTTAGCTGGAGTAGCAGATCCTCAAATGTGTCATTTGATCCTCTACTAATTCTAAAGCAACCTTCTGTTAGATGAGACTAGTCACTGACATGGTGATTATCTCAGGTGTGATACTTAGTACCGAGGGTCCAATCCTACTTCCTTTTGTCAATTTAAATGTTAATTTTAGGGTCTTAGATAAAGATTTTTCTTCTCTTCTTCATTACATGGAAGCTGTAACCAGCAGCCCGTGTGATAACGGGAGCATCAAGACCTTTAGTCAGCTTTTACCTGCATTTTCAGCTGCCTACTCTTCTCACACAAGGGTCACGCCCTCTTTCCAAGTTGGATGAAGGCTTCTGGAGGGGTGACAGAAGGTGACAAGTCAACCCATGGGACCAGGCCACTGTACTGACAGTGACAGTCTCTGTTTGCTCCTCCTGCTGTCAGATCACTCTTTATGGCCCGGCCTCTCTCCTCCCTACATAACAAGCCCGTAGAAGGTGAAGATTCAGAGGATTGATCCTCCAGTTCAGAGACGGGAATGGAAGAATCATGCTTGGAAGGGCAGGAATTGTTTCCTTACACCACTTCTCTACTCTAGTCTGACCAGGCTCCCTAAATCATTCTGCACAAACCTGTGGAACATGCAGTACTTCTCCAGCCCCTGCTGAAGAAAGTGGTCAAACAACAGTCTCCATGCCCGGTGGCTTCTTATGAAAAGTCTTTTCCAAAGGCCACATTCCTCTTTTCCCAGGCCCAGTAAGCAGCAGAAGCAGCTTTGGGTCGATCAGTGTGTGCATGGGAGTTTTTGGAGATCACTAACCAAGTATCTTCGCTCTTTCCTCCCAGATATACTCCTCAGATTAATGAGAGAGCTGATGCAGAGCCCTTTCCAGCTCGGAGGCAGGGGAGTATGGTTTGGAACATGGACAAGGACCTTGTTGGGGAGGAGGGAAGGGAGACATATAGTTCATATAAGATGCAGTGCTATTTCAATTTAACTGTCTAGGGCTCTCAAAGACTGTAGTGCTCTATGCTGTGGAGGCTGAAAAGCAGTTTCAATGCTATTGTGATAAAATCTTCTTGTTCTGGCCATGCAGTTTCATTTGATTCTTAGTGAAATAGTGCAGCAGCCCTGGAAACAAGGGACACGTAAAGCATTATCTTTTACCAGAAGGCACATAACCTCCTCCTCCAGTGATCCAGACAAGATCGCACCAGTATTGTACAAAAGAGTGTTCCCTCTATTGGACCTGCATTGCTCGTAACAGAGACTACCAATGCATTTGATCTTCTCATGGCCACGTTATTGCAGTGTCTTGGAATTATTTGATGCTTAGTTAGAGGTGTTTGGGCTCTCTTTGCCTTTGTTATTGCTAGCTGATGAGCTCACAGTCCAGTGCAGCAGCTGTCATTAGTCTGTCAGCATATAACTATTATTTTATCCTCTTTCTGTTTTTCCAGTCCTTGAAGTTATCTGTGTCTTCGAGGACACTGTTCAATCTCCCACTGTGTTGACAATACCTCACAATTTTGTGTTATGGGCAGAAACAAATTTAATTGACAAGTTCATGCTCTTTTATTTTAGTAAGACTGATCCATTGGACACTTCAACGGTGAAATCCTTCAAGGCTTCTAGTTGTTCTTCCCATGTTATCGTTTATTTATCTGTTAGACAGGGTTTTTTACCGTACCATTCTTTCATCTTTATAAACTTGTCAGTCTTCAAGGGTACCACTTTGCTGAATCAAAGATTTGTAAAGTTTCCCTCAGTCAGAAGATCAGTTAACTTACTGAGTCTGGCATGGTCTGCCATCTTTCTTTTTCTTTTTCTTTTTTTATTTCTTAATTTTATTTAAAGCCTGTCTTTAGAAACATGTTCAAAAGCCTTGCACGCAGTCATGGTTCGACTAACAAACCTGTACTTGCATCGCTTTTCTTCCCATTTTGTTGAGTGTGGGCGCTGCAGTTGTGGTTCCACAGACCCAAGTACCATGCTGATACCTTCATGCTGTGATTCTGCACCCACTCCATGGGCAGTAGCAGGAGCTGTTGCGTTACTGGCAGCTGATGACTGGATCTGGGTGTATATCAATGATACTTTTAGGAGACACTGCACAATGTCTTTCTTTTTTTGAGGGTAGTGATTTATTCCCTCACTGCCTCTCTTCACATTTCCTGTCCTGGTTAGGAAAGAATGATAATGATACAGTAAGTTTTGCTTCACCTGAGACAGTAGGTACAAGAATGCAAGAACTTTTGTCTGTGAAAGCTTGGTACTCAAAATACTTTGCTCTGAGGAACCCAATGGAAATCATCTTGTCAAATAGCAAGCTTCAGGGCCAATGACTCAGGTTTTCCCCTGCTCTGGTCTGGATGACAAGAAACTGCCCATGACAGCCCTGAGGAGCTGAAAGCGGTAATTCACACTCCTGCGACACAGCATTTTCTCCTTTGATGTTATCAGTAAATTGCACCCTGAAATACAGCCTGCAATTCCAGAACACAGTCTTTTCTCTGTGCCTCCTTTGCTGCTTGCCTGGCCACTGACCGCTTTTCCTTTTCAGGGCTTTTAATTTTTATACTAATTCAGTTCCCATTCCTCTTCCAACGCTTCCAAACAGACAGTTGCGTTCCCTCAGGCTGGTTGATCTGTTAGTGCGTGTTTTGCATAAGCCTTCACTTTCTCCAGACATGATCATTCATGGTTCACATCACTGTAGGTTTTCTTGCCAATAACCGTTGCCCCTGCACACACGCGTGGTATCTGCGTGTGGGTGTAAAGAAGTACACGCATTTGTAGGCATCTGAATTTAAATTGTGCTAGTTAACGCTGAGGTATATTTCTGTCTAATTCTAGAGAGTATTAGGCACAAATAAGAATAGTTTAACGTGCAATATGTACTTACCAATTGAAAAATCTGCACCCTCTCAGATGCCTTGTCAACACTACATGTCTCAAAATGTGTAGTATCCAGGAAACTGTGGTGTTAACCTTTTCTAGTCCATGCTGAACATGTGAAAAATCAGTACTTTTTTGTGTTTGCATGGGATCGTTGTTCACTGTGATTAATGGTCCACTAACAATGTCCAATACAAGTTCAGTGCAATGTACAAAGTGTCTTTGATGCCAGACATTCTACAGTGCTGTGCAGAAACTAAAGCTAATAGTCGTAAGCTTGAGAGGACTGGAATGTTTTCAATTTACTTTTAAACAAATGACTTTATTGTGCCATTCTCACATGGGAGTAAATTCCGCAGTCTTAGTGCCACATTAGACAAAACTTTTTTACCTGCTGATTTCTGTTTATACTTGGAGAAAAGAAATTAACCTCAGTTAGATATTGAGGGGAATAGGACAGGACTATTAAACTCGGTGGGAATTTTGCCAGGAGCTTTGCTGGGAGCAGAGTGGGATGCAGGAGTACAGGATGTAGCTGAAGGATGATTTGTGGTGCAGAGCGGAGTTTAGGAATTCTGTGTGCCTGAAAATCAAACTCAT
Organism: Strix uralensis; assembly: GCF_047716275.1. Taxonomy (NCBI): domain Eukaryota; kingdom Metazoa; phylum Chordata; class Aves; order Strigiformes; family Strigidae; genus Strix; species Strix uralensis. The sequence goes on along the minus strand of NC_133979.1, from coordinate 28,647,750 downwards.
GCAGGGCACTTATAGGAAAAGCTTTAAAACTGGTTTTGCCACTCCTGAAATGTAAGGAAGCAGTTGTTGTATTCTGAGTAGATGCCAGTGGATATTGGGAGGAAGATTCCTAGTGACTGCAGTTAGAGATAAATAAGGCTCAATTCCTTGAAAGTAACAATTCTCAAATAAGTAATGGGCATCTGTAGTCATAAAGGAATGACATCTCTTGACTTCAAGGAGAGAAGGTGTCTCTGAATTTACCACGTTGTTATTGTAATGGTAAAGGCTTTCAGACCAAGATAGGGAAGTTTAGAAAGAATGAGTCTTTAATGCTTATAGGATGGTCTAATACCATGGATTTGTAAAAATATAAAATAGTTGCAAATTGCTTAAATAAGGAACATGGATCCATTCAGTGTTGCTCCAAGTGGTAGACCCTCTAATGCTAATAAGTGCATTGTAGTCTTCTGATAGGTATAATACCGAGCCCATTCCAGTAACTCCTTTTGATTGAAACATGACTGTACATTAATTACTAATAGAACCAAGAACGCTGGATTTTTTTTTTTTTTAACTGCTCACTAGGCCTTTTTTGTACTAAACCTTCTTTTACAAGGCTTTTGTTTTGTCCTTGTCATGTGGTTTTATTGCTGTATAAATCCATAAGCAATCAAGAAAAGGTTTGAGTTTTGCTTTGACTAATGTTTTTACTCTTACTTTGGCCATCTATAATTCGTTAGTATTTATGTTACGCATCACTGTGTGGAAATGCAGATGGAAAAAATGACAAGTTTAGGTGATGCTTAGGTAAGTGCAACTGCAGAAATTGGACAAATAAATCCACTCATGTGAAAATTGCTTTAGAGCCTTTTGTCTTCCTCTGATGTTTCTAACCACCGTCTGGTCTTTTCCAAAATAATAGCTCATCTCTGTGCAATGGCCTCCCATAAAACCTTACCTCAGTTATAGAATGAACAATGTAAATGGTTCAAATCAATTTGTGGTGTCCTCAGAACCCTAAAGCCTTTGCTGCCACTGATTTGGCCTCTAGAGGAAGATACACCTAAAGCTTTTGTAGACTGTCAAAAGCAATAGGGAAAAGGGTCTGAAAGCTATTTCCATTGTCACTTGCAAGGCAGGGAAAGTCTGTCCAGTTGGTTTCTTCTCACTTGGTAGCTTTTTTCCTTTTTCAAAAAAATGGTGTATGTTGATCATTACTGAAAAGAAACCAGTATGTGTGTATAGAGGGCAACAGCTTTTACGCAGCCAAATGCTGCCATGAGTCAAAACTGAGATCAGGATCATTACTTGGCAGTGCCCGTTCCTTCCTGGGTGATGCCTGTATGTGGTTTATTTCCAGGAGCAGAACAATGACTTTGTTACAAATCTGGATTTTCTAAAAAGTCTTAAGATGTGTTTTGGGAGTTGTTACAAAGCTTCTCTCCCTGTGGTGGGGAAGAAACCATGTAGGAGAGGGCAGGATCACTTTTGTTTAAACCAGGCTGAATGTTACTGGGCAGCAGCTCTCCATTCTGTCCCAGCAGCAGTTGCCCAGCTGCCCTCTTCAAATGGGAGACACAACTGCAGAGGCTGTATTAGCTTTCCAGACTGGGTAGAGGAAGGAGCAATTATGTGCTTTTGCCTAAGACTCCTCAAACTCTGCCTCTAACCCACTCGCTTCCTGCCCATCTGGAAAGACAGGCCCCTCACTTGCAAAACGTCTTGGGAAAAGAGAGGAGGAAGGAATAGCTTCGATGGAAGCATCTCATCCCCTTTGTCTCCCCAATGCCTGTCTACAGTAGGGATGTAATCTGTGCTTAAAGGTGGCTCCCTGGGGGGCCCCAGTTTGGCAGGCAGACTGGTAGGGAACACGTGCTCTGAAACCAGAGGGTGTCTCAAATGAAATTATACTTGAATCTCATCATGAAAGTCTTAATAATCCATGAGCCTTAATATGGCCATAAGGCTATAAATTTGGGGATTTTGACCTCAAAGTCTTCAAGTGTTTAAAAATAGCTCACCCATCCTCATTTTATCACTTCATATACTCTGACACAATTTTGGAACCTGCCTCCCATCCCATCTAGCAGGGGAACACTATAATTAAGAATCAGTTTTGAAAGGCTGTTCTCTCTTAGCTTAAGGCAGAATAAGGCTTTATGTATTTTGCAGGCGATTATAAACAATTCATCGGCTAAAATTAGCAGTAAAAAGGGAGCCCCAGTTCTTTCCTGCGCTGTGGTTTGTACCACAAAGACTTAGTGTTTTTAAATCATGACAGAGCTCTCTAAAAACCTTGAAAGCATATTATGTATGTGTCACTTTGGCTCAGTTAGGAATAGTCTCACCTCTAAGCTAGAAGGCCATGGGTTCAAGTTCCATGCCCGCCCTTGGATTTAGCTGTCTCACAGTAATTTTATTACAGAAAACATTTTAAAATAGAACCATAGGGGAAGAAGATTGAAACTTTTGTATCTGTAACTGCACTGAGAGACATTCAGTCATTGGGACGATACGTTAAACCACTGCTCTCACAACCCAGCTTTGCTCAGCATGCATAAACCCTCTATCCCTAATGTTGTGGCAGTTTTTTCTCTTCTTGACAAAACCAGATCTAATCCTTGGGAGTGTGTGTGTGAGCTACTGTTCCCTGTCTGAAAAAAGTTTGCATTTTCATCGTGCTGTTGCAAGGACAGAGTTCCTTGATTGTACGTTGCTGTGCAAGAGCTGAAAAATGAGAGATGTCAAATGAGTCTTGATTTTTGCTGCTGACCAGTAACAGAAGGGGGAGGGGGAAAAAATCAGTCCTTTGAACTGAAAATGCCATAGGTCATTCAAAAAGTTAATTTGCAAAAATATCCAACTGAAGTGTGAAGTTAAGGGTGTTTGTGGCAACAATAAAGCCAGGTGATCTTAACTGCAAAGGTAAACTGTATTGTGTTTGCTTGGACCTTGGGGTAGTGTGCTAATCACTGATGTCCTTTAACTTCCCTACAGAGAGGAGGTCAGAGTGACTGAAGATTTAAACTTTATAGGTTCATTTTGGTTTGTGCCAACATGCATGTGGTCTTATAACATGAAATGTTTATGTTTGTTGCTTACAGACATGTGTATTAACTTAGCAGAATCTCACTGTCTCTTAAATACAATTTGCTTTTATTTTAGGGAGGGGAAAAACTAATCTTTCATTTTCTACTGTTTTTATAGAATATTTAGAATGGTTTTGTCATATTTATACAAAATGTCCTAAAGCAGTATCTAATTTCATTTGGTCCGGGATTATGCGCAGCATAGTTGCTCACAACTCGTTTTTTCCCTGAAAATAATGTTACCCATTAATTTTCAATTTCTGTTCTTGTGGCATGAATCCAAAATTCTCCTGGATGGATGATTTTGTTTTGTATAGAAATTTTTTGTTTAGAAATCAGTAAAGCACTTGGGTTTTCAAATTCATCTTCTGATCTGTTTTGAGGCTTTTCTGCTATAGGAATGTTGAAGCTCAAACTTTTGCTTGCAAAGTTAGAGGAGTTCTTAAATGGAGAGTATGGATGGTGGTGACCTATTGGGGTAAGAATTCCTGTCAGAATTTGTAGACCACTGTCACTCTACCTGATGGAGGGCTTATGGAAAACTTATTAATGTGTATGAGAGCTTTGAGTTTTAGGATTTGAATTATCAAATGAAATGTTTTGACGAGAACTCTGGCCAAGATATGTTTGGCATATGACTAACATCTGGGAAAGGTAGATTTATCTACATAAGATGCTGGTGGTTCTTACATGTCCACTTGCTAAATTAAATTAAGTACATTCCTGTTATTAATTTTTTTTCAGATAAGCAATTACTGGGAGTGCTGTAGAGACTATGAGAATTGGGGTAAGAGATGGGGACATAATCCATCTTGTCCTGGCAGGAATGTTGGCTCATTTAGTCACATCTGGGATGCGGGTGGGGTGGTCTGTGCAAGGCTTGACTTTGTAATGGTCTGTCAAAAATCAGGGTAAAGGGTGGGCTAGCCAGCTCGCCTGCGAGGGGAAGTGTCCACAAGACAGATTTCTGTACTAAGAAGTGGTCCGTGCTGGGAGAAAAAGATTGAGAATCCTTTCTGTAGAGCCTGGCTTAGCTGTATTGACTGAATGTGAGGCAAAGGGGAAAGGAAATGGTGCCGCTCTGGAGCACAGTGATCCAACTGTGTGAAATCAGTGTGGGTGCTATTAAAATGCCATCTTCCTCTCCCTTCCCCTTTCCTTCCTCCCTCCCTCCCCCTCTGCTGTCAGCCTGGCTGAGGAAAAGTCAAATAACGTACGACTGTGTTCCTTGGCATCACAACTGCAATTTCCCTTTAGGGGCTTCAAACTTGAGAATGGGAGGTTTTAAATCTTGCTGATTCGTGCTGTTCCAGCAAGCATATGTGTGAGGAGAAAGAACAATGCCAGTTCGAAACAGAAATCACAAATGAGAAATCATTGCTGCTAAATCAGGTGTTGCAGAGGCCAGTGGAAAAATCAGACACTAAGAAAAGTAGGAAATTACTTTGTTTAGAGCTGGGAAGGTTAATGAGAATGAATTAGAAAGTGCTCTCTGTGTATTCAGCCCCTAAGGATTTGAGCAAAGTTAGAGGGATTTATTTACTGATTATCCAGACTATACAACTGGCAATAAGATTAAGTGAGGAATTTTGGAACATGCTGACATTTCTTATTTGCATCATTTACTATGGAGATCATTTGTCGGTACTGCACTGAGTTTGTGGTGAACCAGGGCTTAGTCTGGCCCAGCAGAGACGGATCTGGTACTTCTCATGGCTTGAGGGATGTGGGGGTGAAAACAGTTTAACGTCCTCTTTTGCGTCTCGGAGAGGAAACATCAAGTTTGTCTAGGTGCTTATCAGAGGAGAATTTCAGAATATTTTCCTAGACATCATTAATTATGGAAAAGAGTGCAGTTATAGGTGACACATTGCATTAGATCAACTAAAAATAGAAGACAAGGCTGTAATTTATAGAGCCCCTGCATTGGACGCTGTACAGAGCTCCCCCAATACAAGGCCTCCGCCAAGTCCGTCCCTCCCAGCATACACACAGATATGCACGCTGCCCTTCTCCTCCTGTATTCAAATTTCTTTAAACCAGGCTGATAAATACTGAGAAGTTATCATCTGGGCTGGAAGAAATGAAGGGGGACCATGGAATTAGGAGTTCAGTACAGGATCTAGGAAAAACAGAATTGTGATTTTTATTCTTATTCTGGGTGCCTGCTTCTAAAATGATCATATTTTGTGAAAAACATGCAGCTCCTGTATTATACACATAAACACATGAAGTCATAAACTATGCTTTAAATGTGTCATCTTGGACAATGTGTTTTCCAAGATTTGCCTTCACTAACCCACTGTCCATGCACTGAGCATGCACGTGCCCCATTTTAATCTCCTAAAGTAAGACAATTCCTTGTCCTTAAAGGAGTCCTTCAGCCATCTCAGCACTGTTGCTGGAATAAGGAAAATTTAGTTAGTGACCCACTCTTGCATGGTTACTGCTAAGTAAAAGTCCTCAATAGTGATCAGTTCTGCCAACATTTCTTCTAAGAATGATTTTGATAAGGAAGTAAGTAGCAGAGATAAAAGGCAAGGTGTTATTTCAGTCTTCGTGATGACTCCTAATACTTCCCTCAGCATCATGTGTGACTAATTGTCCTGCTTTCTATTTTCATCATCTTTGGTAGAAGCTCCAAGACTTCTAGTTGTTTTCCTTCTTAGGGCAACTGCATACCACGGCCAGTTGCTTTAATCCTTTAATCTTCAGATGTCCAGTTGATGCCTCCAACCATTGATTACCTCTTTTTCACAGAAATGATCCTGTTCCTTTCACAATTAATGTCCACTGCTGGATCAGACTGTTGTCTCTGGGAATGGTTTCACGCAATTGGTAACAAGTGCACAATCAATTTCAGCCAGAACATCATCTGGGCTAATCATCGCACTTCAAGTCTTCATCATCATGACTTGAATTCCAGGGTAACTCACCGCTATTTGAGACTTCCCAATATCCATTGACCTCCTTCTACACTGAAATAATGGCAAATATCATGCCAATAGCATCTCACATCCTAGATTTCTTTTTCTAATGTTCTCTTATAAATATGGGGCACTTCATGTGTTGTTATGACAAGGAAATTCTTTGACTGAAAAGTGTGCAAATTCCAAAGTAGTATTTGTTTTATAAACAAAGGTACTGTTTTCCTTATGCCAGCCTCTTTCTGCTTTTGCTTGTCCAGCAGTCTGTTCTGAAAGGCATGAAGCAGCTGTTGGCCCCGAATCAAAACTTGCAGCACAGGGAGGGTTATGTAAAAGTCCTTTGTGCGAGAGATGTACATGGCAGCAAATGGTGAAATTGGAGTACAGATTCTTTGAGGGGAGATGACTATCCATGGCAGTGTTTTATTTTTTAATTGATTTTTGCACAGAACAAAAAGAAAAGTAGAAAATATTGGGGATTTTTTTTATGTTTTCAGAAACACTTTTCCTGTTGCAGTGTTGTGGGCTCATAATTTCATGCTGCTTTGCACCCAGTATGACCCACTGGATGAAAGGGCTGCAAGAAGTTGTCTAGTTTTCATCCTGCCTCAAGGAAGGATCTCTTTACCTAGTCCATTTATGAGGGATGTTTGTCTGATATTTGGAGGAGATTCTGCAACTCTCCTAGTCCATCTATTTCTGTGCTTCACTGCTCTTACCATGTAACACTTTCCAAATATTTGTTTGACATCTTTTCCTATCTGCAAAGACACTCATCTCTTCCCTTCCAGAGGTGGTTTCTTCTGAACTCAAAATATGCCATAAATTTCTGGTAGTGTGATAACCAGAATTGGATGCACAATTCTTGTACTGATTTCATAATAGCAAGACACTGTTGACTAATACTCTGTTTATATTGCACTGTAGACACAGTTCCTTTTCTGCTGAACTGCTCCTTAAGTGGCCATTCTCATGCTGTATGTTTACAACTGATTTATTCCTGCCCAAGTCAAATATTTTCTATTCATTATGAATTTCATCTAGATTTTTAAACTGTTTCTCCAGATCATTGTGAACTCTGGTTCTGTCATCTAACATATTCACTCCCCTTCCAGTTTCTTCTCATCTGCAAATGTAATAAGCACAGGCTAAAATCCACCATCCTGAGAATTAACGCATTAATAATAAATACAGCCCATATGAAAGTTCCCTTGATAGAGTTTTCCAGTGTGCAGTGAGCCATTGACAGCTTTTCTATGGAAATGAGCATCCAACCAGTAACAGCGGGGAGAGCGCGCTTCCATTAATGAAAATGTCACTTGAGATTGTGTCAACAAGCTTTACTGAAGTCTGAAATATGTGGCATCTAATGTTAGTACCTTACCCATAAGATCTGAATCCTTGCTCTAAAAGGAGATTGGATTGATTTGATGTGATTAGTTGTCAACCTGTTAAGAACTATAAGACAAAAGTAACTCCAAATGTGTTGGAGTGCTGGTAATACATCATTCCTTTCTGTCTCGTTGTTCCAAATCAGCTTCTTGATTGAAGAGGGCAGGGAGAGAGCCTAACGTAGGTTTTGAATGTTTGCAATCATAAAAGCTATGTAAATATCTGGGGAGCAGCATGTGGATTCAGCAGAAGGTTTTAGCTAATAGTCTGTGCTATACAATGTCTGTAACCACAAAGAAGAATCTAAGTAGGTGATTGGTTAAACTAATCCAGAGAGTTAAATACTTCTGAATCAAATTGAGCTAGGCTATATCTTTCTTCTGTGTGGGTATGAAGTGAGAGAGAACGTGTGTGCAAGGGAAAGCCGGATCATAACCTCTACTTAGAGCTGTTCAAGCCTGCTACTGAAAGCATAGTAGCTGAAAGGGGCAGCCCGTGGGTGGCTCAGTAAAGACGACAGCAGTACAAAGTCAAGAGATGCTGAAAGCATGGAAGAGAGTGGCAAAGTCATGCTCTGAGGGAAAAGGACAGCTTCCAAGCTACCCGGGAAATGTTCTTTTTCTGCTGCTTGCTTTGTTGTAAATACGCAAAAGTAATGTATTGTCATTTACTTGTGGTTCCTTCCAGTAAGAAAACCTCACTGTGTGAAGCCATCATGTGGTTTCAGCAGTCCCCTGGCAAAAGGCACGCTATGTACAGCTGAGAGTATGTTAGCTAAATTATATATACAGCATCAAACTGCAATGAAGAGAGAGTATCAAGAATCAGTTGTAAAGATTTAGGAAAAAGCAGGGGGTTTTAGGACAACTGCAACGTCTGAGTGTTGGTGCATTAAAGAAAAACTTTACTTGGACAGGAATAGATAAAATAGATTATATATTCAGCAGCTGTGAATTAAAATATAAATACAGTCTGGAGGGAATAATTCATTTTCAGATGGTGGTTGTTGTTATGAACTTGCATCTGAAAATGAAAGACACGAAAGCAGCTTTTAAATTATTGGTTTCTCACTGCAGCCATGGACTTATTTCTTAGCATACAGAGCATTGCTCTACTGCTGCTTTGACTTTTACCCTTTCATCAGTCACCTTCCAGTCTGCTTCCTCTCAGTCATTTTTAATAGAATGCCTTTTTGATTAGAGAAAATTGGTTGATACATTGATCTAATGAAAATGCTAGACGAATGCTCCTTCTTGGAACTGACATCAGGAATGTTATACAAGACATTCTTAAATATGCTGGCAGCTGCCCTGAATGTAATGAAATCATGGAAATTAGAAGTATTGCACTCTCTGTGTGGCCAGCTCAGGACTGTTTTCAGTATTTTACCCAATTTTGCTGTGACTTTCAAAAGGAATCACTTTTCCTAAATTTTTCTTGGGACATTCATCAACATGCTTATAATTCCCACAATCAGGAAAATTATCCTGATATTCTGAGATACTGCCCTTGCTTTTTTTTTTGATTGCACACAATTCCTTATGCAATCCCTTTGTACCATGCTAAATCATTCCTCGTACAGCAGAGAGTCTGCAGTCTTCAGAAGACCTATAACTTTTCTAGTAGAAATGCATGTGTAGGGTGAAATTCCATTCCCACTGCAGCCAGCAGTAAAATTCCCACAAACTTAAGTGGTTTGGATTTCACATGCATTTTTAGTCTTCTCTTGTATGACACTTTAATTAATCCTTACTACATTCTTAGTACAGAAGCTATCTGAATGTGGGAGAAGTAGAACAGTGGCGATGATGCATGCTTTGTGTTTCACTAGCACCTCTCCATGTAGGGATCACAAAGCAGCTTATGAAAGACAGGTGAGACCTGCTGCAGAGCATAAGGAATAGATATTATTTTCATTCTTCTAAAGTGCAGAGAAGGTAGAAGGGAAGGACCTTATCTCTGTGGCAATATGTATGGAAGCACTATCCTCGCTTCCATGTTACCTTCCCTTCATCCGTGTTTTCTTCACCTATCGCTTCTCTGTAGCTTTGGTGTATTTTCATCAGATATTCTGAATTTGAGTTTTCCAAGATGAATCTAATTTTCTTTACCTAGTTTTTAGCACTCCAGATTCTTCCACAGCTTCTTTGTTGGAGGCTTACAAAAGTTTCTGCAGTAATTGCAGTTGTGTTTGAAGTAATAATATTCCGTTCCTGTCAACAATTAATAGCAGTATTAAGCAAAAGTCAACTGAACAAAAACTTAGACCAAATTCATATGCTGTCGCTTAACACTTGCTATTGGAACTAGCAAGTTCTGGCTTGAGGATGAGGAGCACTGAAAGAGGACTGTGGCTGCCTTGGCTGTTGGGGAAGGAGGTGCAGAAACCTGTTCCCACCTTTTTTGTTCTCCTTTTCTGTTCAGCGTGAACGTTCTGTTCAACAGCCGTCAGAGAGATGTGAGGGTTTTCTTACGTATTCTGGTTTGGGTTTATTCATCGCAGCAGACTTGCAAGAAGCTTTCTAGAACACGGAGTGGCAGGGACCTGGGCTGAGGGGTGGCTTGCACCAAAGCTAGAGTCATCAGGCTGCTCAGTGAGAAAACCAGCCGTTTTCAAAGGATGACATGGAGATGAAACAGGGCGTCTACATCACTTCTGTCTGTACCAGGCAGCTTCACTCTCAGCTGCTGCTGTTGGCATGACACAGAGATGGCTTACAAAAGAAAGCCTGATAACGCTCGTAGGTCTACTGTACAGCGTAGAAATCTGTCAGAAGCAGATTTCCATGTGCATGATGCGATGCAAACAAGATGGTTTCTGGCATGAAAACCCTTCAGTTGAAACATCAAATCGTTAAGAATGCTATGGCCAGAAGCTTTTGTAATAAATTACTGTAAACTCATGAAAGATTGATCTTTTTTGATTTCAGAGAAAATAAAGCAACAGTATGAAGTCAGCTCTATTACAGTTTCAAACGAGAGACAGGCTCCTGAAGTATTATCCACTTTCTGTAAATATCACCTATGAGCCTGTATATAAAAGGTTAAATGTTTGCAGACTATTACCCTTTGCCTTAAAGATCAGAGACAAATTACTATTTTTACTTTACATTCTCTTGATGAGGATAATGATAAACATCTGTCACTTTGCTGCTTAGCCAGCTAAGAATCTTACTGCAATCTGTAATTTAAACAGTGAAGGAAAAAAAGAAAAGAAAAAAAAAATACATGGACAAACTGCACTTTATATAGACAGCAAAGAAGAAAAGAAAGAGAATAGTATTAAGTCAAATGCAGAGGAGCTGGGCAGGAGGCACTTTCAGTCTGCAGTTACTTGGCTAAAATCTGTGGATATATGATAGATGTATGATTTTCCATTTATTTGGTATTTTACAGGTAAAATTACAGTTAGTTTCTTTTCAGGCATGGAGGCTAAGAAAAATACTCAATCTGCGTGCTGTGACTTTTTGGCACATGCAGTTTATTAACAGAATTATTAAGGTTTATAGGGTAGTGTGTCTACTGGTGTTACAGAATTGAAAACACTATTTTCATGAAGGGCTCTTTCAGTGTCCTGCACAGTCCCAAGATTTTTAGGTAACTAATTATTTTTCAAGTCCATAGATTAGCTGGTTTTCCAGTAATTCATCTGTAATTGAAAACAATCTGAACTTTTGAAACTTTCTACAAACATTTAGTTTTGTTTCTAAATGGTACATTGGATCTTATTTCTTAACAAAACTGTAACTTAACAACCGTCGCCATTTCATTTAGACTGGACTGACCAAATCATAGTTTACAAGGACTAGATACAAAGTGATCTACCTGCCAATGCTGCATGAGCAGAAGCAGACCCTGCATTAGGAGATGAAACTCTGATCTCGTTTTGGCCCAGCAAGAATGGATTTCACGCAGGGAGAAGACCCTTTGGGGACATGTTTGCATATCTAATGCTCTTTTGCTAATGGGTTAGCTACTGATTTTCACTGCTCCGGGAATCTGTAAAGCACTAGTGATGTGTGAATTTTAGCTAAATGCTATATTGTAAATGGAGTTGTGCTGGCAGGAGTCTGGCTGGTATATAACTGGTTTGCGTTATTGGGTTATTCACTTTTTGCAAGTACTTTTCTGTTTCTGTGTGTTATGCTTCTAGATACCAACAGAACAGGTTTGGATTTTATAGTCCATGCTAATATGGCTTTGGTGGTAATTTTCAGGGAGAAGTATTATATGTCAGAGTTTGGGGAAAGAACATTTTTCTTTGTACTTTTCAGGTTGAAATTTCATTCTTTTGGCATCTTTGAGCCTCAGAAAGCAGTTTGATTTTCGCCAAAAGGCTACTATTCTTTTTTTAGGTTTTCTTATATTTATACAGGCCAGACCAAAGGAAAGTACATACCTTTTAGCTTCCAGTTAAAGTTCCTGGTATTTTCTTTAATTAGGTCAGCTGTTTACATACAAAGAAGTTTTTTTTCTGTCCAATGAAAAAGAGACCTGTAATATATAATCCAGCCTATGTTATGCTGAGCCTTGAGCACTGGAACCAATGATGCTTTTGGTGTTATCCTTCGTAAATCCTTTGTTTACATAGGTGCTATTCACATATAACAAGTTTGAAGCTGAAGTGTGGAATTTGTCACAACTGAGTCAGTCTTAAATAACAAGGATGTTTTTTACCCATAGGAGGGTAAAATTAAGATGTGCTTTCTTGCATGGGTCAAGCTGACTGAATCTGAATGGTTAAAGATTTGATAATAAGTGTTGCTGTAAGTGATCTGAGATAATTTATTGGGGTTTCATTTACCACCACATGTCTTTGTCTGAAAACTTTCTTTAATACAAAATTACAAATTTGTGTGGAAATATATAATGTACTTTGTGAAAAAGTTCTTGCATCTCATACTGCATTAACCTCTAAAGGTCCAGATTTCATGACATTAAACACTAATGTTATACAGGCCAGTAGTTCATATTTTAACCTCCAGACGTTGTATGAGTTACGTTGCAGGATTACTACAGTGTAAGTCCCGTTTTTTTCCCCAATATATTTCCAGTTTACTGCAGTCTGAAAGACTTGACTTTTTTTTTTTTTGTGCAGACTGAAAACGATGAGAATGGCCAAGCAGACAATTTTTCAATGGACCCCCAGCTGGAGAGACAGGTGGAGACAATTCGAAATCTTGTCGACTCCTACATGTCTATTATCAACAAATGTATCCGAGATTTGATACCAAAAACAATCATGCATCTTATGATCAATAATGTAAGTAACAGCCAGGGTTCTAAATTATTTTAACATCTGTCAGATCTCTTGCGCTTATACAAACATGCCTCTTGAATATGGCAGCAACAACAGCAGGTACTGAAGAGAAGAACACGCTCCCCTAAATGGCACACTCTTAGACAAAATATTTCAATCTTCTGTAGTAGCAGGAAGTTCTGCAGCCTTCTGAAAGGCCGGCACACTGCCTTGAGTGTTTACTCCAAAACGCTAAAGATTGAATTAATTTACATATTAATCAGAAAATAAGTTATTATTGAAAGGTAAATCAAGGATTTTTTTTTTCTTTCTTTCTTTTGATATAACAGGCAAAGGGAGTTGGGAGCTCCATCTAGGTGGTCTGTGAGAGTAGCAGAGCAGAGCTGTACTTCTTTGATTTTTAATCTGTACCCCTTTGCCATGGTTTCTTAAAGCAGTTCTTATTTTATGTGGGTTTCTTTATACTTTCAGGTTACCATTTTCAAGGAATAAATCTAGAAGCCTTGGACATTGTTGTTTAGATAAGCAGATGTGGTTGTTTGATTTATTGTATGTGTCTGTCTGAGGACCTGAAGATTATTTGGTTAAAGAAATGGCTTTGAGATACCATTGTTTTTCCACTGCATTAGGATCTCAGCCTTCACCTCCTGGCAGAGTTCTGAATGGACCTTGTTGAAAGCTAAGCTGAATATTAGTGTCACTGCTGCCATATAAATTAATAATGGAGTGCACAGCTCCTGTTAGTTATGGGTAGCACCTTTTCTGTTAGGTCATCAAACCAATCAGTTTTTACAAATATAATATGCTATAAAGCAAATCTGGTTAGAAAGTCGCATTTACTTTTGACTCAGTCATCTCTAGCCTTAGTCTGATGGATTTCATTAGCCCTGTGGAATTTGTGTTGCACTTAAGAGTTAGGTGGTTGGACAGGAAATTTCAGTGGGATTTCCTGGTACATATAATACAATCACAATTTTTGAACGAGACAAAAGTTAATACTTCTTTAGGTTTAGGGGAGTCAGGCTCCAAATACTGCTCTAATGGCTGAATTTTTATAAAAGAGCATGGGAACAATGGAACTGCCCTTTTTTTTTTTTTCCTGAAATCAGCCATGCTCTCGAATTTACAGGGCGAGCATGTTCCCTCTGCTCTTTCCAGATCACAGCTAGCAACTTGCTCCTTCGACTTAGCACAACTTCAGTGCCTTTTGAAAGGGCTGGGTTTTAGCTCTCATTTCATAAACTGCAGAGTTCGGTGAGCAGTTCCTTTTGAAAGTTTACATTCAATTTTCTGCCACTCACCTCCTCATATGGAATAGTTTAAGGGTCTCTGAAGTGCATGCTTTACTTAGAAGCAGAATACTATAAGATTTTATACTTCTGATCTCATCAGCTGTTACATGGGTAAAGTCTGCCATGCTGGCTGACCATAGCACACAGAAACAACCTACTTAGAACACTGTCTACCTTTCAGTTGACTTCATAGTCCATAGCTGTGTTTGGGCTTGCTAGTGAGGTAAGACCTCCACCTCAATCCTAGAATTTAAATTTGTGGCAAAGAATCAAAACGTTTTAAAGGACTGTGAAGAGCGAGACTAAAAACGTTAGCACGCTTGTTTCTGTGCAGCATAGGCAGTAAAATATCATCTTAAAAACAATAGCTAAAATATCGATTGAAAAAAATCAGTGCTATTAAAGAGAGAAAGAAATGCTTGAATTAAGACTGCTGAGCCATGCCAAAAGGTTGTGCAAAGACCTGAAAAGCAGTGAAGCTGTGATGGGAGGTGGGTCCTGTTAAGTGTTGTGTGTGTGTGTGTTCCTTGGAGTCTTTGGAAGTCCAACCTATCCACCAGGAGTTAAGTGAAAACACCCTCCCTCCCCCTTAATGAGCATATTCCGTACTTTCTGCTGCCCCATCATGTTGCCTCCAAAACTCTGGAAACAAATAGATCCCAAGGAGTTTGTTTCCATGACAATTGTAACCTCCCAAGTCCTCCTAGAACTTCCTTTCCACTTTGTGGGCCTGTAAATGAGCACTTAGAATTCAAGGGAAGTATCAGATTCAAACTCAGTGTACAGAAAATAATTAGGTGCTGTCCCTAAGCATATTTTGAGGCCTAAGCATAGATTGTTGTATTCCAAATGCATCCCTTACTCTTCCCTTAGGGTGGATGTTGATTACCTTAAAAGAAAATACGTTTACCACACAGAACTGCATTGAGTTACCATTAGCAATTCAAACACGCACAAACAAAACACACATTTCGGAATTTGTATTTCATAGTGCCTAGGTATCACAGATTATACAAGAGGGGTGGTTTTACAGTAGACAGTGTATACTCCATGAGCAGTGCTGTTATTAATCTCAGGTGAGTAGAAAAACTCCAAAGTACTTGTTACTACCAAACTTAAGGTTAAGGAATGGATTGTGTTTGCGTTTGAGTCATGTATGTTGTAGTCTGCCCACTGATGAAGTTGCAAGTACATCTTACCCCACTGCAGAGTGACAGGGCAGGCTTTGTGGCATTGGCGTTTTGGATGCTTGCTATGGTTCAGCTTTGACTGCAGGTCTGATGTCTGTGAAGGAAAATGTTTTAAACCATTCCTGAGAGTCTTTCTGTTTTCTAGAAAGAAGCAAAGGTGTGTTGCTTTCCCTTCCTTTTCCAAGCTGGAGAAAGTGGCTATTGTGGAAGATCTTCCTCTGTCTAGTACAGTGCAATCTGATGGCAGAAGGCCGGAGGTTGATCCAAGAACTGTCCTTAATGCAACAGTCTTCCTCTTTCAGAAGAGTTCAGAGTTGCTTGAGTCTCCTGCTAGTGGCAGACAGGAATCTCTCATGATAATTGTCACAGGCTGATTTTTTCAAACAGATATCTGTGGTTTAACAATGCCTTTACAATCAGCTCTGGCCTTAATCTAATTTTAGGATGATGATGACTTCTTTTTTTGAAGTGATGCCATTAAAATGCTCATTTCATCAAGTAGAATGTGATGCTGTTTAACTATGATATCTGTTTTTAATGTGGAGTTTTTGGCAATCATGAGGAAAGTAGTGTACTCTGGCTCTTGATCAGTACCATCTACTGGAAAACAGCATGAGACTCATGGAAAGTTTTTGCAGGCTTTGCTAAGAATTTGTGCATCTCCTGTTGTACGTGAATGGGAAATGACAGCCAAACCCAGGCAATATGGTTTTGTTTCCCTGTAGGGTCTATCCTGGTCTTCTTTTCATTGCTAGGTGACCATAAAGGGTCTCAATCCCCTGCAATTTGACTGCTTTCACTGACCTTGTCTGAACAGAAACATTGCCTTAGTCTGTCAGGATTTAAGTCAATGTTGCTGAACTAGCACAAACCCATGTGCAAACAGAGCTCAGATTTACGTAATCAGAATTTTGGGAATGTATTATTGTTGGTATTTCCAACTCAAAAAAGCTTTATAGAGTAAAAAGCCAGGTGACAAATAGATCAGAACAGCAACAGAAGTCTCAAATGCAAGGATTTAGTAGGTCAGCTGTTGGTCTATTTACCACAGTCTTATTTAATCAGAGTACCTCTAGCTTTTTATCTCTCTTAATGTGGCCCAGGTTTCCATAACCAGGGCAGGCATAGCAGGAAATCAATGTAGTAAATTAGATTACTCGGAGACTTCTCCCTTCAGTTTGAATGCATGTGGATGGGATATTTAGAATCTGACTAAGCTGTTGGAGATCAAAGACACCATCTACGGTAGGGTAAATTGTTGCTAAGAAAATAATTGACAGAGATGTTATAAAGCCTGAAAATTCCCATTCCTGGGCAAATTTAATATCATTTAACTCTTAGCCATTTAGAATTGGACCAAAATGCCAGCTCACTCCTGGGAGCTGTTGGGAAGCCTGTTTGAAATGAACTGTAAACATAGGTGTCACCTTAGAGCTGTAGATCAGTGCTAACTCCAGCCGTGTCCAGTGTTTCAAAGGCAGACCAAAAAAAAGGCCACAGAGCATTGTGGAGTGACTGCACAAAACCATCTTATCTTCACATGTGAATCGTTGTCTCAGAATGTGGCTTCGTAATTGAACTAAGCCCATCTACGTGCAGGCAGCTGCTAAAAGGTCCAGTCCATCCTTTTCCAGCTGCTCTACCCAGCTGCACATGCCAGCCTTTCCTTGGGCCACAGCTAGACCTCACGCTGCTGCACCATCAGCTCAATCAGAGTTCGGCATTTTTTAGTCCTTGATCTGACCTAATGAAAACTGCATGACCAGTAGAATTGATGTAAGGTAGCAGGAGAAAGCAATTAAATTGAGATATGTCTGTCTCCTGGTTCCATGGATCTCACACCATATTTATTCAGTGTTATATTTTCAATAGGGTGGGGGGTTTTTTGTTTATTTGTTTGGTGGTTTGTTGTTTGTTTGGTTGGTTTTTTTTGTCTGATGAAATAGGTAAAAGAATTTATCAACGCAGAGCTCCTGGCTCACTTGTATTCTTCTGAGGACCAAAACACTCTAATGGAGGAGTCGGCTGAACAGGCGCAGAGGCGAGATGAAATGCTCCGCATGTACCAAGCCCTAAAGGAAGCCCTAGCAATCATTGGTGATATTAGCACCAGCACTGTCTCAACCCCTGCACCCCCTCCTGTAGATGACTCTTGGCTTCAGCAGGCCCGCAGGTAACGATCCTCAAATCTGTATGGCAATGAAATTTGTAAGGGAAATCAAAACAATTTTCTACGTATACATATTCTAAGGGTATGTATGTGAACACCAGATGGGATATTTGCCTTGTAGAGTACCATCCAGTGGATTTATAGCTTGTCTGATGCTTCAGATAGCAGCTGCTTCTGTCACCTCGATTGTGCATTCACAAGGCCTCTTATAGCAAACTGTTATAATAATTCAGCATCTCAGGCTCCACGTCCTAGAAAATCCACTTAACAGAACATTATTAGAACTGTAATATTAAAATCCCTTACATTTACCTCTTTGCGTGTATGTTTATTTCCGACTATGGTAAGTCTGTGGGAAGGGTAAGTGTGAGACTTAAATATATGTGATGCTCTGACACTGACAGCAAAGGAAAATGCCAAGAAAAAATAATTGTCATAGGCATAAAAAATGGTTTAATTTCTGTTTAAAAATAATAAAATGCAATAATTTTTTAAAAAAAACAAACTCCCATGCCCAACCTTACTGAACTTCTTAAATCTCTGATATTTCATTAGATCACCTCCTCCAAGCCCCTCAACTCAGAGAAGGCCTACATTAAACAATCCCCCAACCAGACCTTTATCTGGCCGAGGACCTGCTCCTGCAATCCCATCTCCAGGCCCTCAGTCAGGGGCTCCCCCGGTCCCGTTCCGCCCAGGACCACTGCCTCCATTTCCAAGTGGTGGTGAAGCCCTTGGAGGACCTCCCCAGGTTCCCTCTCGGCCAACCCGGGCTCCTCCCAGCGTCCCAAGGTAAGACGTCTAATCTTCCTGGTGTTGGGGCATGGTTCTCTCCCTCTAGCATAACAGACAGATTCTGCACTGTGTCGGAAAGTTGAGCACCATTGTTGAGTAAGTCTTGTAACAAAGCAAAATTGGGCATTCCTTGCAGAGAGTCAAAGGCGTTTTGAGGAGCCAGTTTTTAGCACAAATATGACTTTTTGGAAAGATAGGAAGTTTTTTCATGAAGAAAAAAATTCCAGTCAGTTTGAAGACACTATATTTTCTTACACTCAGAGCCCCTGTTCTGGTTGTGTTGTACCCACATAGGGGTTCACAGAGGGAGAAGTCATCTACCCCTCCACTAGAAGAGGGTCAGGGGTGCAACTCCTCACTTCTACCATTTGGAGTCCTCACCTGAGGAAATAATGGCTCTTCTGGGAGAGAGCAGGAACAATCCTTGCAGAAGCAGTGGAACAAACTGATAGGAGTCTGATTTTTATTTCACAAGGCAAGTAATTTACAGCCACTTGAAAACAATTCATAGTTGTCTAACAGTGTAGGTCATATGGTACAAAACAATTAGTTAAGGAACATGATTTTCATGACCACATTGTTTCCTTTCCTTCCCAGGGCTTTGCATTTATCAGTACTTTTTAAAGTAACTTTGCATATTTTATAATTTTGTGTGGCATTAACTGCTTTTTTATATAAGTTATATGAATAAAATGTCCTTAGTATTTATTTTCACAATGACATAATACAGGTAATCACTCATATATGTATATATGAAAGTTTCTGATTCCAAGGGCTTCAGTAACTTCCTAAATTATGACAGGCGTGGGCAGATTAGGCAATGTTGGAACAAAGAGGTTTCTCCATTTTTAATAAATTAACTGTTACATTAAAATTAGTCACAGTTAGCAAAAAAATGCCAGTTAAATAGAAACAAAAAGAAAATATGCACATTTTCAATTTTAGAAATGGTAATTGCGAAGAGAATCTTTGGAGAAGAATTTTCTTTTAAATATGTGAGATCTGTTGTAGTTGTCAGTAACTTAAATTTGAGCTGTTTCTAACATAATTACCCCTATAATATGAAGAATAAATAAATGAGGTATATCAAAGGAATTAAGTATTTTTACATATTTGCTGTGAAATGGCATTGTTGCATCAGTGCCCGACCCTGAAATGCACTCTTTCATCTTAGTGGATGTCCCACAGCTCGCAGTAGGACCACTGGGGAGAAACCTAGAATTGCCTTTCTGGGTACTAAACTTTGCGCTGAAAGGGAAGAAGTCCAAGCAGCATCCCCTCACTGGGAGAGCCAGGAACTGAGCTGAAGGGCACTGGCCCCAGTGTTTTCCCTGTGCCGTCAGAGGATAAATCATGTTCTAGATACAGCAGTGAGGTCCGGCGTTTTGTCAGTTGTACTACTGGAGAGAACCATAGCTCCCTGGCATCTCTCACCTTGCCTTGCCAACGAGCATGTCTCCTTTGTCCTGCCTGGCTGTGATTTTGCATGAACATTGCTTTCCTGAGGTGGCTTGCCAAGAGCATGTCTGATGATAATCTTTTTGATGCTAAAGTGATAGGTGGGATAGAGACCAGAAAGGAATTTTCTAGTGCACTAAAGACACTCGGGTAAGCAGCCTGTGAACAACTCAATTCACGACTGCCACTGGTGGCATGCAAAGCAGTGGCTGATAAAGGAGGTCAGTGTTTTTAAAATGCTGTAGCTGGATATATAATTGAATGTACAACTGCCTGACATTTTTGTGGAAAAAATATCTGCAATACACATCTTCTGGACTGGATCCTAGATGTCTTTTATAGAGCTATGAAAGCCTCAGACATAAAAAAAATCTCAGCTGCTTAAGAATGAAGGAAGGGTTTGCCATTGTGTTGAAACTTCAGGTTTCTCCTGCTGACTAAACTCTGAGAGAGGAAATCCCAGGGAAGGGGCTGCAGGGGAAATCACCTGAGGGGGACAGTGTGGCCGGCTCCTGGGCCTATTAAACTTTTCTTTTGAGCCCTGGAATTTCTGCTACGCTTGGTCTGGTTTTAATAACAGCCTTTGCAGGATCATAGGAAATTGACTCAGAAAATGGGTCTGAGATATTAAAAGGGAAAAAAAAATAAAATAGTTTTGAGGAAGAGTTCTTGTGGAAACTTGAGCTTTCTCTGTGACTTATTTTTGAACTGGGGCTCTGTTCTGACTGCTCTACCACCATTTTCTGCAATGATTCCTTGAAGTGTCAGGATCTCTCCTATCTAGGGAAATAGATTAGCTTCCTGAGAAGAAAGTTGTACTTTTAAAAGTCCTTCTAGCTTTCCAAAGGAGATTTTTGTTGCAGCCCCCGCCACTGTCAAATGGAGTTGAAAATCCTGGTATGCTGCAGAAATACAACCTTTCTATTTTCTCCTGTTTTGCCTTAAGATAAAAAGACTGTTTCAGGGGTAAGACTTGGACCATCCTTTTCCAATGAGCAGCTGAGCACACGTTTGCTTTGGAGAATTGGCCACCTTATAGTGAGATACAAGCCTTGCCTTTAAAAAAATCCTTTTTCTCCTCAACTTTATTAGCATTTAATAAAAGGAATTGAACAGAAATGGTGAGCTCTCAGCATTTTCTCACTGTTCCTCACTTACTGTACAGGGAAAGGAAAAGGGTTAGGGGAGCAGGAAATAATTTTCTTCCTTGCTTCGCTCCGATTCTAAAGCTGTTTTGGGTTATGTGCTCTGAATATTTCTGTAAGGAAACAGAAACTATTTGCATGATACATGCCTCTTTTAATTAATCCCACTTGAGGTGGGTGGATCTCTCCCAGCAAAGCCTGTGAGTAAAGGCCCCTGGCTTTAAGGGCTTGATGCCAAAGCATATATGATTTGTGAAATATTCCCCACTGCCAGAATTTAGATTATTCCCCTTCTCTCTTAAAAGGCTACAGTAGTATTTTAAAAGAAAATGCAGCTGTGTGCTTGCTTTGGTAAGATGGCTTTAAGCAGGCATTAGAAGCCACTTTAGCTTACCATAATGTGTGTGTGCCTGCCTGTTTGGAAAGCCCGATCTTGACCAATTTTAGTTCTACTGTGGATGCTTTGATTTATGGCTTTTAAATGTCCTGAATGGGAATCTCAGCTTTGCCACAAGGAAAACAATTGGATTGGAAATGGTTTTCTCCTGGCAGCAGAGCACATGGTGTTAGTGAGGGTGGGAGGGTGCTCCCCTTTTCTCTCTGTGTCCTGGTCTGCAGTGCTACTGTGGATTCATGAAGGCTTTCCCAGCGAAGTACTGGAGATCATTACTCACTTTGCCATTAAAACATACGTGCCCCTGTGTGATGTGGAACCCTGGGGCCAGGTTAAACAGGGGTCTTGAAGGGCTGGACACAGCTGCTCAAGCAGGCAAGGACTTAAATGCACTCAAGCACATCTGTGTCACCCTCGGGCGTGCTGGTGCTCAGTCCTTGGGGGCTGAGGGTGGTCTTTACATGTGAGACAAGCAGCAGGGAGAGAATTCATGTTATACTCTTCATGAACAGTCCCATACTTTCCTTACCACCTCTTTCAGCTGTCTCTGTACAATCTGCTTCAACCCACAGCCAGCCAGCATGGAAGAGGTGATGGCTGCTATGCAGCTACGTTTTATTATGCCACTGAGGCTAATTACATGACCTGTTATGTTTGTAACTAATCTATGTTGTAAGCCATTATTACGTATTTCTGCCAACCCGACACAAAAAAGTACTTATACTTGACAGTAATTACAGTTAGAAAATTCCAGACAAAGCCAGAAGCACTGCAGAAAGCATCACTGCCTGGCGCTTCCTGGTCCGCAGGCTCTGTACTCAGCTCTTTGATTGCCAGATATCAACCATTAAGTAAGTTTTCTGTAATGGATTTTTATGGATTAGAGTTCTTTGGAAAGTTTTAATGTAATGTCTAACCCTGTGCATTGAATGCTGAGGGGATCCCTTGCAAAAATTGCACGTGAGCTTCTGATTAAAATCTGTCATAGTGCATAGGCTTATAAGGCCAGAAGAGTTCTCCTGCCTTAGCCTGGGAGTCTTCTCTCTTCTGAAAGTTTGACCTTGCAGCCTTAAAAGCTTACTGTATTTTTAATGGAATAGAAATAATAATCAAGTAGCCATTGCTTCAAACTCTTCTGGCAGGATGAATAAGTGCCCACCTCAAAACATTTGCATGCTGAGTTCGATGATCTCAATCCGAACACCCAGGTAGAGGAGCACAGCTCCATCCAACAGTAGCATCCATTTGTCCTCTCTGAATCGATCTTCAGTGAAGGTTATATTCAAAAAGTATAATCAGCAGTGAGGAGTGTTTCATGCAAGCAAAGACACAAGAGTGTTATTTGGAGGGATTTCAAAATCCTGATGAATTTAAGGGGGGAAAGGAAGCCAAAGAATAACTAATTTAGGTCTGCATATATATACAGCTGGATGATGCAAAGCCAGAGTCCATCACGGGAGGGGATATTGCTCTTCCGTAGTCAGTATGTTTCCAACTCTGCCTGTCCAAGGACTGCAAAATCGCAAGACTTATGAGAATATCAGTTATTCTTTCTGTGATTTCTGCCCTGGGGGAAGACACCCCTGTGTAATTTGTTACCAGTCTAATTTACATTTTTGTTGAAATGCACACCCAGTAATGTGCTTCTTTTGCTGCTGGCTGCTCGAAGCAAGAGAGTCCATTTATTTTTCCTTATCTCCTAGAAAGGAGCTCTTTCACTTCCTCCACTGGCTCCTTTATCGCTATTTTGTTTTCCCTTTTTTCTGCCCTTCCCTTGCTGTCCCTTTCTTGACCATCCTGTTTGCTTCCTCTTTCACCTTCTCCCTTCACTTGGTTTCCTGCCCAGTACATTTGTCTCCCTTCTCCACATATTCCCTCCTTTCTTTCTTACAGTCTTGTCTTGGTTTCTTTCCAACTTATTCCTTCCCTGGCACCTTCGTAAATCTGTCTCCTGCTCTTGCATTTCTCTCGTCTTTTAAAGTTTTACAGACAGTTTTCAAACCATAAAACGCAATATCTGGCAATCTTTCTTAACAGCAGCCTGGTGTCAGTGGTTGAGACAACCATTAGAAACACTACTTAGGGTAGCCATTCTACCACGTGCAAAACCAGTTGAGGAATATTGGTCATCTTACCTGGGGTCATCTTGCAACTTCAGTCCTAACAGAAGCAATGAAAGAAGTAGCATTCTGAATGAGGATAAATATTGGAGGGATTGGCCAGAAAGCAGGTCACAGCAGGTTTTAAAAATATGTAAAGTATCACAATACAACAACTCTTGTGGTTTTATTGTAATTCTGGAATACTGATCTTATGAGAAATTTGGAACGGCATTTGCACAGAACTGATTCTTCAGCTGCCTGAACTGTAATACCATGGGGGATAAAGGAGGGTCTCCACTTCTGCTCTGGGAGCTTCACTGATTGCTGCCGGTAAAAGGATGGCTTTCTTCTAGACTAGCAATAGGATTTTGTTCACTGCCTTCCTTCATATACCTCTCCTCTAGGCAACTATCCTGAAGATCAAGTAAAACAACATTCGTAGGAGGTCAGACATTGCAGCCTAGGTGCTATACCTGCTGCCACTGAGTCTAACTCTCGTCAGCATCTCCTTTCATCAAACCAGAGGCAGGCTCATATCTTCAGTGGTCTAGGAATTTTCTGATGGGCAATACACTATGACAGTTGAACAAATGTATCTGAAGAGTCACTTGTTCTACGTGGAGTTTAGGTTTGATCTTATTTGTTGTATCTCAGGTAGTTTTGATCATCTTTAGTATTGTTCTTGACCTACCAGCTCCTGCCTTGTTCAACAAAAAATTGTTTTTAAAACAAAGTGAACTGGGAGAGATACATTTGATTGGGACTGGTGCAAGTTACTTTCAAAGTTCAGCAAAGGATCAGGCTGGGAAATGGCTCTGCACTACTCTTAGTATAGACCAGTCCCATGTGATGGGGAAGGGTGAGTAAAAGTGATGAAAGATAAAGGAAGCAGAAAAAGAAGGAACCTGAAAAGAGTTGAAAGAAGTGATTCTGGAATAAAGATGACGATATGAGTGCAGTCCTCAAACACAGTAGAAGCCTGCTTTGGGGGTGTCAGCTGGTGAACTGAATGAGTAAGTAATTTATTCTGTTAGGTATTTTCAGCAAAAGCTTCTTTTTTTTTTCTTCCCTAGCCTTTTCTCTCTCAAGATACTGTTAGTAGAAGGAAGTGGTTTTTATTTTTAGCATCTCTCAACTTGAAAAAGGAAAGTAGAGTCAAACAATAGCAAATGTTGTTTGACGGAAACACAGGAACCTGAAGATGTGTTTTGTCCCCGGTAATTATTTAATCTCATAGCAGAGTAGTTTAATGACAGTTGCCCTGAAGGCTATGCAGAATTAGAGCAAGGGTGTTTAGCAGGAAATTTCTTGCCTTGTCTGAAAGAGTGGGCAGAATTTGAGTGCACTTCTAGCCTTCCTTATGCTAGAAGAGAAAACATATGACAGTAAATAGAGAGAAAGCAGTGATGATTTGAACTTCCTGAACCTGCAGGCATCTTGAGAGGCTCTCCTTGAAACTCTCCTGTCCCCTGCAAGCTGTATTGGATCATTAGTGAATGAGGGCACGCAATGGCTACATCAGGAACCGTGACACTGATAATCACATTAGTTGTCATCATGGACAAGAAGAGGTGCAACTCCAGCTGGAAGTGACAACCAGGATGTTTGCTCCCTTTCTTGCACCAAGGAAAGCAAAGAGGAAAGAGGCAAAAAGGCAGAGGAAGGTGAAAGATGAGTAGGAAGGAAGCACAGAGCAGGCAGAAGTAGATGTGGTGTTCAAAGAACAGGGTACATGATTCACACTGATGCTGAACAGTACGGCTAAACACAGACCAGCACACAAGACTCGAGCTACTATGCAAAGAATAGATATTCCTCCTGCTGGTTTTGTGGCCCTTCATGTTCTGTGGACAGAGGAAGGTAGAGCAGCATTCATTCACTCAGCACTCCTAACTCTCTTCTTCCATGGGCAGTTTTGATCCTCTTGACCATCCTGACCTAAGGTTTCTGAAAGGTTGGGATAGTTGTCCACTAATGTGTTGCATGCTTGCTTACTTGGCATGTTGCCCGCTGAAGGACAAACAAGAACACACAGTTTGTTAAGAATAATAGTCTTTCTTGGTCGCTCCATTGAATTAATTTTTTTGTTTATTCAAGCTAAGTTTTCCATATGACACATTAATTCCCTGAAATGACTAATTCGAAAAGGCAACACCCGCATAAACATACAACCATATTTGTATGTGTGTGTGATAGATGTTAATTTAAGATGGTCATATGGAAAATGTAGCTTGAGTTGCAAACAGTAAATTAATCTAGTGGAGCATCATATTTTGGACCTCTTTGCCTCTGAAGGATCTGTATGAAGTTAGTGGAACCTCGGTAACCCTAATGCTTTGTAACAGTGTTAGCATTTGAATTAATGGAGATGTGTATCACTGCAGTGTAGTGGTGGCTAGTGGAAGGACACATTCTTCCCATTCACTCTTACTTTTTTTGTTTCTTCCACTTAAATAGGTACTAGATAAAACAGCATAATCTAATAACTTTAACTTGCTTACACTTCACCAGAATTCTTCCACTGACAGGGTATTGTGCAGCTGGGTCATCTGAAATCGTGAGGTTCAGCTGTATGTGTAGCTGTGCAAGTATCTGGTGCTATAGTCGCATTTGTGGAGCCTGATACATACGTGTCCAGCTGGAGAGCTACTTCAGAACTGGTACACATCCTCAAACACTGTGCTGTGCATCTCAGAGCTTCTGTTCCTGACTTGCCCACTGATAGTAATCTTGTGGGCATGCTTACCAGAGACATTTCACGTTTGACAAAATGACATTTTTCAGTACAGAAACAAATCTGAGAAATTTTCACTCTCTTGGACCCCATTATGTTGGGGTTAGGGACCATCTCAGACAGGTATTCCCCAACTACTTTTTCCTTGCATCACCACTGAGTGCTGTTTCTCATTTCCTCCATAATCATCTCTTCCTGATTTTTTTCCGTGATTCCTGCTTTACTCCTCTTAATGCCATCACCCTTTTTCTGCTTTTCCCACTTTCTTACAACCTGTGTCAATAGTATCAAGTGCCTTTCCACCTCTTGGTTTCCCACTTCCAATCAAGATCCTTTCTCCTGAGCTGATGTTCAGAAGACTCTGCAGTAGCCATGCTGCATCTGCTGTAGGCCAGAAAAAGTATGCATAGACTGTAGACTTAACTAATCAGGCCTACAAACCATGTCTTGCCTCTATTCTTCAACCATGATGGCTACAGTAGTTTCACTTCTGGTTTGGATTTTCTTCCAAATCTAGAGGCTGACGTAGGTCAAGAGGTACCATATAAAAGTTAGACAGGTTGGTATAAGAACTGGGAAAAGTAGAGGGTAAGCTGTGTGGGTCTGTCAGGCTCTTACTGCAACAGAGAAAACCATATAAAAAGAAAATCAGTCAAGGTATTAGAACTGTCCCAAGAAAAGCAAATTACTTAGTCTCTCTAAATAATCACCCAAATGAGAAATGATGTTTATTCCTCACCTGACGTAAGTCACTCTTTTATCCTCTTATTTATGTGTATGCCTCACATCCAGATTTGCATTGTCACCTAAAATAAAATTTGCCTGCAGTCAGACTTAAGGCCACTTAGAGATTTTGTCTGAACATTTTCTCATTAAATTCTGCAATGACAAGGTCACATATCAGGGTACTCCAAGAGGGCTGCATTATAGGGAAGCCAAGATTATGGAAAAGGGAGAGAATAACGTATTTTTGTTTACAATTTCAGATCTATAGGATGTATTGTAAAATCTAGTTATGTGCACGCCTTCTGCAAGTGTTCTCTGGTGGTCACAAGCAAACAAGAATGTAAAATATAAGTGGAAATGAAAGCCTTTTATTTAGAAGTATGTTAGCTGTGCTCTGAGAAGAGGAGCCATCTTCTTCAAGTGGGGCCTCCCATGGTAATTACAGCCATGCTTTACTAAAAGCATATTTTGTGGACGCTGTGTGGGGAGCGATAGCACTTCTCAAAAGGCAAATGCTTGAAGAGCTCCCATATGTTTCTGATCGAATTTAAGTCTAGACTTGCTTTATTTAGTTTCTTTTGCTCTGCATTTGCCTAGCTAATGCTTTTAGGAGTTCTTTTAAAACTGGAAAAATGGGGTGTGCTGCTTAGGTTAAAAATAAATGTAAAACTTTTCCTTTTTTAAAAAGTTTTTGCATGGGGGTAAGAGTTACCCTCCGTTCAAAACCCCACTGAGCTCTTCAAAGGAGGAGTCTCTGCAGCAACATCAGGGAGTTATTAAATACATACTTAGTCCACAATTTTCATTGGTAAATTCTTTATGTCCGCTTAATATGTGCTAGTTAGAAGAACTGATTCTTTCTGCAGACTCGTTTACTCAACCCTGGGGACCTATGATCCCCTGCCCCTTTAGCACTAACTTTTACAAACACTGTTTCCTTTTTTTTTGGGTGTTTTTTTTTTTTTTAGTTTTTTTTTTTTTAAAAAAAAAAAACCACACACCAACAGGCTGAGCAGCCCATTAAAGGGGCCAGGCAACGGGACTCAGCCCCAAAACTCAAAAACCCAGCTGAAATGTTGGAGACAATAACCAAATTGGAATTACCGCAGCAGTGACATTTTTATAAGAAGGAGCTTTCTATGAACCGGGAGCCGCCTTTCGGGGCCTGGGAACAGCTCAGCCTTGCAAACGCACCCCTGGGCTGGCGGAGTCTGTCCGATAACGGAGAGAAAACGCGGTCTACGCCGTCTCTACCGCTATCATCTGTTGGCCTCAGACTAAACATTTAATTGGGCTTAGTCACATATTTAGTCACTGACATGGCAGCTAGTGGGGAGCCGGGACCTGGGGGAGGTTGTTTTTCTCTGGTTTTCCCTCGCTCCTGTCCATGGGCAGGCTGGAGCTCCCCCTGCTGCTCTGCTCTCCGGGTTACTGCTCGGCATTTCTCCACTTTTGGAGGGTCTGGCAACGCTCATTTATGTAAGCGATGGTGCCGAAATCACGCCAGGCTTCCCGCAGACCTTCGTTTGTTGGAGGTGCCCAGAACAGAGAGGAAGGTGGGACTACATTGGCAAGGAGCAGCGTGGCGCTGGGCTGCTGGCTCGGTTGTCTCAAGGTGGTGGTTTGGGTGCCCAGGCTCCTGCACCCCTCCATCCCGGGGGGCACTCGCACTCCCAGCCACCGCTCAGGGCGTAGAGGATGGGGAGAGGCAAGAGGCATGCAGGTTGGCCTCTTCTCCTGTCTTTGGGGTTGAGATTCCTGTTAGAGGGGGGAAAAAAAGGTTTGAGTCCTACTCCCAGTGTAAAAACAGTCACATAATGACTTGTCACCTCGACAGAGAAATCTAGTGACAGGCAACTTCTGGGCTTGTCTTTTCCTTCAGTTTAACTTGAGTTTTGGTTCATGCCAGTTGATACTGTGTGCTGGTGGCTAACAAAGGTGAGGTCTCTTCCCCGAGCTGAACCCCTGCGCTGTGCTCTGCCCAGGGACTTGGGAGCACGGCCCCTTTCTTGCATTACTGGCACAGGGAACCGGAGATGGCCCAGGAGACTGTCAGCAGCAGGACTGGAGGTGAATGGTGCTTTTACAGGCCTTTTCCCAAATATCTTCCCCTCCTCTGGAAGGCACCTCTGGTCTCCAGTTGGAGGTTCCACTCCCCTATTCATGGTGTGCTGGGCGAAGGAGCTGGAAGGAAGCCCAGTGCAACTGCAGAGGAGCCAGGCAGCACCCTTAAGGGGCAGCGGAGAGGGGCTGGAGCTAAGGAGAGGTCTGCCCATTCCTCCTGTACATCCCTGCCCGTACCCATTGGGAAGACACACACAAGTGTACATATGCAGAGCATCCCAGATCCATGCATCTCCAGCGGGAGGTATTCGTAGTGTGAGGCGGTGGGGGAGAGCCTGGGCTGTGCAGGGTCCCCTGGCTGAGCAGCCCTGCCTGTCGAGCAGTGCCCCAGGGAGAACAAGGCTCTGCCCGCTGCGTGGGGCAGGGGGAGAGGCTGCAGCGTGGCACTGCACCTCAGGCTCCTTGGTGGAGAGGGCCCCTCAGGGCTATCGGCTTCTTGAAGTGGTACTCTGGAATAGAAACAAGATCCTTCTGGAGGACTTTCTGTTCAGGTCTGGACTGGGCTTGAATGAAAATCCAAAATAATGGCCAGAGTGCAATAACAACTCTGGTTCAAGGAGGAAATGGGGCTCAGACCTGATTTTGGTTCAGGTTTGGTTTGACTGATTATATCCAGGAAATCCTCCCACTGAGCTCTCCAGTTTCTGATCTTGCTGGGCTAAATAGCAATTTGACTAAATTACATTATTTGAATCTAGTGTGCTGCATTCAACCTGGTTTTAAAATGCATGCTTGGGCTTGTATCTTTTACATTTGATATGAAGACAGCTGTATGCATTTTCCCTTGTTTGTAAATTGTATACACATGATACGATGTTTTCAGTAAGCGCTAAACAATGCAATGTGAGGCATTTCAACAAAGGAATAATTTAATGCAACCCAGCAGAAATGCAGAGCCTTAGAAGTGGTTCTTTATGAAACTACAAATTTTGGAAATGAGTCCAGAAGACCTACACTGGAGCAACACAAGAAACAATAGTTAACACAGTAACATTTTTTCTGTAAGAAAAATACACCATGAAGAAATTATATTTTGCCTATTTTTTTAGCTTGTTGATTTACTTGAATGCTTCGGTTGGCATATTTTGTATTTGTTGCATGTTAGAGATTAAAATTCTAATTTCTTCACCAAAAGAGAATATTGTCGTACAAGATGCCCTTTGAGCCAAGCAAGACTTTTTTTGTCAAGTGTAAATTTGTCTCATATATTATGTTCCAGTTCAAAGAAGATTAACACAGTTACATTCTTTTCATCTTCTATTTAGCTTTAACAGAATGAGACATGTTTCCTTTGTAATCTTCTTCAGAGACAGGAACTGTTCCTACTTTCACAGGTGGAGGACAGCATTAGAGAGGGCTGTACAATTTGTCTTGGCCATTAATGAAGTCTGCTGAAGCTGGATGGGAACTGAAGAGTCCCCAGCTCCCCACATTGTTCAGATCCTGCGTTCATGCCTCTCTTAGAGCAGCTATGCACTCTCATGGTGATCTGGGCTGGTTTAAGGAATAAAGAGAGAGCTGGTACTTCCTGTTAAAGAAAATGGGGAGCAAAGATACCATGTAAGAGATGGATTGGAGTAACTGCAGCAACAAAACCCTGCTGGAGGGTGCAATAGCTACCTAAGGGGGCAGGCTGGCTGTGAGGAACAGTCTCTTTAAGTACTGCACAAAGCAGTGCCAGGCAGAACTGTCTGAGCTAGTGCAGGCGCTGGAGGCCAAACAGGTATTGTCATCTCAGATTCTGCACAGGCTTTGCTCAGCGGTGGGGTGTTTTAGCCCAGGTGGAATGGAGCATTAACAAAATACTCTTTATAACTAAGCTGGTGGAGTTATTTCCACACAGCACTGCTGTGAATCATGTACCCTAAGTACACACAAAACTGTAAAAGGCAATCACGTAGCTATCGGAGTCTGTCTACACCTCCAGCAGAGTTGGTGCATCATCCTTGGACAAGGTGAGGAAAGGGAAGGTCTCAGCCTGGACTATCCCTGCTCAGCCTGGACTGCAGGTGGAACATGCCTGGGGATTGTACTGCTGCCAACTCTTGCACTGTGGGCTTTTATCAGATGATGATGCAGTCCAAATTGAAATGCAGGGGTTTGCAGTACACAGGAGCCTGTGCTGAATCAGCCGTTTAAAACAGGGGAAAAAAGATCCATAAGCCTTTCCAAAAAATCTGTGACTCCCTTAGCAGTTACTGAAGTTGACAGAGGAATGCATTAGTGGTAAATGAATGAATCCAGAAGCAATAGCCACGGCTAGCATTTTCATAAGTGGCCATTGATATAAATCTTTAAATTTGTGCCTCAATTCTGGGAAAATTGGCTCCAGTTGGCCCAACTGTACAAGAAGCTGCATGTTTTTCTGCTTCTGCAAACAGCAGCTGAAGTCTGCAGGCTGTCTTCCCAAATCCAGCTGGCCACACTGAAACATGCCTGTAAGCCTGCCCTGTGGCTGTCCAGGCTGAGACTGACCCTTGAGAAAATGATGCTCCCTTGACAGTTTCTGTGGCCCGAGAAGGTAACGGTTCAGACAATACCCAGGCTGTGGACCAGGGAGAAGAGCTGTCCGATGCGTGAGAGGGCTAAGGCATGGTATGCACGTGGGAAACCCATCCCTCTCTTCCTTATTGTGGATGCTTAGGGCTGTCATGCTTCAGTGTACACGGAAATAAGATTGTTGTGTTTAGGAGCATGTGCATGTTCACATAGCGACAGCAAAAAGTGCCAGGTTTGTTCTCAGTGTTTGTGCTTGTTGTTTCTTCTCTCTTTCTCTCCAGTCGAAGACCACCCCCTTCACCTACTCGGCCCACTGTAATTCGTCCATTAGATTCATCCCTGTTAGACTAAAAGAAGTTTCTGGCATGTCATTCATTGTTAACCAAATATGTGGAAACAAATTGCTTGATAACTGTTGCAATAACCAATGTATAGTCGCATGTATGGACATCTATAGGCAAGTAACCAATTTTACTGATATACTCTCTGTCCATTCTGCATTGTTTATGAAGTCTTAAATGTTTTGGGAAGGTCTGTGCTGCCTTGACTTTTCCTTTTGCAATAGCTGATGTTAGCTAACTTACTGACACATATCTTCACCCAGGAAACTGTACTCACAGTCCTGTACAGCAAATGGAGGGCTTGACTTTGTCTGTGTTTGTGCACGTGTTGATTTGATCCGCTTCTTTTTTTCCTCTTATCTGAAACGAATCTTGCTTTTATTTGTACCTTTCAGGTTTTCTATTGTTTGGAATTACACAGTTATGCCAATTTTCTCTTTTAATGGTCAAACTGGGCAAAGAAAAGCAATGTGGTTTCTTACCAAGCTCTTCTGAAGGCCCTGCACTTCCATGTCTCTCTTGCAAGAAGCTTGCTGGATGGCTGCTTCTCCTATAATTTCTCTTTATCCGAAATCTAGTTTTTAAGGAATGTTGTTAAACAAGAAGGGTGTGTATGGGACAACGTGTGTTTTACTTTATTTCCACGTTGGCAGTTGACATGCGAAGCTGGTTGAGTGGTTGGTAAGGAGCAGGCTGTGGTGCCCCAGCTTGCAGGGCTCAGTGGGGAGCCGTCTCACCCTGCAGCAAGGATGTGAAAGGGTGGTTTGAAGAGCCATTACATGACAGAGCAGTGTGTGCCAGCTCACTTTGTCCTCTACTACTTACTCACATTCATACTCCCACTGAACTCGTAAGAAGCCTTGGGGGTGTGTGAGTGCATGTAATATGTACTGCGCAGCAGGATCCAGAGAACTGAGTGTTGCTTTTGGTCGTTTTGTGAAAC
Organism: Strix uralensis; assembly: GCF_047716275.1. Lineage (NCBI taxonomy): Eukaryota > Metazoa > Chordata > Aves > Strigiformes > Strigidae > Strix > Strix uralensis. Next base: position 28,615,187 of record NC_133979.1, on the reverse strand, counting down.
AGAAGGAGATATAGATACAGATATATGCACAGCTGTAAATGGGCTACTGCTCCTCTGCCCACTGTGTGAGCCAGTTCACAGAGCTATGGTCTAAATTTGCGTCTGAGCTTTCCAAGAGTCCAGTTTGGATTTGAGATATTTGCTCACGCCAGTCGATAAAGTTCCACTATGCTCCCTATATAAAGATTTTCTCTTTGCATCACTTGAAGTCCTGCACACCTTGGATTAGGGTTGCTTTATCCAACTAGGTACTGAGAAGTGCTCAGCTGTGCATCCTGGCAATGGATTATTTTAGTAGATGTTCACTTGCAGAGGTCCTCTCTGCCTGTTGTCTTGTATGTTATATATTAATGCGTTATAAAAACCTTTTGTCTTAACTGCATTACTTCACTTGAAACACTTAGGGTCAGTGTCACCCTTACAGCTTAAAACTTACTGAATTAACGGAATTAAACTGGAGATGAATTTGGCCTTGTTTCTTAAAAAAATATTAATTGCTGTTATTACAATTATGGTTACAGATCCCTAGGCAAAGCAATTGGTGGTTTCAAAGGCCCACAGTATAATTAGTCTAATAAATTTATTTATTGAGACTGCATGGAGGGCCTCAGTATGCTGTAGCCCCATGGTTAGCAAGAATCCAATCAAAGAGCCACAACAAATTTAGCCTAGTAAGTATTCCCAGACTGCTGATTAGTTGTGCTCACCACTGAAGCAAATCATGTTTCAGCTTGCACAAGAGAGACGAGCTTGGGAAAGCATCATGATTTGTATGTTAGCTTAACTTTAATTTCCTGTCAACCTCATACTCGTGACACACGCCTGGGGAGTCTAGAGGTCAACATCTGAAGCACAGTGAAGATGGAGTTTGTCAGAGCACTGGCATCTTGGTGATCTCAGAGGACTGCTTAAGCGGCCGGTGTTTGTTTGAAGAACAGGCCAAGATCTCCAACACCAAGTGCACAGAATCAGCTTTCAAGGAAAAAAAAGGTTGCAAACCCAACTATTGATTTTTACTCCAAAAAAAGAAAACATATTTTGGTTATTTTTCTTGTGTTCAAGACAGTTTTCCACTGTGTAGCGCACTCTGCTGTAACATGCACTGCATCTCTTAGATGTATTTTTTATAAGTAGCTGTGGTAGTCCATGCTGTTGCCGAGCCAGCAAACCTGTATATAGTTAATCAGAACTCTCTGTTACTGACTGACAGCTGCCTGCTGATGGAAAGCCAGGCTTAGCGCCTCAGCCACAGAAAGTCACTTTAACCCCAAATTTTGATATTCATTCAGTGGTATTGCAAGGCCATGGGTTGGGTTTATCCCATCATACCCCAAGCACTCGACATAGTTGTCCAAGGTCCCCTTTGTTCAGTGGAACTAGGCAGCACCTCCAGAAGGTGATTCAGACTGGTGTGGCTGCATGGGAGACAAGGGTGGCAATGCCGGTGAGTTAGGAGCCTCAATTAGATGACATAGATCCTGGCCTAAAAACATGTTTTTAAATCCTCTGCGCTTGAGACTCCTTAATTTACTGTAATGACTGTTTCTGTCAAGCATAAGGAAGTAGGTAACAATTCAGCACTGTCTTTAACTCGGCCCCCCAAGAAATTGTATTTCTCATCAGTAATCCTGAATTGTAAATAAACCCCTCAAGGATGGATTTATCCAAAATAGGAGGAGGAAGAGGCAGCGAGGCACCTGTGGCACCACTGTCAGCGCTGTCTGTTTCTGCACTCAGTGTTGAGGTGGTGGGACACAGCTGCACAGTCCTCCCTCCGCTTCCTCATTCACATCACGTCTAAATCTGGTCCTGTGCCCTAAATGCAACACTTTTAGTTGTGCAGGTTAATAATTAACCTTGAGCACAGATCCAGAGTTTGATGATTTTACATCTATATTCTTGCACATACGCTTTTCAGAATAAACTGCATAGAACTGTTGTTTCTAGGAAAAACGTTAAGTGCTTCCCAAGAAATCTCCACATCCAATTGAGTAAGTACTGTCCTCCAACCTTGGCCTGTCTTCTCCTGCCGTACAGTGTCTGGAATGGGTTGGTTTGTCCCACTCGCTCCTGATGCTCGTGTCTCTCCCATCCCTTGGTCTCAGAGGAGCAGCCTTGGCAGCAACTCACTCCATGCCTGAAGGAGAGCAGGATGGGCACCCCGTGGGTCTGCTAAAGGGACTGGCCCCCTCAGACTGGCCACTGCCACCTCTGCAGACACCCTTAGACAGGGTGAGCTAAGCCTCAACTCCCATGTCTGAGAAGCGTGGGTTGTTCTCTCTTTCTTTGATTTCCTTTGGCAAAGCCCAGAAGATTGCCAGGGAGTAGTGGAGACTCCCATTAAGCAACAGCAGGGTTTCTGATCTTATGTGAGGTGGTAGCGAGGTTTCAGGAGGGTGCTTATCTAGCATTGCATTTAGGCTAAACCTGAGTCTCTGCCTAGAGAACATGTTCCATCTCACCTCATCATGGCTGACCAACAGCTGAAGAGCTTGTGCATGCCATAAATAGCTCTCGGCCTTTAATCTCAAGGGATCTTGTGTTAGGATTAAAAAGATTGTATGCTCAATGAAAAGGCTTATGTACATAGTTAATGTGTGTTTATTTTACTGCTGATCTCGTTGCACTTTCTGAGTAAGCCTCATAAAAGTAGATTATTTATTATATTAAAGGAGGTACAGTATAAGTTACGGCATCTCGTGTTAAAGCATAACATAGAAAATATTAGACTCTCTATTGCAGACAGCTACACTAAACAACGTGTATACGGCATATTGAGATTACTAGCTAGTTCTGTCTTTCTGTCTTAAAATAGTCCAAACGTCCTGAATTGAAAGCAGACCTATTTTGCACCTGTGACACTGGGGAGGCATCCAACCTCTTGGTGTGCTTATGGCACAGTTCCTCCCGCTGTGGCATTGATCCTCCTCCCCAGGCTCTAGCAGAACAGCTCTCTTGTGTAAATGAATGTTACTCTGCCTGTCTTTCCTCTTGCTTTGTCTGCAGGCGAGCTGATACCGATGGCTCCTCCCGTCCAGACAGTCCTCCACTCTTGCTTGATATATGATTTGTCCCATCTTGCCAGCCGTTTGCTTTACTGCCTGTCTCTTTACTTTTCCAGGATGGTGTAAACGACTTCTTTTTGTAAGAAGAAAACGCTTAATTTCTTTCTGAATTTTGCTCTGTATGTTAATGCCCTACTTCATATGAGCCAAAACATCTGCCTTTGGTTTCATAATCTGTAAATGGTTCCTGGTATTGACCTTTGAGCACAGCGAGTCAATTCCCGAAACCATGGTCGTTACTGAGCATCACGTACACTTGCTGTAAAAATGTTATGCTGCATTTCTGAACCTGAAATAAACTGTAACTCTTGATGGGCTTTTATTATCACTTTCTGGATGTGCATGAGTGGTCTTCTGTCTCTCACACCATCATCTCGGCATGCCGCACTCCGCCTCTGTTGGGACTGCAGTGAGGATTTATCGGGGATGTGTGTCGCACTGAGATCACTGGAGATGTCATTAAAAGGGGAGATGGGGGAGTTGTAACCCATGGGAAGCATTCAGCTTCCCTGCAAGGGGCTTGGAGGGCTGCAGGGATGGTTTGTTGGGAAATGGATGAATGCTTTTCAAGCAATACCTGGTATTCATTTCATTGCTGGGGAAAGTGTGTTTTGGGGAGATTCAGAGCTGAGCAGGTGGCCAGACTGTCTTCCAGAGCAGGAGCTGGAGTGAAAATGTGCATGTGTACGCGTTATGTCTGGAAGGCATTTCCCCCTAAAATGGTTGTGTATGAATGTGCGTATGTCTTCATTACTCAATTCCTCCTTCAGATCAGCATGAGCCAAGTAACTGGAATCGGTGCTTGGAGGAGATGGTCTGTATGGCACAAGAAGCACAACAGCTTCCTACCAGAGAGGACGCTTCTCACTGAGCGCAACAGTCACTACATTGGTCCTTAGGTTTTGGGAAAGGGAGGAGCAAAAGGTGGGATGAGCAAAGTAGCAACGTCCCTGTCGTATTCACTTGCTTACTTTAACATTTGGAGATTTTTTTTTTTTAATAGTCTTTAATGGCTATGCCTGAGGCAGTCTGTGCGCTCCCCCTCAGTGAGCAGCAGTGTCACACGTGTCCCATGTGGCTGGAGTACATTACATACCCCTGTGTGAGCGTGGTTCCTGGCATGCTGGTCAGCGACACGTCAGTGCTCTATGCTGGGTAACAGGAGGAGCATCTGCTCTTCTCTCACCACTGCACTGGGCCATCAACTGCTAGGGTTGGCAGTAGACTCATTGCACTGCCATCACCCACGTTTTTAACCTTCCCAGCAGTGTCCACTCCAGATACCCCAGCCCAGCCCATAGGCCATCTTGTTTGATCATTCTCGATTTCATCAGAATCCCACTTAAAAAAGGTCTACTCCAGGAACAGTGTTTGCAGCAGATAGTGGTGCAAATTTTAAGGTTGGTGGGGAAAAGCTCTTCCAGAGGATATTATTTGCTGCAAGAAAATTAGAAAGCCTGTGACCAGCAACCTCCACGCTTGTGATGTGACTGTCCCAGTTCTCTGGCGCCAGCAAGTCAGATGGGAAGCGGTGAGGATGAAAGCTGTGGCTGTGCTGATAGCCAGCTGATTCTAATCTTGCTCTTGCTCTTTTCCTTAATGTGCATGTTCTGTGCCTTTTTCTCTTAACCCATTTTATTAAGATAATTTTGTATATGAGTCATTTTATTGTATCTTGACCTTTTGGTTTAGATCTTCCACCCTTCCCCATGAATTTTGGGTTATTTTTTGTCTTTTTCCTAGGCGACCTCCACCAGCTGTTCCAGGAAGATCGTCCTAACGCATTTTTGTTACATGCAATCTGTCTTTTTTTTTGGTTCAAAATTATCTTTAATTTGCACTAGCCTATTTGTAAATGAAAGATTTTATTTTCAGATGTCAGTGATAAGCCTGGATATAAAGAAAATAAAAATTCTGACTACAAAACAAAGGTGTGCTGGTTTTCTACTGAAGGGTCTACCCACTCCTTCTCAAATGGAGCCATTCACACCCCATGGAAGAAATTGCCTTGGCTCTGTACTCTCCAAGGTGGTGGAGGGAGGGACATTCTGCTGGGATTCCACCACAGCTTCTGAATGCATTAACCACCAGGATTACTCTGTATGAATGGCTTTGGCTTAGCATTAGCAGGAAGAATAGCCAGCTGCTTTAACAATAGAAGAGTCCTAAAACACGTCTAACGCTCCAGTGGCAGGACCTGTCTGAGTGGAAAGTCAAAGGGGAAGATTGCAGCAGTCTCTAGACTGATGAATCTGCACAATTATAAATAAATCACAGCTGCTCTGACCATTTTTTTTTCAAGCTAAACCTCTGAATTCCTTGCAAGCCGACCTCACAGGAACATCTGAACTCAAATAGCTGTAAGTAGCTACCTCTGGGATTCCAAATGTCCCTATGGGAAAGAGAAAATCTGGGATTTAACATTTAGATGTGCTTATTTTTGGTGCCAGAGAAGTATATGAAGAGTAAGCCTAAAAAAAGGGAAAACTTTCGGCTTTTATTGACTTTTTTCTCTTGTGAAAATGAAGAAGGGGTATCTCACAAACCATGCAGATAAATCAGAAGGCACTGCACAGATATGAAGTGGAAGCACAACACAGCATCAGAACTTCAGGAGCACAAACAAGACATTTCTCTGTAGTAGGAGGTTCATGGTGAGAGGGAGCTGCAGTGGTGCTGCTCAGGGGACGGGGGCAGGAGCGTGGAGGAGGTCAGTATCGTGTGTGTAGAAGGAGCCTGACAACACACAGGCTGTGCTTGGTTTCAAGGCAGGTCTGACACAACTTTGCTGAATTTGGGCAATTCCTCTTGTTCCAGGTAATTTAGGTCCCTGCTGACCTCTCGTATATCCAGGGAGGTGCTGAACCACCTGCATGTGCTGGTAAATGCCAGACACTGAGTTTGCTCAAATTATAAGGGAGTGCAAGCCCAGAGAGCTGTAGACTTAGATTTTTCTTCCCACTTCTTAGACTTTGTTTTTTGGTAGAGTGCAACTGAAGAAACAGCAATGGTATTAGCAAACAGGGGAAAAAACCCAATTCTTAGGAGAGGGAGATAAATAGTCATTCCTACTAGACATTGAACGGCATGTGCTGAACTAGGAATTGCTGGAGCTGGAAAGAGCACACTGATGGGCAAGGTGCTTCCCAGCACCCTGGGAAAAGGGAGAAATGGAGGCTGTTAACAGTCCTGTGAACACAGCTGTCCCAAGAGTAGGGGATGAGGAGGGGAGCTCAGATTGCTGTATCTTCTTTCATCTGTGGAACTCATTGCTGTCAGGTACTGAGGCAAAAATCCTCAGCAGTGTTCAGGAATTGTGTATTTTCAGGACTACTACAGAAGCGATGGTATTTGTACCCAGTGATCTCTTGAGGAGGTTCTGGTCATGCTTCACCTCTCAGGTAAGAGGGAATGGGAACATGCTGAATTTCACAAGCTGCTTTTTTTCAAGGTTGTTCAAAATCTGTTCTGCACTGGGGGAAGCTGTGACTGCATTCCCTCTGGGGGACAGCATGGTACCAACAGATGAACCAACAACAAATAAAAGGTGGCTGATATTTTAGTTGTATGACCTTACCTACAGCACCCCAACCAGGAGCTGCTGCTGTCCTCCTAGCTGCCCCCTGACCTCCATGCATGAGGCTGTAAGGCGCAAACTTTTTTCTTGGGGCATTTTATGGTGTTAAACCTTTCACAGAAATCCTTGCCGCCTTCTGAAGTATTTGTCAAAAAATTGTTGGAAATAAGACTCCAAACTTCACAGTTCTCTGGCAGGTATTCCTAAAACCTCCTAAGTAGAAAGACAAAGGTATTGGTGTGCTGGCAAACCTTGGCCTGTTCTTTAGCATCAAATAACAGGATGACTTTTTGAAGAAGCTGCTTAACCTTGTCTGTGCTATTTCCACCCTGCAGTGGTATACATTCTGTGGCTAGGTGGAGAAGGCTAAGGGTGCTGCACCAGCTGGTGGCATTATGTGTCCTAAGCTGCTTTGCACAGGGTGGGTTAGGACCAAAATCCTATTTTGGTTTCCTGATCATTCATGTTGTTGCTATCACCTCTCACATCACAAAGCTGAGAAAAGCTTAGTGATTACTGTGGGAATTGAAGAGATAGAAAGATCTTGCCTTCAAAGACTGAAGCTTTACTCTTTCCAGGCTTCCCAGATCCAGTCTCCCACGTGAGGAGGGACACAGGCCCCTGACAGCACGGTGTGGGTGGCTGACGCTTGCCTTTCCCTGCTGCAGAGGCTGGAGATGGAGATTCCAGACGGCACGTGTCAGTGGCTCCCCCAGGATCAAGGCTTATCCCCAGCCAGTTTACAATTACTCACATTTGGCCAGCTTCAAATCAAATGTCCCATTGAAGTACTGGATCTCAGTGGACTTGGAAACTTAAGAGAAAGCAACTGCACTTCCTTATAATGTAAAATAACATTTAACTCTTTAGAGCTGGTTGATGATGATTTGGTTGCCTACAAACTGACCTCTTTCTTTGGTCTCAGCATGTGCTTCATCTGAGAAGCCGCAGACCGGTACGCTCAGGTAGCGAATGCTCAAAGGGCATTCAGCTTTACTGCTGAGGTGGACGTAGAGTTATGGCAAAGTTTTGGTCTGTAGAGGATATTCTGACCTCAGGCATGAGGACATACTCATAATGGCCATTTATTTAGCATCTTAAATAATTTCAGCAGCATTGCAGAGCATGTGTCCTCAGGAGAAGGTCAGAGAACTCCTAGGGAAACTCTGCCTGGCTTTTGTGTCTCCTCTCCTCTCCCTGGCTCTCACTTGCATTTTTCCTTCCTTCCCTTTGTGCATCCAGGTTGTGGACTGGACTTTATATTTTCATCTCCCAGGTTAGGGAGAGCAGGGTATCTGCGGGCAAGCTAAGCAGAGGGCTAAGCCTTTCCCCAGGGGATCTCTGGGCAAGGACTGAGGCTAAGGAGGAGGTGAAGGGAAGGAACAGAGAGGCCTGGGGCTGTGGGCTGGGATGCAGCTGCCTGCAGCGGGCTGGACGGGACACATCCTGCATCCTGCCTGGAGCTGGGTGGACAAGGCCTGCTGCATCAGTTGGAGCCCAGGGATCTGCACGGGTGATCCACTGGGTTCCAGCTGTGGCTGAGGTGACAGTCTGTGTCTGTCTCCACCTGGAATGTCTGGGTAGTTGATGTTTGCACTTTTCCTAACCCAGAGCTGGTTTTGAGAGTCTGAATTTGGGAAGAGTATTTTTTGGGAAATCTTTCTCCTTGGGGGAATGGGTGCAGCAGAAGCTCTGCTTTCTTGTAGCCTCTACCATGACAGATATTAACACCAGGCGCCAGGCAAGCTAGATTTGATTTACTTTTGATTTACACTGAAGCCTTGCCGTCCTGATGGACTCTGTGAATTGGCTTTGGATGGCAGTGTTACAATGGCATTAGCCCAGCGCAAGATGGGACACCCTGGTTGCTGAGCAGCCTTCTGGGAAACCTCTCTGTGAAAAAACAGTCTTCTTTCTGAAGAACCAAAAAATACCATCTTGACTGCGAGCATCTGGCTACACTGTGTTCCCTGTGAGACTGGAGCCCGGGCTCTAAACTTTCGCAGGTTTTAATTAAAACCAAAATGACATGTTGTCATCATGACGAAAACAGCAACATTTAACACTTGGCAAGAGCTGTGACAAAGCACTGGAGGTGTTGGGGACTCCACTGGGGGTTGCTCATTTCTGAGAATGCCCAAGGAGTGCACGGCAAGCGCCCGCTCGCTGGGGAGAGACCCGGACGCTCAAAGGGATGGGGTAAATCAAGCAGAAGGTTGTACTTCTGCAGCGTTGGGTTTCATAAAACCCGGGTAGTGCCAAAAGCATCCCTGCGAGGTGGGGCCGGGGCAGGTGCGTGCATCCCTTCCCTCTCGCGGTGCCGGCTCCGGCAGGCTCAGCTCCCTGGGGTGCCCGGAGGGGGGCCAGGCTGTCGAGGGACATCCCAGGAGCGGGGAAAGGGAAGGTGCCGGGGAAGCCCTCCCGGCGCTCAGCCTGGCCTGACCTGGCCTCCAGCGGGACTTGTTTGCCGGGAGCGCCCTCTGTTGCGGTGTGTGCGGTGCCGGACAGACGGCCGCTGGACAGATGGCCACCAGACAGGCCCTCGACAGGCCCCGCCGCGCTCCCAGCGAGCCGGGGACTGCGCCTGCAGGGGTCTGTGCTGAGCTCCATCCCTCTGGCTCGGGGTCTGGCCCTGCAGCGAGGCCAGATCCACCTCTGGGAGGGGGTTAGAGAGGGGAGGAAGGTGTCTTGCCCCCTCACCCCCACCTCTCCTAAAGGATTTGGGTGATGTGGTGCCTGGCAGTATCATGAGGCTATTCTGTCATCAGTGACCCATCCCAGCTGCCCTCGTGTTCAGCCCTGCTTGGTCCTGCAGCACGCACCACCCCACACGTCCATCCTGCCCGCAGCGACCCTCACCCAGCTCCCTTCCCCTCCAGGCCACCCAGGGAAGTGCTGTCAGTCCCCATCACACACATCGAGGTCCCTGAGGCTGAGGACCTTCATGGGCATGTCATGGGGCCCATCAGAGCCGGATGTGTGTTTCCAGGTGGTGTTTCTGCTCAGGGGATGCTCACCCTCCTGCACCCCCCCAAACGCAGGTATGGGTCTGCACGGCCAGAGCATGCACTACCCCACTCGCCTGTGCCCCAAGCTGCTGCTCAGGCTGGCCATGTGTGGGGTTCAGCTCCTTCCTTTGCTAAAACCAAGCAGGTCAGGTCTGGAAATAGATGCTGAGGGTAACGCAAACGTGGTCCTCGTTGCTGTGCGAAAGGCTTTATTAGGCTGGTGTCCTCCCCCCAGGGCTGGCCCCCAGCAAGGACCTTTGCACGGCTCACAGCAGAAGGTCCCTTCTCCCCCTAGGCCCAGCCTACATGAGGAACCTGGAGAGGTCCTCCTTGATTTCAGCCTCGTCCCATGGCCCGTGGATGTTGTCCTTGAGCTGCTGAAGGCGGATGAGGCAGTAAGGGCAGAGGCAGGAGATGGCGAGCAGCAGCGAGGCGAAGAGCACAGCGCCCACGCTGGAGACGGTGGCCAGCCCCGCCAATGCTGCCAGCGCGAAGAGCACCGTCACCCCCACGTAGCATCGGGGTGTCTGGGCTTTCAGCTTCTTCTGCAGCATGGGCCAGAGGGCAAAGATCTGCATGGCGAAGGTGACCATGACGAAGGCATGGAGGGAACGAGGCAGGCGGGAGGCCAGGCAGACCGAGGCAAAGATGGCCATGTTGAGGGACAGCGTGCTGGAGACGATGGCGGCGTTGGCACCGTAGTCAAAGAAGATGAGGTGACCGAGGAGCATGAGGGCCGACATGGCGTAGATGGTGTCTGTGCTGATGGACTCCGTCAGCGTCTTCAGCACCGGCGAGAAGCCGTAGGTGAAGGCGGCGAACACCAGGGTGCTCTTCAGGTCGGCCCACCGCGTCCGCCCGCTCTCCCGCCGCCCGGCCCCGCAGTCCACGGCGTCGAAGAGGACGTAGCCGAGCAGGGAGGAGACCAGGGCCGCCCCGAAAAGCCCCTGCGGGCTCAGCATCCCGGCGTCCATGTACCACCAGGTGACGACGAAGACGCAGACGCTGCAGAGCTGCTGCACCACCGCTCCCGACTGGAAGACGACGGCCCGGTACCGGTACCGGCGGGCGTGCACGTTTTTCCGCAGTTCCTCCAGGAACCGCTGGTCCACGTAGTTATCGGGGAAGGGCTGACGCTCGTACAGCACCTTCTGCCACCGCCGCCCGGGGACCGGCTCCATCCCCCCGGGCCGGGCCGGGGAGCGGGGGGGGTGCTCCACCGCCGCCGCACACGCACCCGCGGTCCCGGCCCGGCCCCGCCGCCTCCGCCGGGCCCCGGTGGCGGCGCAAGGGACGCCGGGGCGCTCGGGGCTGCCACCTGCCGGCGGGATCCCCCGGCAAACGGAGCCGTTTACCCTCCGGAACAGGTTCGAGCTGCGGGAGGGGCTCGGAGGGATGAGTTGGGGGCAGCAGGGCCGGGCACCGTCAGGCCTGCGAGGGCCCCCCCGCTGGGGTGACACACACACACACCCCCCCCCTCCCTGCAAGCAGATGTTTCTTGCAGCCAGGTGTTTTGGGTTTTTTTGGGGGGGGTAGGGGGGTGTGTGTGAGGGGAGACCCCAGCGCCATGCCAGGGTCTGGCCACCCTGAGTGCCACAGCCCTTATCCTGCACACAGGCTGCTGCATGGAGGTGCTGCCGGGGCTGCCTCGCTTCTGGCTGTCCCCCCGCAAAACGGCAGGAGGTTCCCGCCACCCCGAGGGAAGGAGGGGTGCCCCTGCTGTGGGCTGGGCAGCCCCTGCCGTGGTCTCAGCAGCAGCTGTGCCCACACGCTGTGGCAAAGGGCGTCTCCCGGGGGACCCTCCAGCAGCCCCAACACGCCCTCCTTGAGCGGCCATCAAGGAGGGCACAGCTGGGCGGTGGGATTTGGTCTCCTCCTCTCTGTGCTTGGACAGCCCCGTCTGTGTCCGGCCTCGCTGCTCAGCGAGTAACCCCAGCTCGTGTTGCAAGCCCCGCGCCCCATCCCAGCCCAGCGAGGCACCTGCTCTTCTGGTCAAACCAGGCTCCAGCGTCGGGGAATGTGGTTGTGATGCTGTGAGCACAGGTTGCCTTTCCCCAGCAGCTCCTGGCTGCTTGCAGCCTGATCCTGCCCCGCTCCTCGAGCCTACTGGCACCCTCAAGAAGCAGAGCAGGAGGAGGAAAGGGAGAAACTGCAGCTGAGCAGGGGCTGAGAAGTGCAGCTCTACAGGGAGCCCCATCTCCTGCACTGTCCATCCCCTCACCAAAAGGACCGAGCTAGCGTGCAGCGAGGGAGCTGGGGAACAAAAATGGGCGAGGGGAGGTTTTGTAGAGGCAAGAGATGTTTTCCCTAACTGTGTGTTTGTTTGTGCTCAGGTCAGAGCCTTCCCAGCCCCGGAGAGGTGCTCACTGCCGAGGAGCTGCTTACTTTGGCCTCACCCAAGAGGCCTTAGCCTGGGGTAGAGCAGCCCTGAACACTGCCCTGTTTGTGCTTCGGGAAGGGGCGTTCATGGCCATCCTGTCATGGTGGGAGCTGGCAAAAGAACTGATGGTTGTTTTCCCCCCACAGCCCTTACACGTTTCCCTTCGCACGGGCAGGAGCCAGCCAGCACCTGCCACGAGGGACTCTCCAAGCGGACCCCACCTCATCCAGATACGTGCAGAGCAGCAGGTAACCCCCACGCTGCTGATGTGCCTTTGGGGGGGCCTTGGGCTGAGCCAGCCTGCAGTGACATCTAAAAAGTGCCACCTCCCAGCCCCATATCATTGCACTTTTGCTGCCAGGCAGGAGCAGCTGCTCACCCTGTGCAGGTACCCCGTGCCAAGGGGCAAAGCTGGCAGCCTCCAAGCCAGGATGGAGCTGGACTCAGTTTTAGCTGCCCTACCTAAAAGCCCCCATCCCCACGCTTTGCACAGAGCCATACCAGTACCTCCCTGTGCACAAGCTGGTGCCCAGAGGGACAAGGAGTGCTGCCAGCTCCTGCGATTGCTGGCATTGCCTTGAAGCCCAAGGGCCTGGGAACTTGAGATTTTGATCACAATGTCGTTCTCCCAAAGTCGCAGAGTAAAGCTGGAGCATGCAAGAGAAAAGCTCAGAGGGCAGCGTGCCCCTCCTGCTCCCCTGAGAAGTGCCGTGGCCACCACGGTGGAGGGATGCCACTTCCCATGGGCACGGGCAGGGCAGCACTCCGCTCTCACTGCAAGTGTACGTAACCACGATGCTCTGGGGACCGGGAACTGTGGGCTGGGCTGGGCTGTGATGTGGCCTTGATGTGGTCAGGGCCTTCTGGAAACCCCAGTGGAGGGGGGGAGCACAGAGGCAAGGGTGTGCCCCTTGAAATCTCCTCTGCAGTGGGCCACCAAAGTCCCCCTCAGAGGCAGGGAGGGGTGGGAGACTGCTGCTGGTCAGTGACTCGCAGCATCCCTAAGCTGTGCCAGGCGATGCCAGCCACGGTGGCAGCAAAGCAAAGCCCCTCTGCACCCTTCGCAGTGACGACCCAGTACCGAGACCCACAGGGCCTGGCACCCACTGGGTGCTTGGGAGACCCCACGGGCTCCAGCACAAAACAGCTGCCGCTACTGCGCTGCCACTGCGTCCCCGCGGGAGGGGACAGTGTGTGCTCTGCCATGGCATGAACCTACCACCCACAGTCCAAAGGGCAGCTCAGCCCTGCTCGGGTGGCCCAGACTTTGGCTGCAGGGGAATGACTCACCTGCCTGTGCACAGTCCTAGCGGGACCCGCTGTAGGACCTGCCACGTCACTCTCCGTCCCTGCAGGTCAGAGGGGACGTGCGCCATGGAGTCACCCCTCAGCCCTCCCAGGGCTACGTGGCCACCAGGGCTCCCTTGGCAGGGACAAGCAGTAGCTAAGGTCAAGGATGCAAAAGCCCTTTGTGAGCATCTTAATTCCCACTCTGGAGTCCGTGCCACGAGACCTCCCTCACCTCAAGATTAGGTGTCCCCGAGTGCCACTGGCCTCTGCAGAGGCTGTGAGATGGCGAGTGCTTTGAGACTCTCTGCTGTAATGCGGGAATGAGGAGGTGGATGCCATGGCACTACAAACTCTGTATATGTTGAGGACCTGTTGGCTTAGCTGTCCCCTGCCCTTTGCAAAGGGACCCCACTGTGTCTGCTGGGCTCCAAATGTTTGAATATGCTGCTAAAGCTGTTTGGAAGGAAAGCTGGAAAAGGTGACAGGCTGGGACTGAAATAGCTGTGACTGATCTAGGCCTCCACTGGAGATATTTGAATATCAAAGTATCGAGGGCACTGCACCCCCCACTGCCGGCTCGGGGCTGCCTCCAGGTGTGCCTGCTTCTCCTCAGGGTGGGACTATCACTTGTGTTGCAGAGAAGTAGGCTTTGAAATAACTAAACAGCACACCCTGCTTAGGCTTTGAACTTGCCTGAGGCTGCTGCATGAGTGAGGGTGGATCCTGCACCTCTCCATGTCCCTCGGCTGGGGCTCTCCCCCTGCATCCTATCTGTGTCACCCTGCGGGGGACAGGGCTCCCCCAGCAGCAAGTCTGCAATGGCACCAGTGACTTTGCAGGCTGCCTCGCAGTGCGGGCTCCATCCTTCTTGTGGTCCCTCTGCAGCCAGCAGTGCCTGCAAGGGTTGTGCTGTATGTCCCGGGCTGTGGCAGCGGAGCTGGGTCCATCCGTGGGCCTGGGGTAGCAGGACAGATGGACCCAGCGAGTGCAGCTATGGATGCTCAGGCTTAATTTCTCTGCCAAGCAACTCCCCAGCCTTCCCCTTTGACCCTGGAGTGAAACCCTCCCTCCGCAGGAATGTTTTTCAGGGGGAGGTTGGCGCAGCTCCAGCTGCTGAATTTTTCCATGCCCAGAAACTGTCTCCTGCCTTAAATGGCCCCGTAACATGGGCTGCATCTGTTCTCCTGCAATCACCTATTTAAGGATTTTTTGGATTCAGTTCCCAGCACGGAGTGGGACACCAGCCCAGTGCCTCGCAGCTGGGCTGAGCCCCATGGGGGGATGCTGGGGCATGTGGGGCTGGTTGCCCTGGAGTCCCCTGCAGCGGTGTGCCCAGGCACAGGGGAGTCCGGTGCTGCTCCAGCTCTGCCAAACATCTCCCTTCCCTGTGTGCAGGTCAGATTTCCTAGATCCAGGTCTGCATCCTGGTCCCAGGGGGATCTGGGCCACTGGCAGCACGTGAGCCAGCAGCGGCATCCCCTGCACAGATGCCCTTGCCATGGGCAGCCCATGCTGCCAAGGGATGCTCCTGGGCCCCCGCAGGCACAGCTCCTGCCACAGCCTCACTGGCCAGACCCAGCTGGAGCTGCCCAGAACCCCGAGCCCTCCTGCTCTCCACAGAATCTTCCACCACCCAGGAAGCCTCCCTGAAAGCTCAGGTGAGGGATGCTCTGTCCCATACAGGCTCAGCAGAGGCCTCACTGGCCCTGGCCATGTGCCACAGTGCAGCCAGGGCAGGGAGCATGCCACGATCCCCGCAGGTCTCCATCCTGAGGCCGGACAGTGTGGGAGCACCAGGAGCTCCTGGTGGGGATCTTACCAGTTTTGGGTGTCAAAGTTCCCTGTCCCAGGCAGGTCACTTCCAGAGCATGACCTGCCCTATGGAGAGGAGCCTGCCCCAGGGCACAAGGCAGGACCTTGCTGTAGACCCCATGGAGGCATTCCTGGGTGAACAGCCCCTGCCCAGGACAGAGAGGACCTAAATGGTGGTGAGTTGTTGTTTTCCCTCGTGGCAGCATCCTAGGGGCATGGGGGACAGGCTGGGCAAGACATGGGGGCTTGCAGGGGAGAACAAGGGTGGTGGGAAGGGAGGCAGAGCAGCCAGGGGGAAACTAGTCCCCTCCCAAGCTGAGATGAAGAGGTACCGAGGAAATTGGGATCGGGTCTGAGGAGTCCAGGCTGGACCGGCATCTGTCAGGGAAAGGTTTGGGATTTGCTGAGTGTGTTACAGAGGAAGAAGGATGGGAAAGCTGCTGTGGAGTTGGGTTGAGGAGCTGGGTTAGGAGAGATATGATGTGGAAAGGCACACACTTGCAGGGACGCAACCTCTGGAAGTCACAGCCTCTGGGGCCACTGTGAAACTGAGCTCCCTCGGTCCTGGCATTCCCCAGCGATCAGCACGGATTGGTGAAGCCCCATGGCAAAACACCCTCCCCACCACCCCTGCTGAGCTCCAGGGAGAGGGACAAGCTGGCCTGGCTGGGGTCCTGGCCAGCTCCAGGGCAGTGGGTCCGTAGGGTCCTGTTTTGTAGGGGAACTCCATGAAGGTCAAGCTGTCACCTAGTCAAGATGTTTTTGGGTTTTAATCTGCTTTAAAAAAAAATCCCTAGGGAACTGCAGCCAAAAATGACGTCAGTGATGTGCTCTGCCAGCTGCAGAGTGCTCCAAGGTGGGACAAGTCCCAAGTTCAGCTGCCCAGGTAAGCTCAGCTCAACCTTCAGCCATACGTGGCACATCCCTAACACACAGACACAGGGAGGAAACCAGACCCTGGGGGCAAAAACCAAAGTCTGCCTGTGGGACCTGAGCATGGGTTGTCATGGAAGCTGGAAGGTGAAAAATGCCTGCGATTTAGGAGTGAGGAGGGTCTTAGGGTTCACACGGGTGCCCCCAAGACCCAGCAGAGCAGGGCTGGGGCTCCGGAACAAAGCTTTGCCAAGTGGTTTCTGACTCTGTTCCCCTTTGTTTAGCCCCAAATTTGAAGCAGGGGGATGGGATGTGAAGTGCTGACCCATCTCTGCCACAATAGGTGGAAAGGCATCAAGAGCTGCAGGTGGCAAAACACTGAGAAATCCAACTCCCTGGAGGGCAAAAGCAATGTACCATTGGGAAGAGCTGGTACCCAGGGTGGTGGTTGCTGGAGCCATGTGCCAGCTCTCCAGTGCCAGCTTTCCATCACCCTGAGCCTCGTCCAGCAGCCACTTCCCTCCCCTTGCAGCTCTGGGATGCAGCACGAGAGGTACGAAGGGACCCAGTGTTTCATAACGAGGTTTTTACCATCTGCCCAGGGGATATGTTTGTTCTGTAGCTGTGCAGGTGCAAAGCAAGCCAGAAATGGACAGAGACAGGGACAGGGAATGAAACAGCACATGCAAATGGGCCAGTTGGGGAAAAGTTCAGCACGTACAGATTGAAAGAGGTTGTAAATCAGCACTTCAGCTTGGTGCACTGTGAAAGGCTCCTCCTCTGTGCTCACCTTCCCACTTGACTAGTAAAGAAGCATAGCCTCAGCCTGGAAACAGCCATTTCAGAGGAGATATGCACCCCAGGAGCCCTTCCTGACCTCTTCCTGTGAACATCTACCTGGAGCCTCTAAGCAGGAGCCTGCGTGCTTGGGAAGAGCGGTTCGATGTCAGGGCTGAGGTGTGTTTTACACATGCAGTGCTTCTCCCTGCAATATGAGCTCGTCCTACCCCAAAATACAGGGAAGAGGGTCCCCTGGGCCTGGCCCTGCAGGACATGTATGTTCCCCTGTAAGCAAGTGGGTCCCAGAGGAGTGACACTCCCTGCTACCAGCCACCCCCTCACCCACCTCCCTATTTTTAAATATCTGCCGGAGAGGGGACGGAGCTGGGGGGGGGGGGGGCGGAATTTAGTTTATTTTAGTACTCGGCAAAAGGGGAAGGGAAGCAGCTGAGCCCATGGCATTCCCTGTGTGTTCCCAGCCAGCCCTTCTCATCTCTCACCCCCACCACTCTCATCTGACGGAGGTGCTGCTGCTCCTGCGCAGGCTCTGCCACCCTCCTGGCACGCTCCCAGCACTGCTGTCACAGGGCCCTGACCCCCCCTCCCAGCCTTGGGAGGTTTGGTTTTGCATTGAGAAAGCCACGGATGTGCCGTCCTGCCAGATCACGCGCCTGCGACATTGCCCACTTTGGCCTCAATTTGCATGGGGCCATGGAGGAAACCCAGCACCGTGTTGCACTGGGTGCTTTCCCAGCCCTTTCACTTGCCCTCAGTGTTTATGGGCAACTTCAGCCCACGCTGTCCTCCCAGAAATAAAGCCCCAAAAAGCATTACACCTCCATCACCAAGTTTTGCTGTTTCTTGGTTTCTGTAGCAATATTTGCTTTTTCTTTTCCCAGGGGGCTCAGCTGGCAGCTACCGGGAAACACCAGGGGAACAGCAGGTGCCTGCCACAATGGTTCACCCTGCTGAAAGCCCCAGGTCCCAAACCACATTTCCATCATGCGACCAAGAGGTGTCTCAGGTGCCAGCAGTCTTTGGACTTTCCCCACTCAGCCTCCCCAAGACGGCAAGAGCAGCTCCTCGGCTGCCGACTATGTTGTCTTCTCTGGCTGGCAGCGGGCAGCGATCTCTGCACCAGCATCACGGCATCAAGCTGAGATGCTGCTGAAGGTGGGTCCCTTCTCCTTGAAGCTGCTTTCCATCTGTTCCCAAGCACCGGCTGTGGGAAAGGTGCTTTCTGTCATGAGGGGTCTCTCTGGTCTTAAAACAGGGCCAGGAGATGCTGTGGCTTCCTGATGTACCCTGCCTGGGCATCCCTGCTGGAGCAATCATTTAGTCTCCTATATCTAGGCAAAGCTAAAATTCAAATGAAGCCACATGAATTGAGCAAACCAAATACAAATGTTTTCAAAAGTGGAATTCCCATTTCAATTAATTTTCTTACTTAAAGTTTTGACTTTCAGGTTTTGAGCCACTAAAGAGGAAATCTCTCTCCAGACCTGGCTGTGCCCCAAGAGAGCCACGTGAGGGGTCTGAGCCTGCCACAGGTGGTCCCAGCCAGGGCTCCGTCAGTGCTTTTGGGAGCTGCGGGACTGTGCCACCCTCTACCCATGCTAGATTTCAAGGCTCTTTCATGCAGAATTGAGGCCGGCTGGCTGGAGATCAGAGCAGTCGCTCTCCTACACCAGGTCACACAGCCCCTGCCAAGTGTCACTGCGTGCCATCGTCCCTGCCAAGAGCAGAGCTGCCCACCGCTCCTCGGCGCCATCGCACACCGCCACGCCGGCCTGCGTTAAGTAAACCTAACGAGGCTCTGTGCAGAGCAAGCGTTTGTGACCCGGCCCGCAGGCAGCTGCAGTTCGATCGGCCGGTCGCGGTGACCGCGGTCACAGCCCAGCAGCCCAGCATGGCAACGTCTGTGCGGGGGGATGTCTGGGGCCCGCAGACACAAGGCCCTCCCTGCAGGACAGGGAGGCAGCCCCAGCCCAGCAGAGGCGTGACAGGAACAGAATCACTGGTGCAAACTCCACCGATGGTGCCTGCTGCCTTGGCCCAGGGTAAAACCCTGCAGCAACCCTCCCCCAAAATCCTGTATCTCAGAGAGACGTTATTGAGTGACGAAAGAGCAATTATCAGCTCGGCTGGAGGCAGAGTTGCTCCTGTTTGGTTTTGCAAGGAAAACGATTCCAACCCCATTTTTTGCACAGCTTGTTTCCCCTCAGTGTGAGCTGCAAAAGACATAAAAGATATTCAGGATTTTTTAAAAGTTTTAAACTGGTTTTCTGGAGTCTCTCCTGCAAGTGGTTAACGCTTCATCTAAAGTCAGGGGAAGCTCTCTGAAGCAATCTTGCAATTTACAGCTTTTCCCTTACTAAATAAGAAACGGTCAGGAAATTAAACAGGAAATTGTGTCTGGAAGGAACAAAAGTTGTGTTGTCAAAACCTGCTTACGAAAGATTTACTTTATTTTAACCAGTGAGGAGCCAAGATCAATAGTCAGAAGAGGAAGGAGTTTGTGCGAATTAAATCACACGTGAAAAAAAAACCCACTTGGGAAAACAAGAAGCCTTTGTAAAGAGCAGATATGGATGAATGGAGGAGAAGGCTTAGCATCTGCAGCAACCAAATGCTGGAAAGTGCTGAAAGACAAAGGCCCAGGGTGTAACCCAAGGTCAGGTGTCTCTCCAGAACTCAAACATTGCTCCACAGCCTCAGTGCCCAAATTTCTGGGAGGCATTCTACAGCCTGTACAACACTCTGAGGTCCATCTGAGTGTCTGAGTGCGATGGACAACCATTGCCCTCTCACTGCACATGGTTTGCAGGTAAAGCAGCGGCGCCTTTTCTTTCCTGCTGCTCAGAAACACCGCACCAAGGTCACCCTTGGGTGGCCACCTCCAGCTCTCCCTACCCGGGGTGCTGAGTGTCACAACCCAGCTTTTATACCCTGTCAGCAGAGCGATGCTTGTACCGCTGCCAGTGCGACCTGTTGTGCTTTGCATGCTCACGGTGTTCTGTAGCTCTGCATCGACACCGCTGGCATGGCGAGTCCCCCCCGCCCAGGAGACACAGGTACGTGCATCATCGGGTGATGCGGTGGCTCGAGTTCAGCCCCGCGGCAGGGCTCACCCTCCGTGGGAACTGCACCAGCCCGCTTCATCCTGGGATTTGGCCAAGAGAAATTTGGCCAAGAAAAATGAAGACCCTGCTGCAAACGTGCAGCACTTTTTGAGAACCCCATGCAAATATTTGTTCCCAGATAACCCTACGGTCCGTTGGGCTTTGGGTTAATTATGGGTTCTAGTTGGGAAATTGGGTAATCTGTAATTTTTTTTTACTGCTCATCTTATCAGTGCTTGAGAAACAAGCTTAGCAAGCGCCAGTATGCGGGTATGTCAGAGGCAATGAATCGAGACTTCTGTCTAGCTAACAGCACCAGGCTTTTTAGGTGGATCCTCATACCTGGTGGGGACTGACTCGAAGGGGCTTTTTCTCTGGGATCCTGCCCAGTCACTGTAATAGTTCCCCTGAAATGATCTGTCCTCCATGACAGCTCCTTAGCTGTGTTTGGTCTAAGCTGTATGTGATTAATGCCCAGCTGGTAACAGGACTGTAGCATGTGGCAGCTGTGCCAGTCGAGAGCAGCTCAGCGGGGTTGAGCAAGTGTGGCTTCATAGCCTTTTCCCCTCCTCTTGGGGAAAAGCTCTTGGGAGGAGGCTGGAGGAATTTCTGTCCTGGGAGCACGACAGAGGCTGATGATGGAGACAGTCCCAGACTGTGGCATGGCCCTGAGCAAAGCATCTCCTGCCAGAGCTGAGGCAAGTGCTCTGACTGGAAATACTGAGTAATGGGTTAATAAATGTTTAACAGCTCTTCTAGCAGACAGCTAAGCAGTTGTTTAAATCTCCAATGCTTTCTGGGTGGATTTCTCTACTGCTCTGGTCCTGGCCATCCCCAACATGCAGAGTTTGTGGCCGAGGCTGTGTTGGTGGGATGGGGAAGTGCTCTCTGCCTGCTGGGTGAGGTGGCCACGGGCAGATCCTCCGGTCGGCGGCAGGACGCTGAGTGTGCAGGTGTACGCTTTGCCCGGCATCTCCCTGTGCCGACACACCACTCTCACTCAAAGGAAAGGTACCATAACTTCTGTAGCATCCATGAAGGAGACTAGTCCTGTGTGCTTCCCTGGGGGGTCACATCCTGGCAGGAGGCAGGGAGGGAGGCAGTTACAGCTGAAGTTCGCGTTGCCCTGCCTCTCTGTGTCACCCTCCAGCCCTGGGGGTGGTGGGGGGGCAGATTTTGGGCACTCCCTGACATGGTTAAAACAGCTGTGGGTGCGATGCGTGCTGTTGCTCCCACGACTTGGGGAATTTCCCACTGCTGAGGCAGCTCCCCTGGCCGGCGCGGAGGCACGCCCCTGGACACAGAGGCTTTCCGCACTGGTGCTGCTCTGGGCACGGCCCTGCTGTGGGTCCCCGGAGGCACAGCCGGACCCTCCGCACAGCGTCTCTTCTCATAACCCTCCTGAGGACGGTCAGACACCCACACAGCCACGGATCCACACTGTCACTGTGCCACGTCTTAGCTCTAGCACTGCAAAAGGCTGAAGAAACTCTCATGACAAAGGTGCTGGCTCACTTCTCATCGTTTTTCAGGACTTGCCTCACTCCCGTAACCAGTTGGGCTGCTCCTGTGTCATCCCCACTCCTGGGGTGACAGGACCTGACCAGTTTGTTGAGCAGCACTGGGGCAGCTGGGCTCACCATTGACCCGCTGGGAGAGCAGCCAGGGGGCTCTGCGGCAGGCACTCGCGCCAGGGACACAAAGCACAGCCGCTCGCTGTCAGAGCCACCCTCCTGGCCACTTTCATCTTGGTGTAATCCATACTGTGGTTTAGTGAACCCATTTCTCCTCTGCTATGCCACGGGCTTCTTCCAAAACCTACCAGTGACTTGCACAGGAATTTCCTCCCATTCAACCTAATGAGTCACAGCCTCATCCAGTGGCTCCAATCCAGGCTTCTGGCTAAGCTGCAAGGTATGGGGCAGTGGGTGCTGCTTTGCACCCTGGCTCACTGCCCCTTGTGCTGTTATCCTGCCATTTTCCAAAGAGACACAGCAGGGATTGGCCCCGGATCCTCCTTTGACAGCCCTCTCCTTGGGCACTGCAGGACAGGCTGTTTCTGTCACAGGACAGCCCGTGGTTTGCTGGCCCGGGGGCTTAAACCCCAGCCTGTGTGGAGATGGGGCACGAAGCTGGAGTTTCTCCCCTTTTCCCTTCTCCTCAATGTGTTGGCACGCAGGCCTGTCTGCTGCCTGTGGCACATGGAGCTCTCAGAAGGGCGGGGGATGCTGAGTGTTAAAGAAAGCACAAAATTACAGGGTAAAAAATCAGGAAAAGAACAGACACAAAGACTCTACAAAGGTTTCCACTGCTGGCTGGGAACATTTACCTGCAGCTGGCTGACTCCAGTCACGCCACCCTGCAGCTTGGTAGCATAAAGTTGAGCCCCGCAGGCCCCTCTCTCCTGTTTGGGAGCCTTCCCAGACAGCCATAAGGGCTGGTCTGTGGGGCTGGGGCTGTGCCTCCTTTGGGAAAAACAGCAGCTGTGGCCTGGGAGAGCCCTGCCCCTGCAAGGACTGCCGTGAGTCACACCTCCCGTGCCTCCCTCCAGGCAAAGCTGTCCTTCCGTGTTCAGAGTCCTGACATGTGCACGTTTCCAACGCGGCATACTCGTGACTAATCCACCTGTGTAGGGCTGTCGTAATGTAACACCCTATGGGTTGGGAGAACAGCACACGTATCTGCTCACTGCAGCTCTGATCACGCTGTGGCAGCAGGAACCCCAATCCTGAGCTGTTTCTTTGCCAAGAGTAAGCTGCAGGGATGGTTCTTTTGGCTGCCATAGCTCAGTGTAAAGCCGACCTAACAATGGCATGTTTTAGATGGGCATATTTAGGCCTGGCTATCTACAAAATCCCTATTGTTTTGATAATAACTGTTGTGTTTTTCTATCACAGTCAACCCAAATGTGCCAGTACCTGGGAAGGCGCCCCTCTTCTGTCCCACATCAGGGGCGGGCACCCACAGATGCTGAGAGCACACTACTAGCTGCCTGGCCTCCCGGGAGGGAAACGGAGAAGTTCTGTGCAGGCAGCTGCAGGGCTGGGGAGGGCCGCAGGGCCGCCGGGGACCCACGCGGGGCAGCCGGCCCCGCCGCGCGGCCTCCCGCCCGGAACTACAACTCCCAGCAGCCCCCGCGCGCCCCGCCCCGCCCACTGGGAAACTGCGTTCCCCCGCCCACTCCGCCACGATTTTTCCGCTGGGGGCCTGCGCCGGCACCAATTAGCGCTCGGCTCTGTGGGGCAACCCGCAGAGAAGCCTGATCGAAACAAAATAATTTAAAAACTGTCATGTCGGAGCGCCGTTCCTTAAAATGTCCCTCGCACCGGAGGTAGTGGCGTTCATCGCGCGCTCCGCGGCTTCGGGTTTTGCTGTCAGCCGTCATTTATTACTATGGCGATTTCCCTGTAACGGCTTGTTTCATGCGGACACCTCCGAGGGGTCCTTGGAGGGGCGGGGAAAGAGAAGGCCGCTCTCCTGATTCGCCGCCGCGCTGGAGGGGAGCAGCCAGTCTGCGCCGGCAGCCGGGAGAAGGGGGCGGGGCCATCGCCACCTGCGCAGGCCATTGGTGGCGGCGGCGCGGGGGGGCGTGGCGGAGCGGCGGGGAGGGTGACGCGTATCCTTCCAGCTCAGCGCGTGAAGGGCTCAGGGGCGGGGGGAGGGGCCCGGTCCGGCGGGGAGGGGCGGCCGCGCTCGCGCCGCTCGCTGTCGCGTTGCGTCGGAGCCGCGCTCGCGCCGCACGGGGGAGGGGCCGCTCCAACGGTCGTTTCTCCTCAGCGGGCCTCCCCGCCGCCTGCGCTTCTCCCGCTGTCCCTCTGCCGGGGAGGATGCGCCGCCTCTTCCCGGCCGCGGCAGGTAGACGGGGGAGACGATGAGGGAGCCGCCCCGCCGGCTCCTGGCCCTGGGCTCCTGCCTTTTTCTCTGCGCCGTGCTCTGGTGAGTCCCGGCCGCGCCGCCGGCCCTCGCTCTGGCGGCGGGGAGGAGGCTGCTCCGAGGCCTCCCGGAGGCGGGGGTGTCCTGCCTCGCGGGGCTCGCGGGGACAAGAGCTGCCCGCCCGCAGCCCTGCCGATGACACTCTCTCCGGGGCTCCCGGGCCGCTCCTGCTGCCCCGCCTGGGGGGGCTTTTTCTGTCCCGGCTCCGGCGGGGAGAGCGCCCTGGTCGGGATGCTGAGAGCTGGTGGTCGGGGCGCGCAGAGCGGGAGGGGAAAGTGGAGATGGTGCTGTCGAGGGCAAAAAAAAGGTGCTTTCCTTTGGAAAAATAAGAATGTGTTAATGTGCTGGCAGCACGCGGTGTTGCGTTAAGGGAAAGGAAGGTATCAGCTTTTAGGAGGGTAATTCCCCCTGCTGTGAATAATAGTCATTTGCTGCGTTTGTGAAAACAAGCAGTGTCAGGTGTGGAGTTAGTCCTCAAATACCAGGGGTTCAGAGTTATGCTGTACCTTTCTGTATGTATTCTGTTGCTAATCAGTGCTTTTCACAGGAAGGCTTACTGGCTTTACTTCTCAGACTGAGCCTTGGATGTGATTTCGGAAAGATCACGATGCCGCCTTCTTAAAATCGATTTTCTGTGACTGGCTGGAGTTGTGTTAAACTAAAGCCCATGAGCCTTTTTATTTTTGCATTGGTTATGTCTTTGAGAGTGTTTTTCATAGTGATTATTTTAGCTATACCTTGTTCCAGCATCTTCTGTTTATTTTGTTTTCAAACTTTCTTAAAAGATGACTTTTATTAGAATGTAAGTATTAGGAGAATATATTTCTGTATGCTAAGTTCTAAGCTTCTTAAACTTTGACCTCCTTTGAACTCTGTGACTCACTGTTTGAGAAATGCTAGACAATTTGAACAGCAAACTGCAAATATTGAAAACTGAACAGCAGCTGTTGTTAGAGATAATTTAGTATCTGATGTGTTACTTTAATACATTTCCTGTAAATTGTTTAAATAGTCTATTTAAAAAAAAGAAATAGTCTTGAAGTTCTGGGTTGTCTCACAGTTGATTCTAGCTGGATGAAGAATGGGGAGCCCAGACATCTCCCTGTACAGAACCAGTTGCGGATCTGGTGCTGACACTTGCTTACTGGGTTCAGACAATCCTGGAGCAAATTTAGTTTGTGTCATCACACTTTTGTTTTTAGGAGACAAAGCAGTGAGTCTAAAAAGTGCTTGAAAACTCTGTTGCCCTGTTTATATTTAGTAAAATTTTAAACAAAAGGCTCCTAGCTATATAGGCTTCATGAAGTGAGCTGTGAACCTGATGAACTGTCTTTACATGGCTTTTCTTTTACTCAGTGGACAACTAAGTTTCTTCAGGGAAGGTTCTACTTGTATAGTTAGATTTCTTATTGGGAAAAGAGTTCTTGTTTCTTTCTTATGTCTTGAAGGCTGGTAACCTGTTTTTGCCTCGAGGTAATTTGTTAACGAAGGTGTTCTCAGCTTAATGATATATATATATATATATATAGATGGTCAGAGTAATTTTTTTGTGCTGTGTTCTTAGTCTGCTGTTATAACAGAACTGCTTAGTTTAAGAAAAAGTTCAGATACCTATTCTATATTGATAAAGGAATATCATGTTCAACTAACTTGTTGAAATAATGTAATTGTTCTGTAAGGCCCAGACAACTCTGTTCATCTTGGGTATGGTTAGGAGAAAAATTGAGATGAGTTTTTTCTTACTCTTTTAAAGAGATTATTCTTTCAAGCAGTGTCTTAACTGATCTCAGAGCATGCACTAGAGTATTCCAAACTTTTTACTCCTATTTAAAAAAAAAGGTTCAGACTGTGTTCACCCTGCTCACTCTGGCTGCTTTAGATTAAAAGAACCAGTAGATTAATTTAGATGTTGGGAGGGGTACAACTGTAGTTCCCTAGTCTCTGTTGTCCAAACATAAATTCACATTAGAGATTTTAAAATCCTTTGTCTACAGGATGGCATTGTGACTTGCTTTAATTTCAGTAGCCATGTCGCAGTTGTAATTAGAAAGTCTTGAAGTCTGTTAATTCCTGCGTTGTTGCTGGACTATGTAACGTGGTAAATAGCGATGTATTTAACTTTTTCCTAAAAAGAAAATGAGCAAATTTGTTCACATAAGCAGTTAAGAAACTTTAAATAGTAAATGGAAGGCTTTGTGTTATAAATGTTGGCATGTGTGACAAATGTTGGCTTTTTAAATTTAGTTGTCTTGAAATGTAATCTTCAAAGGATTTAATGCTAGCAGGAGAGAAGCTCATTTCTTACATGTGAAACTAGTGGTCAACAGATGATCAAATTAAAAACAAAAAAAGCAGGGGAAAAAAACATAAGTCCAAACAGAATTGCTGAAATTGCTGTAAAACTCCTGGAGCTCTTTGGACTCTTTTTTTTTTTTTTTTTTTAAAACCTGGGCTTTGTTTTATTCCTGGATGGGTGGTAGCTTCTTTCTTTGATGAAACTAAGCTTAAAATGGGAATTTTTTAAATCTCCCATCATGCATTTTAAAGCTTGCCTAAAGAAGTTGGCTCAATGGAGAAATATCAATTAGTAAAAATCAAGTGGAGGAAAAAAAGATTTGTTTAACTGGAAACTGTTTTAAAAGATCTCATTCTTTAAGTTAAAAATGTGACTGTGTATTAGGAAACGTACAAAAAACCCAAAAGTTTGAGTTTAGGGATTTGTTAGCTGGTGTCTTTTACTGAAAAGGCAATGTGATGCTCTTTGGGAGTGCAGGATCAGAGAGGTATTGGTACTTGAAGCTTTCTGAAGCTGGAATAAACACAGCTCTCTGACAAACCTCAGCCAGCGACGTTGTTCCGAGTAGTTCAAAAGAGTGAGATGGCTGCATAGCTTTAGAGAAACACTTTTGATGGAGGTAAGGCTTAGGGATGTAGTGCTCTAAAAATAATACACATCTGTGCAGATTTGACAGCATGACAGTTGTCCTGAATTTACAAAGACTTCTTTTATGCTTCAGTTAATCCCTTTGTGTGGATGATCATAATATAAAAAATACTTCTAAAACTTGTGCTTTGTAGTTTGTCAGTATACAGAGCTGAATAAGTAGAGTAGATTTAGAAGCTTTTAGGGATACTACTATCTGAATTGAGACTAGCTATGACAGTTGTTTGAAGAGTAACCTGTATAAATTGTTCTGACACCAGCTTTTGCCTGCCATAAGCTGCACTTTCAGTGTTAGCTGTGAGTTTACTGAAGAAATCATGCATACACTAATTTGTCTTTCTATGATTCATTGTATCCCAGAAAGTGCTTTGCACATCCTGAGCTACTTATCTTTTATGAACTCTTTTATCATCCTCGGTTTTACAACTATGAGTAAAAGGAAGATGGGGATAAGTGCTTGGGCACATCAGGATTCTTCAGTTGTTACACTGTGAGTATGCTGCATATCAAAGTGGCTGAGCAGCAAGATGTGCTGTTTCTGATGGAAACCCCCTGGTCTAGTAGCTCTGACTGAAATCTGTGATGAGAGCGTACCCTGAAAATTTTAAAGGTCAGATTGGGGCAGTGGCATAGCCAGGAATAAAGCCTAGATACAAGTACATTGGAAGGGGGTAGATTTTGACACTGCTTTGTACTCCTACCTATATGTGAAGATTTATGTGAATTTTAATGAGATAAAATATTTCTAGTTTTGGTTTGCATTGGCCTTCTACATTTTTGAAGGCGTACTTGTTGAAAGCTTCTGTAATGCAAGAGGAGCTCTGAAAGAAACGGTGCAATACTGGCAGTGTGATAACATCACTAGTGTTTATTTTGCCGCTCCTGCCCTGCCCAGGCAAAAGCTATGCAAGCCGGATCAGAGATCTCAGAAGTGGAGGTTTTGCTAATTGAGCGTTTATTGGCCATAATACTGACATTTCACTTAAACCTTGAGTTTGCATCTGTTAATAACAGAAAGGTGTTGAGTGGTAGAGCTGGGGAGTCACAGGCTTGTGTTACACTGGAACATGCCTCATCATAGAAGGCAGAGTATAATGTTTGCAGGAGAGTGCCCTAGTGATCTGGATAGAACTGGTAGTGTAACTTGCTTGTAATGGGGCTCAGAATTTCATCTGGTGATTCTCCTCTTACATAGTTACTTAAATCTCTTCAGAAGGCTGATACTAAAATGAGCACTGTGTCTGCATTTTACGGTAGGAAGAAATGATTTGGGCACTGTTCATACAATCACAACTGTTGTACCAGGCATCTGATTTCAGAATGAAAAGTATGTTCCTAGATGCGTAGTATCTTGTTTGGAAGTGCCTTTGCTTTGTAGTCAAGGTTGAGACAAAAGCTGCACTGGAACTCTTGGACTCTTAAAAATCAAATTTAAATATGCTTAGCTTATAGCCTGCTCAGGGTGAAGATGTTGTATGCAAGCAGGGGCTCTGGTGTCTTATGCAAAACAAGTGTTTGACTCAAATCAATTATTGAATATTTACCTTCTAAAATTATTTCAAAACCAGTGAAGTGTTTTCATGCAGTATCTTGTAAAATTTATTTGTCCTAGAAACTTCAAATTTCTTTGTTGTGCAAGTGGTGTGCTAAAGTGGCGTGTACCCCCTCACCAGGTTGTTGGGTTGGTGTATAAGACCCTGCCTGTTGCAATGAGATGTGCCTCACTTGAGCACTTAATTTCAACTTTTTCTGAAATGTCTTTCTCTAACCTGTTATTAGTTCTTTTTCACTTTAATGTTCTTATCACTGAGTACTTTACAGAATACTTTTTGGCTTTTTCACCTTTCTTGTCTTTAGTTTTAATTACTAACCTAGTTTTTGGCGAATTCTGTGCTTCTTTCAAGGGGAGGATGTGCAACGTCTTCTAGTTAACACTTGGAGGTGCTACAGCCCTCTGCCTGAAGAGGGTGTCGTTTCTGTGCATGAAAACTTTTTGCTGAGAACAGGGTAACATAGAACTGCAAGTCTGAAAAGGCTCTTGTAATTCTTGGTGAAAATACTGCGGTGGTATAACTGATCCTAAAGCTAGTGCAAAGAACTTTTGCTTGGGTGAGTGAAAATACTGGTATAAATGACTTCTACTGTTACTCCAATCCAGTTTAAGGTTCCAACAGTTCAAAGTTAGCTTAGGTGCTCAAAGGAACCTTCTTGGCTTGGCTGAGTTTTGGAATGGCAATCAAAATTTTGCTGAAATCCTTAAAAGGTAAGTGTATTAAAAATACATTATAAAATGTCTGGGAGTTAGGTGATAGCAGCTTTACAATAATCTAGGGCAAAATTCATGTTGCTAAATTTATGCTAAAATTCCACTCCTTGGCACTGTGTTAAGCTGTGTTGCGTTTCCAGTGGGTTTTAAGAATGGGGAGTTAGTGCAGAGCAGCTGCTGCTGATACTGAGCCTGCTGTTGCAGTATTGTGCCTGTGTAGACAAGCTTATGAATTTCAGCAATGAGGGAAGTCTTCGAAGATGTGTAAATTAGACATTATTACAGGCTCTAAAAGCCTTAAAGTTTAATCGCAGTTTGTGGCTATTCTGCTGTTTTCCTGTAGTCTTTGTGGTCAGCATCAGATATTACTGTGTTTTTCTAGAATATGTTCTTTTCCCCAGACTCTTGCATTAAAGATCATAACTAGAGTTTGACAGTGCAGGGAGGTTCCCTTAAGCTGCAATCTTCAGTGCTGTATTTCAGAAGTCTGTTAGCAGGAATCACTAGTAACTGCCTGTTCCTTTGAGCACTTCCAAATGGACCTTTTGAGAGCTAGAGTTGGTGACTTCTGCCCTGCTTTAAGTGCCTGAAATAAGGTACCTGGATACTCCTTTGAAGGGAGGAGTAAGAGGTATGTGTTTCAGTGTTACTTTGCAGCATGCATCTAATACAGGCTGTTGTCTGTTAGGGGCACTGTATCAAAAAATACACAGTTAAGTACTGTGAAGGTGACACAGCCTTTTGTAGGAAAGGATGAGAATAATATATTAGTATCACTGTAAGAAAGGAATGAAGAGGTTTTCCACTGTTAGTCCTTGGCCTTGATTTCTGTTTAACTTAGGACAACAGTGGACAATCATGGATAAATGGTATGTTCTCCCTCTATCTTCTTGGATTTTTATATCTGAGTATTCACTAGCTCAAAGCTAACTTTTTTGCTCTCAGAAAATTACTGGCATGTGTCCACAGTCTCAAGATCAGATCAGGGGGTGCAGAGGAATGTGTGGCTGAAGGTGGGATGCAGGACTACCCCTTCAGGCAGTAAATCAATTAAATCTGATAAAGTATATGGTGCAACTGTAACCTTATTTTTCAGTCTTTGCATGCTAATGCATTTTAAATGCTGAAAGCTGTATTTTAAACTGATGGTTGGAATCTGATTGTCCAAAGCCATGAAATTCAGTATTGTCAGAAGTATCTTTGTGTTGGGCTCCTCTGAGTAAGTGAAGTAACTGTTTTTTTTGTGTAGCATTCCAGTTAGGAGACAGTTTGGAGAGCACATTTTTTTGCAGAGTGGGCAAGATGATAAAAACCTAAATGAATTGCAAAACAGAATGGATTGGTAAAGAATTTGCAAAACTCCGATTTCTGTTGTGTTGTGTTTTTAGCACATGAATCAAGTTACTGGATAGTGGCAGGAAATAAGATGGTATCAGTGCCTTGCTGGCAGTGTCCTTGCTTAGTCTAGATCTGTAGATCTAGTTTTCAGCTTTTTTCTCCCTTAAAGGTCCATCATAATTTTGAAAACTATCTTAGTAATGCATGCTGCTCTTCTGTGGCAATAAATGGCTTCTGAATGAATGGTGTGGTTTTTGTTTTGGGTTGTTTGGGTTTTTTTAACCAG
The DNA here is from genome assembly GCF_047716275.1 of Strix uralensis. Classification (NCBI taxonomy): domain Eukaryota; kingdom Metazoa; phylum Chordata; class Aves; order Strigiformes; family Strigidae; genus Strix; species Strix uralensis. The sequence continues at coordinate 28,584,513 of NC_133979.1, read as the reverse complement.
CATTAAGGAAGATTAATGGTGGTTCTTTGCATTTCCACTTCACATGCAGAAATGAGTGTTGTGTCTGGGGAGGCTGTGCTAAAGCAGTCAGTGCATTGCAAATAGCCTTCTTCCTCTGACTTATTGAAATAATGTTGCTGTCCTAAAAGCCTTTTCTTCATTTTCTGAGAGATTTACTTTGTTCTGCAGGCCCTTTAAAATGCAAGTCCCACTTGCTAAACTGTTCTGAGAGAAGGATTGATTCCATGAAGTTGCTGGGGAGAGGGTGCCCTCCTTTTGCTGTTTTTCCTGTATTACCAGTGGCTGGAAGGCAGATTACTGCTGACTTGAGAGCCTGGTTATGGATCTGCTGAGCATCTTGTTCTTACAGAGCCTTCTTTCTCTTGGACAGGCTAGTGATAACAGTCACAGACCTGTAGGATTTGTTCACAGCAAAAGGTATTTTCCTGCCTTCTTCATCCTTTCACAACTTCCTTCATTTTTTACCAGGTTAATCCAAAAGAAATTATTCTATAATCAAGAAGGTAAGCTTCAACCAACAAATAGGTGCTTCTCCCCCATTCATAGGCCTGGCCTGCTGGTGCTCTGCCCCGCAGGTCCAAAACCCACCCACCTTCTCTTACACAGGCCTATTCTGAACTGATCCTGTGAATGTTTTCAGTAGAAAGTGTCATACGGCAGGGACAGTGACATCTTCATTTTTCCTCTTAGCTGTTGAGCATTGGTCCATCTGCACCTGTTGGTAATACAACCCTCAGAGGTGCAGAAAATGTCAGTGATTGTCCTGGAGGGAGACGCTTCCCTGTGCATTCAAGGAGGGTTTGTAATCGGTACACTGGTGATAGCTTCCTTTTATTTTCCCTTTGCTTAAAATTACTGTCTCACAGATGTCAGCTGTAAACTGTTTTGAACTGCTTTACTCTCCAGTGTCCAGAAATAGGTCTAGTTTAGAGAGAATTTAAGAAAACTCTTGAATCAGAGGACAGATGTGTTTGAACTGAATCTTGTGTGAGTGTCAGTGTTTTTGTATTAAAGTCTTTGGAAAGGAAAAGCTTAGGCGGTTTTTCTCTGGGGCAATCAAATTGTGGAAAAACTGCTCTTAACCTTCAGATTTTGCTCAGTTTGGATTTTTGTCAGCTGTAACTTGTATGATTAAGTTTTCTTACCAGTTGTTTACTTTCTACTTGATTTTCGTTTGTCAAAACAGTTATCTTTAGCTTCACTACCTCTCATAGTCTTCTGCAACCTCCTTCACAATTACTTAAATAGTTTGAGCCAAATTAGAACTGGACTGTCTTTCACATGAAACCTAATACTGCAATTTCAAAGCCACCCGCACTTTTGAATTTCACTGTGTTCCTTTTCAAAGGCCTAACAGCCATCAGTAGACCATAGCTAATTGCATAGCAATAAATGTACCGAACCATTCAGATAGGGGTGAGCAGACTTTCTGCTTCAGTAGAGAACCACAGTATGTGCCTGCCTTGTGAAGAGTAAAGATTTTCCACACGCACACCTCTTTGTCTGGGCTTGCAGCTTTTGCTTTTGGGTTTGTGCATATAAAGCTGAAAAATTCATGGTGTATTAGAGAGAATAGCTTTTAAACTACACTAATGATGATACTAAAAGACTTGTGCTTAAATTTCTTCATTCTTTGAGATTTAATAGCATCTGCTATTTTGAGTTGTACTTAGCAAAAATGGAACCACTGAAAACTTCTGTACCCGTGTAAGTCACTAACTTGGTTACGTGTTTGGTACACTCTCTTGAAGTATTTCTACACTGTTACATCATTTGAAGATGTACCTTGTACCTGAGACAGTATACCTAGTGACTAATGTCCAGTACTGTTTGGGCATTAGATCTGTGTGCTTCGGAGTCAGCATTAAAATACTACTCTTTTGGCATGGAAAGGGAAGAGTATACGGATGCAGAAGCTGCTGTGCTTTCACTGGACATACTGTGCAAGTTTACTAAATTCCAGGGGAATTCTATTCTCTGTAAACACTTAAGTTTTCATGTTTGTCTTTCTGCATATAGAGGAATGCTTAACAGAGGTGCTGTGCCATTTGGCAAAGTTTTTTATTATGGGCTATATCATTTATCAGCTTCTGGCTGAAGAAGCCTGTTGATTTAATATGCAGAATTCTGAAAGAAGAAAAAGAGTAGTGGTGGTCCTGATCAGGTGATTAATTTGACTTCTCACAGAATGGCTGGTGTCATGTGGCCTTGTGTCCTGTGGATTTGTGTTCTTAATGCTCTGTCAGAGCTTGATGGCAACAGTTGAATTGATACATCCTGCCTGCTGCATCCTCTGTTGCAGTAGGGCTCATGTTTACCTGTCAGTGCATGCATGCACACATACAAAATGAATCCTCAGTCCCCTCCCTTGCTTAGAGGGCTCTTGGGAGACATGAAGCATCATGTTTGAGTTGGGGAGTAAACTGAGAAGAATTTCGGAAAATAAGCAAATTGAATACTGGACACAGATTATGTCAGAATAGCTTAAATCTGAGCTGTCAAGGTGCATTCTTCTAAAAGCTGCATTCATGTTCTTATAAAGCATGATTTGTTGTGTTAAAAGTATCAATATATTAAGGCAAGAAATGTATGCCTTTTGTGCTAAGTGCTTTTTGTGACTGCAAGTGCTAAAGTAGTTAATGTGGTTGTGAAAATATACCTTGTGTTTTAAAATGCTGATTCACAGCCAATGATACCTTTCCTTTTCTACATTAAGGGACTTAATGTTGCTCTGTATGGCTCACTGAAGATTTCCCCCACTTAGTGTAAGCAAGATAGGAAATAACATTTGTGCGCATGTATAACAAAGGAGTGGAATGAGCTACAGTAGGTTCTGTATAATTTTTGATCTTGTATTTTTATGAACAACCAGGGAGTCGTCATAGCTGGAAGGAGAGACCAGAGGTACTAGAATTAAGAGCATGTGAATTTCTCCATGAAATTATTGAAACCACTTTTCAGAAGAATGGCTTGAAGTATTTGCATAACTAATTTTTCCAAGTGAGAGCTAGTAAGTAAGGCTGTAAGAGTCCAGTGACATTTCATTCAGTCGCTTAAATGTATGTCCTGTGCTTATGATAGGACAGGTTTGATGGAAAACTTAATACATGGTGGGGTGGGAATTGAAAATGTAACTGCATGATGGAATGGGAATTTAATATGTGTGAGAATGCATATACTCCATTTTCAGCTTAACTGAGATGTGAGGCTTTGTACCCTCTATGAGGTTATAAATGTTTTCATACTCTTATATTCAGTGCTTTATTTTCCAGTAACTGCAGCTGCTTCTGCTTGACTCGAGAGCTTCCATTTAGTTTAGAGGAAGGCTTGTTACCTCAAAGATAAGAGGAATTACTGAGGCGCAGTGGGGCTGAGACAGACCTGGGACACCTTATTTGTCCATCTCTAGAATAGTATGTCAGATCCCACAAGTTCCTTGTCTGCTGTCTTCTGCTCTTTGGTGGTAAGAGCCCTGGGTTTAGAGTGGCTAGTGCCTTGCTGGTGCAGGTGGAAGAGAAGCAGTAGGTTTATATCTTTACAGTAAAAGCCCAATTTTGTGATTGCCTGCAACCTGGAGAAGTAGTGCTCCCTGTGTGTGTGTGTACATATATATATATATATATACATATGAAACTGTTTCTAAAATTTAGTACTTGACTGTGGTCTGTTGTGGCATGGATTCCTCCTTGGTTGAGGAATCTATGCTGCATATGTTTTTCAGTAAAGGTGGTATTCAGGCTTTTAAGATGGGTGCTAATTCAAATTCTAAACACGAGAATGATCCCAGTCATGTAAGCAAATCCTGACCTACTAATAGTCTTATATTATGACTGACTGTTAAGGCTATGTTTTAGTTCTCAAAACTTATGTCAGAAGGTTGCTGTATCCAGATTTCTTGTATGTTTAAAGATCTGCTATAGACTTGTCTCCTCTTAGGAGGAGGGGGCAGCAGCCCTTTTTTCAGGGTGCAGAGCGATGTTTGTGTGAATTCACAAGGGGTCAATACTGATCACCTGGCTATCATGTAAAAAGTGTTTGGCTTTAAAGTGGCAGGTGACTGATGTTCAAGTATTGTTGAAAGCTCCACTAAAAACTCAATTTGTGTAGCATTTTGATAGACTTACACGAAGTCTGGAAGTCTGCGTGAAGACTGTTGCTGGCCTTTTTGCCTCCAGGCTTAATGGTTACGGATGTTATCTAGGATGTGAAGGGGCCATGCACTGTAAGCAACAAAAGATGCTTTTCAGGTGCAAGTGTTTGTGTAGCTGTTGGCTGCTTTTCTATGGAAATAAATGCACTTGTACTGAGAAGCTAAATGGTTCAGAACTGAAAGCACAAAACAAATCTTTATGGAGGTTGTAGCTAAAGCCAGCACCTGGTTTGCTATTTGCCTCTACATTTTAATTGATTTTTGCACAGGCCTTTTGTTTAATATTTGTTTTCTCTAATTCTCTTAAATGTGCTTGATGACCGTACAGAATTTTCTCAGGCGTGATCTGTACAGGGAAATAAGGAGCCTTATTTTTTCAATCTGTGGCTTTAGTTTTTGCTCGGTAATAATCATTGCTAAAGATATTCCATTAGTATATGGCAAAGGATATAGTTGATTCAGATTCTTTCAAACTTGCAGCAACTTAACTAATTTGTCAGCTTCCACTTTGTGACATGGTATCACCTCAATAACTGTTTTGCTGATACTGTTGTCTTTTGGAAGTAGTAAATTTATAGTGTGGTTTCTGTTACTGATTTCTTAAAGTCCTCCAATAGTTTTGATAAATGAGTATCTATGAACTGTGCCTGTATATTTTTATTTTTTAGCCACCTCATGGGAACAACTGAGAAAGGTTGAGGGAGACAATGCTGTGAGGGGATTTAAAAATATCATTCTTTTTAAATCAAGACTTTGACTTTTTTTTAATAGGCTTCCTGTTTGGCATGTCTTTTGTAAAGACAGTCTTTCATCGGCAGTGCAGTATGCTTCAAGTGATGCTTGTGCCCTGGTGAATGATGATGAAAATGTCAAGGAAAAGGTATGCTGAATAAGTCATGTTAATTATCATGTCTTACTTGATATTAGATAAAAAAATTGATCATACACTTTGATTCACAGAGTCTTCTTGGCCAGAAGGTTTAAGGTACTCAGTTGTTTTGTGAACCATGGTGTTATCTTCCCAAGTTTTCGTTTACTTCAAATTTGTTGCAGTTATGTGACAATATAGCTGGACAGTTTGTGTGTGTGTATGGGAACAAATAGGAAAGCTAGTAATGGTGGTTCAGTTTTTTATTGTGTGCCAGATGCTAGAAGAAGTCATCAGAGGTAGTATGTGGCTCTGTAGAGACCACAATAAGAGGTGATGGTCTGGATAAGTCTAGGCTACAGTATGGCAGTTGTATCTGTGTTGTGTTGAAAACGCAGTGCACAAATTATTGCAATCATAAATAGAAGATTGAACAGTAATTGTTTTATTAAGTCAGTATTTATCACTGTTTTCCTCGTGCTTAATACAGATTAACAAAGCTAAAATACATATGTGAAGCGCTAATAATCAAGATTCTGTCCTTTTCTTATTTACCTTACTCAGCACTTTAGGTTAAATTGGGTGTAATATAAAATCTAATTGGGTGTAATGTAAAACCATGATTAACTCATTACGAGTTTCTGCATATTGCAATTTCATAGTGAGTTCCCAAGTTGTTGAGTCATATCAGAAAGTCATGGTAATTTCATTTATTTATTTACACAGGTAAAGAATCAGCCCTATGATAAGCATGGGTAGTATTGATGTTAGTGGTCTTCCCATTTCCTCCATCAATCAGTAGCAGTACTAATTGGAGTCCTGCTAATCAGGACTGCCACATCGAACCTGGAAAACGTGTTGAGCATTGTAGTTGACTCAAGTGGAGACCAGAAAAAAAATACTTCAAATATTGTAGGTTTCTTACCCATTTCAGCATCTAGGGTAGCTGTGGGTTTTTTGCTAGCTTATGTGGCCAAATAGCAGTCAGAGTCCTATTCTTCTGGCTGCCCAAAAAAGGTCCTGCTTGATTTTAATGTCTGATGTAATAAAACTGGGAAGATCAAGTAAGCTTTGAGACTAGGAGGCCACTGGTGTATGTTTTCCTATTTTTTGCAACATTATTCCCTTCATTCTATTAACATGGCTGCATTGTTAAGCAGATTTCTGAACTTAAACCCAAAGATGTGAAAGCTCATGTACTCTTTACTGTACCGTACTGTACTCTTTACTCATTAAAGAAAAAGATCTTGTGTTTATGGGAAATCTTAAACATGTGTCTGTTACTCCTAACTAGGCTGCTGGAGCTGTCCTGCTCAAAAAGAGCAGTCTTGCAACCCTTGATTAGTATTCCTTAGATCAGTTGTCTCTTTGAGCCATTGATGCTATTTAATCTTAGGAACTAGGATGTGAACTAATAATATTTGGGGAAAAATGTTTCTGCTCAAATTTGTACTTCCTGCTCTTCCAGTGTATGCCTTCACTCTCTCAAATGGATGTGATCGTGTAATCTTGTATAGCACAGCACCCCATTTTGGATCCGAACATTAGCACTTCCAATATTTGACCACAGGATTTTAGATAGCCCTTATAAAATGAGCGGTGTGAAATATCTACCACATTTCATGCTGTATTTTAAAGCATTGCTCACAAATAACTTATATATGTTGTAGTCACAACTTAAAGGTTTAAGGCCCAAGTAAATTATTGTTAGTTCTACAGTGTGGTGGTTTTAAAACTTTTTTCCCTCAAGTGTGTATTCTTTTTTACTTTGAGTTCCCTGCACTTGATTGTAAATCTTTAGTTGTAAAAGAGAAAGTTGCTTTAAAAGGTTACATCAGACCTGTGAAATTATTCTAGTTCTGCTGATAAGACTGCTATAACTGAAATGTGCCAGGTATTTTTTTAAATGGTTCTGTTGCAAGTAATTTTAGGATTTTTTTTTTCCTCCTGTTTTGGGCAGCAAGGAGATGGGGTGTATTTGTCAACATGGGAAGTCATAGCAGAATGATTAACTTTCCTTAGCACACAAATGGAACGATTTAAGACAATGTTAAGATGGTCTTTCCTGTGAAGATTTAACTGAATTGTTTTAACTTGCTGTAGTCTTTGTACAGATGAGTTTTTAAACATGTGGACAGTGGCTCTGAAGATTCATGTAGCTTAGCTTCTTGTTGGTATTTTGCTGTTTGTAAAGGTAGTAGTATTCAGTTTGTACCAAAGGTAGCTCCTCTTACTAGAAGAGGAGGCCTGTGTTAGTGCATACTTACTGTTGTTTTACCTATAATGGGGAAGGGGGGAAAACTGTTGTTTTACCTATAATTACCTAATAGGGGGAAGAGGCTGGTCCCAGGCTGGAATTTGAGCACGCAGACTCAAGTACACGGAGTTATTCCACAGAAGAGCTACTTGGTGACTTCACAAAATCTGACCAGGCAAGACTTTTATTTCATTCACTGTCTCCATGTACTCTTCAAGGGCTCCTTGGATTTCAGAGTCTTTCATTTTGGTTATCTAAAGCTCATAGTAACCATCTATCGCATTTCACTTGCACACAGGGTTGTTGTCAGACTTATGTTTCCAATGACGGAGAAAATGTGTGAACTAAGGAATCTTGCATTTTCCATGTGTATAAGTAATAATAAGAGTAGTATTTGTAGGTACTGACTAAATAAATATTTCCAAGATAAATTAAAATTGGACGTTATATAGGTATGGATGTCTCTTTATAAAAAGAAAACTCAAAAAAGCCCTTCTCACTGAGGTCCTTTATGTATATCAGACTTGGTGATCGTAGCAGTCTGTTTTAGCTTTCTCCCATTAATATTTTTATGCTATTATTGTAGACTATGGAAGAGTGTTGCAACTATCCCAAAGTGGCACTGAATACCACCTAGGTTTATGAAGAAACTTTATTTCTTAACTGTCTTGCTGTCTGGTTATCAGGTTCATTGATGACAATTCTGAACTACTGAACTGTTAAAACTCCATACTAGATGTTATTGTATGAATGCTTTTCCTATTCAAGTTTTGAAAAATGTATGTTCATCTATAATGTCTTCACAGACTACAGAAATGGGTGAAGCAAGCCAGCCTGAAGTTGAGACTCCACCTTCAGTAGTTTTAAATGAAGCTTTGTCTAGCATAGTTGCAAGCACTGAAAACATTTCCAGTTCACCTACCTCAGAGATACCTCCAGTCTCACAGCCTGAGTAAGCTTTTTAAATTTTGTTTTGGTCTTTGAGAGAGTATCACTTAATCTGATGTTGTTAAGTGTTACTTATTCAGGGTTTTTTGGGATAAGACTAGACTGCTGCACGTGATTCTTTTGCTGTACTTTAGTTTCTGGTGTTAATGCTCATGGAATATGCCATCATTACTCAGTGTGTGGATTAAGAGTTGTTAACTTGCATGAAGTGTCATATTATTGCCATTATCAGTTTCTAAGGTGCTGCTTTGACAGAAGTCGTCCAGTGTCTTTTATGTGCTAGATAATCTGTACTATAAAAGCCCTCAGGTCCTTACCATTAGGATTTCTGCCCTTCACAAATGTGCTTTCACATCTGTGATAACCAGCATCAAGGCTGCTTCAGTGATGGCCTCTGCTTTCAGTTAAGGAAGCAGCATTTTACTCGAGGATTTAAAACATAGCAGGCTTAAGTTAATATTAAGTTAAGTTAATATTAAGTTAATATTAAGAGACTTCTGATGAAATAGCGAATTTTAGTATAAATACAACCAAGACAGTTTGTAATTCTGGTACTTACTAGTGTATTGCAGAGCTACCTCTGTTGCAGGCAGTCTTCAAGTGTTGGTGTGCTTAATTTTGTTTCCCTTCTTTTGTGGAATGCTGTGGTATCAAATGAGACCTGTAATATGAAAATTCATGTGCATACATTTCTATGTACTCTCACAAAATTTTCCTGGGCTTTTTAATGTTTGCTAAGGGGAATATATTCTGATTGTCTGCTAATAAAGATCTAATATTTTGATATATAAAAATTTAACACATTAAAAATGGAAGTAGACTTCTTTGGCATTTTGGGTTTGAGTGTCCGGTTTTTCTGGTTTACAAAATTTAGTGTCTTTACTGTAGAAAAGGTCTGGAAATTCTGTCTGCTGGCTGATCTTGCCTAGGCTGCTATGGCTAACTCTTGGTACTTCATAAGTGTCTTTAATTGCAAGTCTCCAGAAATCAAGCTTCCTGAATTTGCAGTTTTTATAAATCAAAACTGGAATGTAACTTCAGTGTGTTTCTTTTACAGCTTTTGTTGACTACTGTATTGATTTGTTTATGTAATGTGTTAAGTCCTACTGTTGTCAGGTCTTCGAAGGAGATTCAGGATGTTGTTTTCTTTTGAACATTCAGCTTAGTATCTTGTAGCTGCTGGAAAGAGTCTTGCTGTCATAGTTGGGGAATACTGAGTGATGAACTCTGAAGACTCAAACTATGAAACAAATGAAGATGGAAACTTGTTTTGGAGCACCTGATATATTAGTTAATGTTTGACGGTAGTGTTCTGACACTAGTACCACTTACAGGAAGAAAGGGTAGAATGGGTATAGGAGAGATGCGTATTTATACATTATTTCAAACTTCAGTTTAGCTTTAAATAGTAATAGGTGGCCTCTATTTGAACAGATTAACTCTGATGTCTAAAACAGCTGTAGACCAACTCTATGGTTAAACAAGATCTTTAAAAAGACTCAGTTGCATTTGTTATCTTTAGACAGCATTTTATCCTCTTAGGTGCTGATTCCCATCAGTGTAACAGAGTCCAGCTCCCTTAGGTGTTACTGGTCTGATATTCCAGCAGGACCTCTTAATTAAAATATTCTGGAAGTAATTTTATTCCAGACTATTTTTACTTTGTAATGAATCTTTTTTAGGACAGCACTGATTGTAGCTCTTCTATTCAGACCTAATGTGGGGAAAAATTCTTGAAAAATAATCCGATATCATCTTCTGGCTGCAAGTAGACAGCTGCCATGCAAAGTGTTGCCCTTTAAAAAATTAAGGGAAAGCTACTAACAAATGCAAGTACTCAAAGAAGAGGGAGCTCTATAGGTTTTAAGCTTGTGCTGCTCACCTTCTGCCAAAATTAGTTACTTGAGGCCAGTCAGGTACACCGTGGTATCAGGGTATTTTTACGTTCATACTTGTCCCATATTTTATTCAGTTGGTAATTATTCATGCTGTCGTCTATCCACTGAGATCAAGAATATGTGGAGCTTTTTAATTTTAAGTGTAGTGGTCAACCTTACTTCAGTCGTTAGTGTTACATGCAGAGCTAAACTGCGTGCTTCTCGGATGTGTGCATTTTGGGGTGTTCAGAGAAACTAATAAATTCTTGTATTCCTAGTGTTTGTTATTTTGCTACATAGTAGAAGTCCTGAATAGGTATGAGGTTTTTTGTTTTATACTGTATGAAAGGTAGTGAAACTGGCTCCCTGGGTTTGTTGCAGCAATGTCTGTTGATAATTGTAGCAGTCAGAGAACCAAAAAGATCCGCTTTTAAGTTGCTAATGTGCTGTTTGTGTTTTGGAAGCTCTATACCATGATATTGGATTAACCTAGTTTGTAGCTGACGTTGAAGAAAGCTTATGTTGAATAAAGCTTTTACTTAGATCTGGTTTGTAACCTAGATCAATATGAAAGTCATCCCTGTACTGGAGAAGAGAGGACAGTCACAGAAGTTATCGACTGAAAGTTATTACTTGTCCATCTTCTCCCCACCCATTCCATCATTCCTAAAGAGCATATAGGGAGGCTTTCTTTTCAGTTTTTGCCTTAGGATTTGTCTGATGCAGTGTGTTCAGCTTTTCTGGAGAGAGGAAGTAAAAGCAGTGGGCAGATGAGCTAGTTTAGGCTATTGGTGCAGCTTGGATATTGGTCTGCTGGATTACCTCATCTTTATTACACCAGCAAAAAAAATAATCTACTGTAAAGGAACTGTGACTGGCTCTACTATATATCATTATGCCACCCCTTTTCTCTAGTTTTAGCCAAGTTCAGTTCTGACTGCAGCCCATTGACTTGGGAACATTAGGAGCTTTTAGTGATGGAAATCAGTCTTGTGTTTGATTCCTTTGTTGAAAGGGAAAATTGCTGGCAGACAGGTAACTGTGAAGCTGTTTTTTGTTTGTAGTGATGATGGGAAAAATTATCCACTGCAGTGTTTGGTAAGATGCTAGGTGAGAGTTCTGGGAGATGAGGAGCTAGCTTTGAGTTCCTTCGCTGGGACAAACAGGCTGAAAAAGGAAATTCTATTCTTGCATGGGTACAGCTGAGTGCAGTTCCACAAGTATAGCATACTTCATTCCTCTTACCTTAATTATTTCTGTGAGACTGTTGCTTTTTCAAAACTTAAAAATATCTTTAGTTATGTGGTTGATGAGCAGGGCTACTTGTCTTATCAGAAGGGTAAAAAGCATGTTATTTCTTTCCCTTCAGTGCAATAGAAAATTCCCGTGCTGATATCCCTGTAGTCAGCTCTAGTGAAGCTGAGCAGTCAGAACCTGACTGTGATATTGGTGGGACACTTGAGGCTGACCCTCAGAGTGAGCCTTCCTCTTTTGTCAGTCCACCAGAGAGGTGAGTATTGAAGTAGGTTGTGAGTCTGAATAATTTAAAGGTAATTGTTCTTTTCTGTTCTGGCCTTGCAACAAACATTTGCATGTGCTTGCTTATCTACGTATTTGTGTATGTGTGTTTAATATTGCATATGACTGAAAATGTCGTCATTTTATAGGTCCTAATACTCTTAAAACTTTTAGCCTTGCAGGTCAACATATAGAGAACATATCATCTTCACATGGCAAGGGAAAGAAGACAAAATCTGAGTTTGAGTCGAAAGTTTCAGCAACTGAAAAGGGGGCAGATGAGCAAAAATCTGCTCTGAATGCTTCGGAGAACTTAAAAAGGGAGGTAAGCAGTGCTGATAACCTAAGAGAAGGCATTAGGCTCCTGTGTGTACTGAGTGGATATCACCATTGTTAAAGATGAGTAATATCTATCACTTTCCTGATTGCCACTGTATAAATGGACAGCCCTCATTTTGAGCACTGCGTGCAGTTCTTGTATTGCCATCTCAACAAGAGTATAATAAAATGGGAGAAAAGGGTGGCAAGGTTGATCCATTGGCAGAGAACAGTTTTTCTGAGCTCAGTCTATCTGGAGCAGAATTCAGAAGAAATGTTCTTCATGTAACAGATAGTTAAACTGGGATTTCCTGCAGGATGCTGTGGATACTGAATTTTTTTACATATGTTTAAAAAAGGCGGGGGGAGCTGTTACATGGTCCCAAGTAAGCTTGTAGAAGAGAAGTCTGAGGGTTGAATCTTGACTGAGTCAGGAAGTTCCTGAGTAGCAAGCAGATGGCTAGAGGCACAGATAACAGTTAGAGGAGATACAAAATGTTTGTGTTTATTCTTTCCTAGGTATCTTATTTGGTCACTCTTAAAGTGGGATACTTAGCTAGACAGGTCTTTCAGACTTAACTGCATGACTGCTTTTATGTTCTTACTGTGTTGCACTTCCTAAAGCTTACACTTTTTTGACAGGTAAAGAATGACCAAGACCATGGCAATGCCATTTTTCGCTATTTTAGGATCATGTTTAAACTGTCACTGATAACTTGGATAACTCCCTTTTAAAACTAAAAAGTTTTTCCCCAGATTATTTAACAGAGTAGAGCATGCCCTAAAATAATTACGTGCAATCAGGAAGAGTCTTCTAAAGAACTTACTACAAACAAATTGGTGTAAACCATTATTTAAAAAAAAAAAAAAACAAACAAGACTTTATTTAACCTAATGCCTTAAAGACTGTAATTTAAATAATTATGGCATTGGCCTGATGTCAGAGTTAAGCAAGAGCATGATTTGGCATTGCTTACTCTGTCAGTTTTTTGACTTACCACTTACCACAGTTATATTCCAAGGAGGATCTTATATCCTGAACTTTCTTGGGAGAGGAAGATACAGGGATTTTTAGGTTCTCTCATTTCTAAATATATGTGGGGATGTATTTTTGGGTATGCCACATCTAAAGTTCTGTTGCAGTGTAGTCATGTGAAGAATTCTGTTGTCACTTCTCCAAATATGTGGGTTTGGCGCTCTTTTGAGGGCTTTCAGCTATAGAACTATATGGGAAATAGTTCTTGCTTTAAGTGCAGAGAAAATGTCAATCTACAAAGCAGTCATTCTGGAAACTACCTGTAAAATGTTATATACAAAATAACTGCTACACTTGAAATGTCTAGCAAAAGTGTTTTGCACATCTGGTGGTGTGCTGGAAATATGTTTGTATAAAGGAGAAGTTAAGACTTGAAGTGGTATGGTGTATGGTTAACTTAAAAGGGTTTCTGATTTGTCAGTCAAGTCCAAAATATTATTTCTTTGGTCATTAAACATTAAATAAACCACTTCAAAATAGTATCTCATTCTGCTGGTTTTTGAGGTGTTCAGAAACTCCAGGGGACCTCTGGAATTCTGTCATGACCAACATTCATATTTGAAGATTTCTGCTACAGGGAAACCTTTTCTCCTTAGGAGGAGAAAAAGCAGACTTTTTATGGGACAGAATGCTTATATTTTACTTTATTAGTTTAGCCACAAAAATTACCAGCATCTCGGTGAAAGAATCTGTAATTCTGGGAGGAAAACATCACATGTTTTTTCTGGCTTGTGAGCTTATCTTGGCACTGAGTTTTTAACATCAGTTCAAATTATGTATCTGCCATTGACTTGATGAGAGTGTGCTATTTTTTTAAAAAGCATTGAATTTCATCTTTGTTTTCATCGTTGGTACTGAAAAATATTCACAACTGGTGGCTTGTTCTTTTGCAGAAAGACTATAAGAAAACAGGAGAAATTGACCCTACATCGGTGATAACTCCAAAGGACCCTGGAGACATTCCAACATTTGATGAATGGAAGAAGAAAGTCATGGAAGTAGAGAAAGAAAAGAGTAAGTTCAGGATTCATTGGTTTTGTCTAAATACAGGCCCTCTTCATCTTGTATCAGATTTGAATAGTGAAACGGTCTAAATTTGGACTGCAGCCTGGAACTTCATTTTTCTATTAGAACTATGTAATTAAAAGCATTTATTATATAAAAGCAGTGAGCAGAAGTTCCCTGAAAGTGAAAATACTGTTTGTTCATGTGGTTTGTTACAGTAGCAACATTTTCTTGTTTCTAGGTCAGTCAATGCACCCTTCTGCTGTTGGTGGGCAGCATTCCACAAAAAAAGTCCAGAAAAATAGAAATAATTATGCCTCTGTAGAGTGTGGTGCCAAAATTTTGGCAGCAAATCCAGAGGCAAAGGTAAGCATTTACTGATTATTAGTGTGCAGTACTTGAGTTTACTCTTATGCAAGTAGTAGTACAAAGTACACTTGGTTAAAACTGAACACTGACTTCTGAAGTAATCTTTTATTGCTATGTTTGGGTTTATTGTAATTTTTGATTTATAAAAATGGGACATGAACTATGATCTGTCCCTTTTTTAAGAGGGATTGTTATAGTGAAGTTGATGGGGGTTTTAAGTGAAGTTGGAAGGGGGAGCAGAGTGTACTCAGTACAGAAATTGAACAGCGAACAAAGTTGTATTAACTTACCATAGTAAATAATCTGTGATGGCCCCAGAGTAGTATGGCATATCTCCTGTATATTATCTTGCTGAGAATGTTGTGAAACTTGGTATTAGTCTACATAACTAATATCAAATTTTCTTTTGGAAGAGGGGAAAAACCCTTGGTGATGTGTTAATATCTACCATACAATTTAAAATATTCTCTTTTTTATACAGAGCACTTCAGCTATTTTGATGGAAAACATGGACCTTTATATGCTAAATCCTTGCAGTACTAAAATCTGGTAGGTTGCTGAGGTTTACTTGTATGACAGTGGTTATAGTTTTCTGTCATGATGGGACTGTGTGTATCCTGTGGGACTGACCTGACCTTGGTGTGGGTCTGCCTGAAATGCGTGTGTAAGGAACTTTGACAAATACTTAGGTGCTTATTATGTCCTCCATAGAATTGTGTCTGGTATTGAGAAGTAAGATTAAGGGGATAACTTTATTCACTTTAGTATTTGTAGTTTTTGCGTAAGTATAATCTTGCAGAAGAGAGAGCACTGAGTGTTCAAGTAAAGATTTTGGGTTTTTTCCCCAGCTGTCAAATCATTGTAGGACACATGATCAGAATTTATCCTATACTAACTGGTATTTCAGGTGTGGCTTAAATGACGTTTGCTATCCTTAGTTTTTAGTTCTGTGACTTGTTGCCTTTGAGTACAAGATGGATGAAGCTTTTGTAGGTGCTACCTAGAGTTACAAAGCTAGATATGCAGCTAAATATCACTAGTGATTTTGAAGGGAGCAACAAGTGATGCCTCATTGTACAGCCTTTTTGTAGTGTTCTCTTATACCCAGTGAAGGATGCAGTAACAAGGTAAAGGACTGAGGATTGTAATTGTAGAAACAAAAGTGTGGTGTTTTTTTAATATTTCCTTTTTGTCATCAAGGTTTGTTATTGAGCTCTGTGAACCAGTCCAAGTAAAGCAGCTTGACATTGCAAATCATGAGTTGTTCTCTTCCACCCCTAAAGACTTTCTGGTGTCTATTAGTGACAGGTATGTTATCAAAACCCACCCTTCTGAATGAAAAATGAGGTAATAATTCCTAAATGGACGGCTTCATAAAACATGGTCTGTGTGTGACTTATGCAAAGTGTAATGCATTGTGAAGTTACATGGATTTTCTTTGTGTGTGTATATTATCAATTACTAGCATTTTTTTTTTCCATGGAAAGGGCAACTGTGAGGTTCTAGAATGCATGGCTTGAGTTCTTCCCATGCTTCCTGTATTTTTTTTTTCTTTGCTACCTTAAAAATGAAAAGGAAAAACTTGTTGAAAAGTAGCAATGAAGCAGCAGAAATTATGCAGTAGCTAGGTAGTGGATGGCAGATTATAAAATGAACATTCCTTAACAGAATGCCACTGGGGTTGTGGGCTGTCTCCTTCCTTGTCATTCAGACCATTTTCTACATGTCTTAAGCTCTCTTCAATGCTGAACTCTGTCCAAAAAAACCCAGATTACTTAAAAAGAATAAACAAAAATGGTAGTACACCGCTGAGGAATTGGAAGGGGTAAGAATACTACTGGTTGGCCAAATGGTGGCTTTATCATGTTTTAGGCAATGTTGTACCCCCGCTGCTTTGCGGGAGTGAGCAGACTGTTTGGATATGTGAAAGAGGAGACATTTCATGCAGTGCATCAAAAACCATCACTTTCTTCTTCAGTGCTTAAAGTGTGTAGATTTTGATTTTCAACACTTGATCTCTTGCCTAGTTCTAACTCTGCTCACAGTTTTTTGCTGCTTGCTTACAATAATATTTACAACCTATCACTTGTGTCATGTTTTTCAGTGTTCATCTGAGGTGACTTTTTTCAGTTCCAGAAACTTTACTGTAGGCTGGCTGAATTTCAGTAATTGGATCAAGTATAGGGTTTCATTCTTTAAAGGCATGCAGACTGTTCTAAGTACGTGAAGAGGCACTGCTGAGGTTTTGTGTTGGGACTAGCTTTGTCTTGCAACTCTTGTTTCCATAAAAAACACATTGCTGCTATCTTGCAACTGAAAAAAAAAAAAAGCATCTCTTCTGTGAAGAGGCATTTTGGGAGACTTCAGCAAATGTCTGTAAACAGTGGGTTCTTGTATTTCATTAGTTGACTCCCATTGTTTCTTTTCTAGGTATCCAACAAACAAATGGATTAAATTAGGTACTTTCCATGCCAGAGATGAGAGAAATGTCCAAAGCTTTCCTCTGGATGAACAGATGTATGCAAAATACGTTAAGGTAACTTAACACTGCAAAAGCATCCGTGCTTCTTGGGGATGGAAGGGCTTGTTGGGCTTACCCTGTATAACAGAGCATCCAGAGAAATGTGTTATGAAAGCATGCTTTACCATTAATTGCACTAGTTTCATTAGTGGCCCTAGCGTGATTGGCCGTGTATTAAACCCTTGTCACACAATCACAAGTGTATGACCTTTCTCATAATAGTAAATGAGAGGATCTTGGGAAGCACCTATTACCATGTGTCCCAAGTACATACTTGATATCTGAATTAAGAAAAATCCAGACAATGTTCTGTTCTATTTGACTTAACCAACTGTTTCATGAATGTAAGATTAGAAATATTGACCTATTTTTTTCTCTTGGCTGTACCTGCTTTTTATATATATATATATACACACACACTCTCTCTCTCTCTGGAGCAGAGATTAGAATGTGCACGTTTCTTGACACTTTTGTGCTGTATTCTGCTACACAGTTTTAAGTGAAACTGAAACAGTAAGCATTTGAATTCTCATCAGTAGACCTGAAGTGCAGTTTTGCAGTTACTCAATCATAACAGGCTTATGCGTATTATTTAGGCTTACTGCTACTGGAGCATTTGCCATGATCTCTCTGCCTTCAAAATAACTTGTAGCAAGCTGTCTTTACTCAGGAGACTCAAAGAGAATAAAACTCCATAAATAACGTGGTACTTGGATGGGGATAAAAGCTTTTGTGAAAATATTGGGATGTAGTGGAGGTTTAAATTCAAATAACATACAGACCTTTTGGGTCCTCTCAGTGATAACACAGTGATGTGTTATCTTCCAATTATGGTGCTGCCAAAAAAGAATAATTTGGTTTGTGTTACTGAATTACGATTTGTGCTTTCATGAAGGAGTAGCTATGAATGATAGTTATCTAACTTCTCTACCCAGAAATTCTGCATGAGTTGCAGGATAAAGATTTCATTTATTCTTAATTCTATTTTCTGTCTGAATTAATGCCTTAAGGTAGCTGGAATCTTGCTTGTCACTGAAGTTCTAGAATTATATTAGATGCTTCAGCACTTACTCCCTTGGCAGATACAGTGTTCTGCCTTGAATAATGTAGCATGGTAAAATTTCTAAAGAATTGTTCTTGTAATGTTTTTACGTTATAGCACAAAAAGTAAGCAAGTTCTAAGTATGCCTAGACTACAGAAGAAGAGTCCAAAAATTTTTCAAAAAGTGTGATTTTTGAAGTGGCTTAATGAACTTATATCAAAAACAATGGAACTTATTTTGTAAGAGTGTTTTTATGAGAATAGTTATTTTGATCTCACTTGCAGATTATTACAGTCCTTCAGTGATAGTGTCTACACAGTGGTTTAATAAATTCATTCTACACTGGCAAATTTAGATTAAATGACTATCAGTGTGTAGTCAAGTTCTCACTAGAAATACACAGATGACTGAAGCTTCCAAATGTATCAGATGCTCTATATGATTTCTTCCAGTAGTGTTTCTATAAATTGAAGCATGTTATATTGAACTTGAAGCAGCAGCAGTACATAGAATGCATGCTATGAAGGGTTTTTTCCTTTTGAGTCACTTTCTGTAATCTGTGCTCTTTAAGGGGAAAAAAAAATACACTTTAATTTTAATACACTTCAGTATTCTGTCTGCAATCATGCTGCCTAGAAAAATTGAATAACTTAAGTTCATTAATAAAACACTTGTTGCATGTTACCTTCTATCTGCAAGGTACAAGGGCTAAATGACATCTTGCTACCTAAGACAGATGAAGTAGTGTTGCAACTTTATCCTTCATAACTTGCCGCCTTAGGTATTTATAGTACTGAATTAAAAACAACAAAACTGTAGTTGCCTGTGGCATGTGTTCAGCCTTTGTACTGACATCTTTTTTTTTTCTCTCTTCCTTTCTCTTGCTTCAGATGTTCATCAAGTACATAAAGGTTAGCAACCTCTTCTTTTGGAATGATGAATGCATGGGGCTTGGGGTGTTCTCTACTGTAATACTGTAACTCAGCACTTCAATGCATGGCAAGAACAAATCTTTCAGTCCTTTCTGTTTTGGACAATCTACAAATCACTTGAGTAAACAAAACTTGCAATTTCAAGATTGGATGTATATGTTAAGTGAATTTGACACTGTAGATCTTTGGAGTTTTAAGTACCTTTTATTCTCTAGGTGGAGTTGATATCACACTTTGGATCAGAACATTTTTGTCCTTTAAGTCTTATAAGGTAATAACTGTGTTTTGCTTTGTCTTTCTACCTCTTTGCAGTGAGGATTAGTGTTTTAATAATAGTTAGGCAACAAATTCTAGTTTTTGGTTTAAGTTATTTGCAAATATGGTGAATTGAAGTAGTTGCCTAACTTACCTGCTGTGTAGGATGCTTCACATCTGTTTAAAGAAGCTTTGAATCTTTTGATACTTCAGTATGTAAGGAATAGTTTATATTTGGGGGGGCGGCGGTGTTAGGAATCAGGAGCGTGAGCACCCTTAAGGAGCTCATGAGCATTTCAAGGCTGACCAAGCAAAACAAGTGGTGAACTAAAAAGAGCAGTTGTGGTAAGTGCTTTTGGGAAGCTGCTGTGTTGCATGGCACACCAGGTATGTACAGTTAGTAATGCTTGGAGTATCTAAATCGGAACAACTGTGTGTGTAGTTCAGAGAATAATCAGTCTCTGTACTACTCCTAAAAAGCAACTTCAATTCTCCTGTCAGCTACATCAGAATTTGAACCTGGGAACTCTAGTTTTATAAGCCAAACCATATTTTCAGTTGACAGGACTGCTTTAAATTGGATTGTTTTGATTTGATTTTGGCAGAGCAGGTCAAAGAGGATATAGTATGCAAAGTGAGGTAGTCATGAGTAGATATTCCTAAAGTTAGTCAAAGGTGAAGCTAAGAGGAGGTATAAGAGCTTGTGGAGAGCTTAAGACAAGGAAGTCTTGGTACGAGTTCAAGTTAAAAAGAAGGAAAAGTCTCTTTGGAATTACTAGAATTACAACCAGGATCTTGTTTTGGTGCAGCACTTGAAAGCATGCAGTGGACTTTGTGGATGCAAGTTAGAGAATAAGCATACCTGCTGTTTGGTCTTGGTTAACTGAAGGCAACTATTGCTTATCTAATTTATTTGCTATATATTATATTATATAATATTAATATTGATTATCTAGTTATCAATTATGCCAAGTAATTACATGACTAATAGACTAATATTAGGTTTTTATGTTAAAACTTTGTTCATAGGGTATTTGGTACTAGCATGGTTGAAGAGTATGAAGAAATAGCTGATTCTCAGTATCAATCTGAACGACAAGAACTCTTCGATGAAGATGATGGTAAGCAGATAATTCCTGCATTTTTAACCATTCAGATATGTCTTGTGCTAGTCTGGTGGCTTGTTGCTTCCTGCATATGATAAATGATTTGACTGCTAGATTTAGTCTTGTTGACAGTATTTCCACATTTCTGGGCTTATCCAACAATCCTTTTAAGTTTTAAACAATGCATTGTAACTGTTTGGAGAGTTACTTTGAAATGCTAGTAATAAGTCTTTATTTCACTTGACGGGCTAGGCAATAATATCTTCGTGTGCTGACAGTAGTAAAGGATAATTAAAATAATCAAAGCAGCTCACATGCAACAGCTTTATTCTTAGTGTCTGTAGCCCATTTCCTGAGATTGTATGATCAATGCTGCAAGCAATTGGGAAGGTGCTTATTTTGGCTTGCAGACATTGTGTTCAAATAAAGAAAAATATGATCACACCTACCTCCAGCCCTTATGAGGAGGAGGGGGAAAAACCCTATACAAAGCTCTGTGAGCTGTTTGCTGTATCTATGTCATGAATTCTAGGGAAACTGAAGCTTGAAACCTTTGGGTTTCTCATTGCTTGGAGCTTGATATTTCAGTATGTGATCTCTGACCTTTAACTTTATTTCTGTAGTTTTATTTTCACACTGTTAAACTGACATAGCTGAATGATATGTTAAATCTTGAGGTTTATTTTCTTTGTCCATAACACGTTTAATTTTGATAGTCATAAGTGTTCTTCTTTATACACAGATTATCTGTTGGATTACAATACAGGGGAAGAAAAGTCTTCAAAAAATCTCCTTGGTTCTGCTACAAGTGAGTATGATTTAAGAGAAAAGTTATTACTGTGATGAAACACCATGAGTTAATTGAAAGTGGAATGACATTTTGTCATGGAACAGCTACAGCTTTCATATTTTTATGCTGAAACAATTTATTGTGATTCCTGTTTAATTGCATAGGAATAAATAGTAACAATTTGAAGTTGGGGTATGGTTCTTAAAGTGTTCTTAAACAGAACTTTTCAGTTCTAAGGATCTCTATTTTTTGGAAACTTTGCTTTCTGTACTTAAGGATCCTGAGCACTTAAAATAATATGAATGTTACATAGGGCTGTAAATAACCAGTACTAAAGTGCTGTAGAACCTTAATTATTCAGAACTTGGACAGCTATGCTTAATTAAGGTGCCTTATTTATAGGAGGCAATATAAAGGTTTACTTTGTACAGCTTGAAAGGAAGGGATGGAGAAGGCTTTATGTAAATATTGTAGCTTCTGTGCTCTTAAGAGCTGTGTATTTTTTTGAGAGAACTAGTGTTTCTTGACTGTTTCTTGTCCCTTTTCCATTGGAAAACCTCTAAGTGTGGGATTAGTTTGGCTAAGAATAGTTAAATGCTCAGTTTTGGTGGTATTCTTAACTGCTGAATTATTTAGGATATTATCAGCTGCCACACAACTTCTAAAGAGCTCTTGTGCTGTACCACTCTTCCTTCTGTCCCTGTTAGTGAAGATTTGTTACTGTAGTGTAGATTTGTACTCAAAATGAATGCTGTTTGAGCTCAGGCTTTCCTTTCATCCTGTAGTCGATCAGAGCTGCAGAGTTCTTTGCGACTATTTTCTAGAGCTTAGTTGTCACTTAAGAACAAAAAGGTCATGGCTAGGAATATTGCACAGCTTTGCAGTTTTCAAAGGGGAAAATAGATAGTGGAAAAGGCAATTTATTTCTAAATGTTAGCCTCTCACAGGTGAGAGAAGGTGGTATATTCTTCCCTGACACTGTTTTATCTCTCATCTGTGACTTTCAGAATTCCTATCTTCAAGCTGTCTTGAGTTGTGTTCGTGTGTTCTGTCTGCAAATGCAGTATTGCAAGTTTGAAAAATGCAGTGACTTTTTTATTGTGTGGTGTTTTTTTTTTTTTTAGAGTACTAAAGTTAAGATTAAAAGATTTGAAACACCTATTACTGATAGTGTTTTAGACAGCTGAGCACTGAAACATTGCAGTGATTATTTAGTTCTGGCTGGTAGATCTTGTTACTGAGACCTTTCATCTCTGGCAGGGTAGTCAGTGTTCCTTTTATGGAAGGAATACTGAGTTTGTGGGTGTTTGGTTTTGTGGTGGGTTTTATATGTGCATGCTCAGACAAATGTGATGGACTTCCATTTTGTGTCATTTCTCTTAAATAGACTGATACATGGTGAGGAAGAGTAGTGGGCTTCTCAGACATTTGATCTCAGAAGTATTTTGCAGTCTTCTGCTAGTCTAACCTGTGAGGGTAGTTCACTGTTCTTCCTCCTGCCATTCTCTCAGACTGCAGGCTTCTATACCAACTCTTAATTCTCCCTCTTTTTCTGCTTCTCTGTCAATAATAAGAAACCATTCATACTTCAAGTTTAGCATCTTTTGTTTATCATTACTTTTGAAAGAATACAGCCCCAGATGAACAATGAAATTCACGAGTGTAGTTTGTGATGTATTTTGGTGGAAGGGTAGAACCAAGGTTCTGAACAGAGCTTCCCGGAGTCTAAGAAATTTGTCATTACTAAAATGGCTCTCTAACTTTATGAACTTATCCATGTGACATACAGTACAGAAGTATATTACTGGATGGGGGAGAAATGGGCAAAATTAGGCCAACTTTTGCGTGTTTACAATAAGGGGCTCTTTCCCATCTTCTAAATAAGCTGTTTGTTTTCAATATCAAGACCAAAGAGTTAGCTGTATCTAATATATGTGCTGGTGTAGAGCAGACCCTCTTTGCGTTTATTTCTGTGATTTTTTTTTGGGGGGAAAAAACTGTTCTACTGGACAGATCCTTAAAAAAATATATATATATGTCTCTCTCTCTAAGACAGATCTGTGGATATTTGTAACGGTTTTCTTCCGGTTGCCTTGACTGATGTAGATTGCATTCAAGTAAGATTGTAAAATGTAGATTTTCTTCTTCAAATTTTAAAATATTTAAATTGTTATGTTGCTGCAGTATCAGCTGAAAGCTGATAGGTTCAGGAGTAAGGAGGGAGGTATGATGCAAAATGACAGAGTCCAGCTTAATTTGAAAGAATTTGTAGTTTTCTGTGTCTGTCTTGCTGTCTGTCATCTTGTGTTCAAAGGCAGAATTCTGTCTTGCTCATTTAGCAAATGACATTTGTTGACTCACTACTTCAGTGCTCTTATGACAGATGATCCAACCTGTCTTTATTAGAACTCCGTTTAAGCTCTAAATTTCTGGCTTGGGACCTCCCTGAGTGTTCACATGCTCAGATTGTCGGAAAATTCCATGCCTAAATATTCTCTGTCTGTCTTACTGTTCCTTTGTTTCAGTGGACTAATGATCAGTGAGTACTTCTCACTAGTGTCAGAAGGTCTAGCTGGTAAAGGTTAGATACAGGTTTTCAAATAGAGGTTTCTAGCTTATAAACTTATCCTTTAAAAGCAACAGATGCATCCAGTGTAATGGCTGGATTTTTTTTATGTCCTTAAGCTGTGTTTTGTTTCAAAGAAGTGTTACAGAACAGCAGATTGCTCAGTGGTCCTGACCTCTGGGCCCTCTGAATAAGTCCTCTCTGAGTAGTTGTTTTCTCTTCTAGATGCTATCCTAAGTATGGTGAATATTGCTGCTAATATGCTTAGAGCCAAAACTGAAGAGTCGTCTGAAGCTGAAGGTAATTTTTTTAAAATGAAAAGCATTCTGGGGAGTTTTAACTTCTCTTTGTTAGTTTGTTTAATTCTTTGAGGGGTTGGATGATCTATGTTTAAATTACTTTTTTCACCTTTTATGGCATACCTCATTAGTACCATAAAATTCTTATCCTACTGACTGAAAAGTGTAACAGAGATGCTTAATTTGCTGAGAAGGGATACAAAGATAACACAGGTGTTCACCTGCGTTTGGAGATCTTTATGCTCTGTATTACCCAGCTTCAGTTGTAAAGTCTAACTTGCTGCTTCTTCCTGGAAATATTTGGAGACTGTCCATAACAATGTGTGCATAAACTGTCAGTAGCACTTAATTCAAATAATTCCAACATCTGCAGTTAATAATTAAAAAAACCAAACCACCCCCAAAACACAAAAATTCATTGAAAACAAACATGGTTCTTGAATTTTTATGTTCACATTTTCCTCTTTCCTGCAGCAGGGAACAAAAGTGTGTCTGAAAATGTCACTGCCACCCCTGCAATTTCAACAGCTGCACCAAGACTGCCTGAACCAACTCCTGTTCCTTCACCAGAGTAAGTGATTGGCGTTGGGGTTTTTTTCAGTGTGTTCCTAGCAGAGACTAGCATGCACCAGTCTGGAATCTTTAGGAGCAGAATGCTTAGATATAGCATGCTGCCTTAAAGAAGTAAAAAGGCAAGTATTTGGTGAAATCTGTAGCATGGTAATGTACTAACCAGGGGAATTTATTGCCTTAGTTACTGTTTATAGGTATTTCCATTACTATATGTTTTGTTTTGACACTTAATGTCAAAATGTATCACTTTCTCAACTGTTTGTATTAGTTTGTTTAGAAGTAGGGGTGTTGTTCTTGGCTATTGTTCCAGGTTTTGCAGGTTGTCTCCTGCAAGGGAGACTAATTAGGAATGTAAGTTGTACTGCTGAAACTTCAGCTAAATTGTAATGATAAAAATTCTGCTTTAGAAGCTTATAATTTTTTTGCTAGGCTTTCCTTGATGAAAATACATATGCAGAGATATGGAATTAGGTTGGGAGGAGTTGTATGTTGATATTCTAAGGGTTTTTTTTAGTTGACTACAATTGTTTAGAATTGATTTGGCTACTTAAAGCCGAGACTCTAGCTTTTCAATGTTAAGACCTGACTTGTGCTGTATTTAGTGGTTTTATGGTTTCCTAGCACTCTGATTGTTGAAAGTGAGGATGGTCAGTGGGAAGGTTGTGATTCTTGCATTTGAAGATTGCAGCAGAAGAGCAAGATGCCTGCTATGTAAGAACTTAGTGATATTTGAACTGGTGACTTTTTTTCAGGGGTGAGGAAAGGGGCAATATCTGATTGAGAAGGTTTGCTGTTTCAGAAGCAAGGATTGAAATAATTTGCTTGCAAATCAGGATAGAAAAACACCAGAGGAAATGCTACCAGAATTTCTCTGACTGTATCCAAACTGGCCTTTGGTTACTGGCATAAGCTTCACTAATTTTCTAAAAGATCCTACTTTTGCAGTCTTCCAGATCAGGCATGTGAAACTGTTGAAGTAACATCCTGTCTTTAACTCTTTCGTTGTAGACTTGTTACTACAGATATGCCACAGATAGATAAAGAGCAATTAATTGTGGATTTGACAAAAGAAAGTCCTATTGTTCAGCTAGTACAAGAGTATGAAGAAGATACAAGCCAGTCAACAGTAACCTTGCTGCCCAGTGATGATCAGGAAGAGGAAACATCAGCATGGTTCGAACTTGAGACAGAAAAGTACTGCTATGACATGGCAACAGTATGTTGTATTTCCACCTTTTCAGAATACCTGTTTAAATGGTGTTCAGTTGCAGTAGCCATGCGTCGGCAGCGTAGTAAAACAGAAAGTAAACAAGGGCAAGATTACTCTGCTGATGTTCAGCAGCCACAGGCGGTTCTGACTGAATCTATACATACGTCAATAGATGAGCCTCTGCCTGAGCAATTAGACAGCAAAGTTGAGAGACCATCTGGATCTACTGTTGCAGTTGACTTCAGCAGTGTGGTCCATGAGGAGATCAGTAATGAGACCACAGATTCAATTGAACTGGAACCAAGCCATCCTCAAACTGTCTCTCAATCCCTCCTCTTAGAAGTTACTTCTGAAATTAAGCCGTTGCCAACAACAGACATGGTATTGGAGCCTGCAAAAGAAGATGCAGGCCAGGTAGCATCAAGGGTGACTCCCCAGGTGGATGTAGCTGAGATCAGTGCAGAAACAGAAAAGGTTGAGAGCTCTATTGTAGAAGAAAACCCTGTAGCTTCTGAGACCAGCGTGGCCACTGAGGTAAAGGAGATGAGCACAAGAGAGATTACTGCTACTCCAGTGATTTCAAAGCCTACAGAGACAGTTCTGCAGCCTGAATATACAGTGGGCATGTTAGCTAGTGACTCTGGGGAAGGAAAGGAAAGCACTCCAGAAGTGCAGAAACCTGTTTTGCCTCCTGTTGAGTCTTCTGCACCTGCGGAAACAAAGGAGGAGGATCAGGCGAGTGAAGAAGCTTTAATGGCGATTCCAGTCTCCGGGGGACCGCAGAGAACAGCTACAGACTTTTATGCGGAATTGCAGAATTCAACAGATCTAGGCTACGCTAATGGAAATCTTGTTCATGGATCTAACCAAAAGGAGTCCGTCTTCATGCGTCTTAATAATCGCATAAAAGCCCTAGAAGTAAACATGTCTCTCAGCAGCCGTTATTTAGAAGAACTTAGTCAGAGGTAAGTCTGAGGAAGACTGGTAAGGGTCTGCCATATATAAACATGGTTTTAGCTAACTATACAAAGAAACATACACATATGGAAAGTAGTACAGTGGAAATGGAGTATAATGTAAATCACAGCATAAAGCTTTATGGGAAACTGAGAAAAGTACCTCATCTGAGGTAGCAACCAGAGACCTAAATGTCTGTGTGTGGCAGAGGTTCCCTTTCTGTATTTTGGATACTATCACATTTATCTTGTTTTGAGGAATATTGCTGTGGGTCTTTTAAAAGGATGAAGTGTTTCCAGGATGTAAGCACTAATCCTGTCCATAATCCTTTCAACAAAAGGGCACGTCCTTGTGCTGCTGTTACACTGAATGACACAGACCTACAGTGCTGCCTTTACAGAATTGATTATTTCCACTTAACTACCATGTTACCTGTAATAACTCTACTTGGAGAAGGGGGCATGGAGAGTCAACCAAGAACTTTCTGTGAGGGAGGTACATATGCTAGTGTTTATCTGTGGTGCTCCTTAGCCACAGGAGAATCAGGAAGTGTTCCATTTCAGAACTGGTTCCAAGGAAGGGGCTCTTCATTATATTTACTGTTGTGTTGTCTGGCTTGGCAGTTAGTGTTTGCAGAGAATTCTCCATATTGAATTCCAGTAAATTGGTGCTAAGCTCTAAGGGGTTTAAATAGATTTATTTGACTTTAACCTTAGAATAAACCCACCAAAAACTAGAAGGAGTTTTGCTTGGTGTGAAACTTAAAAGGGAATACCACTTGATGTTTAAATAAAACTTCTTTGGGCAAGGAGAAGTTTTGTGCTGGCCTAGTCATATTTTCTGAAAACAGTGCCGAAGAGTGTTATGAACTAGCATTTCAGACTTTCATGCTCTTTGTTTTAGGTACCGAAAGCAAATGGAAGAAATGCAGAAGGCTTTCAATAAAACAATAATAAAACTTCAGAACACCTCAAGAATAGCAGAAGAGCAGGTACGGTTTGTTGGACTACTTAACTCTCCTAATTAGGGAACACTTTTAAGAAAGTTGTAAGGTACAGAAATTTTCAGTTGAAGATTTTTATTAGCTGCTTATCTGCCCTTTAAAAACATCTGTTCCATGCTTCCCAATTTTTTTTTGTGTAATAAAATTTTTAGCTATGTTCCTAGTCATTTTAGAATAAAGCCATTTCCAGCTCTGTTTCCTGATTTTCTATTTGAAGAAAAAAATCAGTTGTCAGCTGGTAATGATTAAAACTCTTAAATGTCTTTGTCAATGAAAAAGTTAACCAGGTCATTTCCAACCCTTGTTTCTTGCTTGTAGTTGCACTCAAAACTGTTTTTTTTAACTTCGTTTGTTTTTCATCTCCAATTTAAAGTATAGCTAGACAGTTGCTTTGCTGCTGAAGAAACCTAGCCTTTAGAAAGGGAGAGGGATACACTAATGGCTTATGCTGAGCTTGCATTTGAAAGTGTAGTGCATGTAACAAAAGTTTTAGTTCATTCTTTAAAATGGGATGTAAGGAAGTGGGAGCTGAAGGAGGTTTTCCCTGCTCTGCCATCCTAGCTTTCCTGAGCAGCTGTGAAATACAGTGCTACCTGCAGTGCCAAAAAATCACTGAAGCAACTGTACATGTGGCCTAGCAAACTTAATCCCAAACTGTCTGAAATTCAATTTCTGAAGTGCAGTCCCAGGCCTGTAGTTTGCTCATCCATCAACAGTGAAGAAAATCGCAACTTTCCTGAGATCATATGTGTGCTCTTTTCTGCTTTTTTTGAATAGTATCGAATGCTGGTCACTCTGAGCTGCTCCTCTTGGTTAACCTCCCTGATATTCTGCTCACCTTTCTTAAATTCTCATAGGATTAAGAATCCTGTTAGAACTCTTCTGGGAGGGAGATAATACCTGTAAAGGACTTGTTCTGGCTGACCTGGGCTCCTGTCATTAAGTGGCTGGCTCCCTGATCCCAGAACATAACCCGTGTGTCAGCCCTTAGACTTTGGCTCTGCCTGGTCACCCGCATGTGTATTTTGTAACATGACGGTATTCAGTTTCCTGATAGTCATTGCATGGAGCTGGCTACTTAATCTGCCTACTGTAATGAAATGCCCTTGGCATAACGTTACAAAATATTATTTGATAAGTAAAAACGTTGATGTTTCTGTTATGGAAGTTGTGTTGAAAACAATGCTGAATAGATCATGTGTCTATAAATGCCTGGCTGTGTCAGACCAAACGCTAACTCGGTATGTGTGAGGGTATATGATAGTGGGAACCTGACAACTAAATAGCCTGGCCATGGCTCTCTTTAATACAGGATCAGCGGCAAACAGAAGCAATCCAGCAGTTACAAGCACAGCTCACCAACATGACGCAGCTAGTCTCTAATCTGTCAACAACTGTGGCGGAATTAAAACGTGAGGTAATTATAATTCAGCAATATGGCATGAGAACTCAAAATGGATGCATAAACATATCTCAATTTGAAGAGGCCTGAAGTCTTTAAATGGAGCTTTTCATTTGAGAAGTTGTCTGTAGTGTTGCTTTCAGCCTACTTTAGCAGTTAGGGCAAGATAGGGGAGGAAAGTTTGAGTAGCTTGAGGTGTTTTGTGCACAGCAAGATTGGTAATAATTTCTGCTACAATCCTACTAGCCCCATGATTGTAGTCTGAGCTAATGATAAAGATAAAACTTAGTTAGAATAACTTAATATCTCAGCCTTCCTGTAGTGCATTGGAATTGATACTGTTCTGTGAAATGATTCTTAATGAAATTAGAAGACTAACCACTGACTTTGAAATGGCAATAATGGGATTTGTTGCACGTATAGAATGTTTGATGTGTGTCAGAGGGAATGGTAAAGTTCATGCTTCAGGAACTTTTCTGGCACTTGCTGTGTTGTATAACCAGTTGTATTGCATGGCTTTGTTACACGGCTTCAGTAAAATGGGATGGTTTGCAGTGACCAGCACTTACATTGTCCCCTTAAATATTAAGACTCTTGCCATAGGAGGTTTAGTGTGCAAGAGTGTACTGGCCACTGCTCGAAATGGGTTGTAATAACAGATGAGTATGTGGAGGGTTACACTCCTAGCTACTGAATGGGAGGCTCACATGGCTAAGACACCCTTCTCCTTTCCCCTCTGGCTGTTGTGATCTCTTGAGATTAGGGGAGTCTTGGCAACGATGTTAGGAACATATTCTCTCAAATGTTTGTTCTCCAGCCGGGGATTTTAAGCAGTACCATAAACATGACCTTTTTTGTGTGTGCATGTTGCCAAAGACATCTCTTGAGCTGTTTTCTAACAGTTAGTGAGACTCCTTTGACGCCTGGCTGGCTAAGTTCCTGTTCACGAGTGCTGTGCTTTTAACCCGGTTTTGACAGCAGTGATCATAAGGTGATCATCAGATGAGTATCCTGGAATTTGAACACATGGCTTTCCCTGAACTCAGCTCTGGTTGCCTGAGTCTATTAGTCTGAGCCGTTTGCTTGTTACAAAATGGGAAGTGGTGTTCCTTGTCTCTTCTAAAGTCTTCGTATGACTTCTACCTTAAACACACTAAGAGATCTTAGATTTTTTTTTTGGTAGGAAAATGGTGCAATTCATTTTTTAAAACATTATCTGCAAAATACCCTTGTATTTCAGCTGCCATATAATTCTAGTAAGCTTCATCTGTCAATCTTAAATGAACACACTCCAAAAATTCCTTCTGCTAGGTTGTGAAATGGAAGAGTATTCAGAAAGGTGAAACCCGTTGAATCAAGCGAATATAATGGTATTTATTCTGTGAAGTACTGCAACATCAGCTGATGAAAAGCATCATATAAAATTGAGATAGTGTTACATCCATGTCAGCTGTAAAACAGAAGTTACTTTCTTAGTATGCTTTCTTACCGAAAGTATATTACTTTCAGATAGGTTTGAATGCTCTTTGCAAGGGGCAGCTACTTCTTTGTTATGGTAGTACCCTAGTTGGTGACGACATGTCCTGTGTTACCAGCTAGTGGTTTTCAGCCTTCAGTCCTTGAATGCTGTGTAGCCAATAGACTGCATCAAACCTCTGAAAATATCTTCAAATTTGAACAAGTGTTTAGCGAAATTGAAGTGAATTGAGAACATGTCAATTGTGTTCTTTTGAAGATTTTAATGTTTAAAATACAAGTATAATAGTATCATTAAATTATTTTTTGTCTTTAATAACTGTATCAAATCCTTCCAGGTTTCTGATCGGCAGACCTACCTTGTGATTTCTCTGGTTCTCTGTGTCATTCTGGGCTTGGTGCTTTGTGTGCAGCGGTGCAGAAACAATTCCGAGTTCTGTGAAGATTACCTCTCAAAAATTCCCAAAAGTAATCACTACCCTAGCCCCAAAAGGTAATGTATGTATATTTGTAACTTAATTGTTCTTTCAGCTTTTATTGATACTTCCTTAAATCTGCTGGGACTGACACATCTGCTTTAATTCTGAGTCTTCTTTCTGCAAACTCAAAATTGATAGCAAAGAACCCTTACTGCTCTTTAGTAAGTCTCTCCTAGGAGCATTTTGGGGCTGCTACATTTAACATGCTTGATAGCTTGTTGCAAATATAGTCCTGTATCTGTTTGCCGGGCTTTCTTGGGCACCTCAGTGAATAATTCTGGTTTTCTGCCAAAGATGTTTCTTAATGAAAAATGCATATGACAAAGTCCTGAGAAAAATGTGTATAAAAAAGCTTTGTGGATTTTGTTTCCTAGGTGTTTTTCCTCCTATGATGATATGAATTTGAAAAGAAGAACTTCTCTTCCACTGGTCAGATCACAGTCTTTTCAGCTAGCTGGTAAAGAAGGTATCCATATGTCCTACATCTAGTCTCTAGTGTTTACTCAGTGCTATACAATGTGTCTGTTACTGCAAGTGTATGAAAACAGAATTGCAGGTTAATGTCAAAGTACACTGGATTGTAGTAGTTCACCTATACATTCTGGAGGACAAGGTGGTTCATGAACAGGTTACCAGACACTCACAGAACTGTGCTAAATTATGCTAAAACATTAAATATAGTCTTTGCTATCATTTATAATCTACAGATGTCATCTTGGGGTTAGTAACTCTTCAGGCAGGCATTCAGGTCTACAAAGCTATGAAGCTTGCCAAAAGTGGCTGCTTAATTTTTTAATGCTGGATGTGGGAAGTCTGAATGCCCTACTTCTGAGAAGTCCTGATAGCCTGTCTGAAACTTGGCAGATATTGTAGGATCCAAATTTATCAACTGTAGTAAGAAAATTTAGACTATTTATCTTGGCTTGGGTAAGAGGAATGATCTCGTTGTTTCAGTATTCATGTTACACTCGGGACAACTGAATTTTGATTTCTTAGGCCATCATCATCATGCAAAATCAAAAGCATTGCAGATTATACTAACCACCAAGTATATAGCTGACACTGCTTTTCTGGGTGCAGTGAACTTGCTTCATGGTTTTTGTACTGTGACTAAAACTGCATGAAAACTTGAGTTGAATTGGGAACGTGTTGCAATAGACACTAGCTAAGGCATAGACTAATTTTTTTGCAAAACCACCCTTTTTCTGAATTCTCCCCTGCTTTGGCATGGAAGAATGATCCACAAAGCCCTGATGGAGGAATGCCAACCTGGTCTCATGTCAGTCTGAACAGCTGTGTCCTTGATAGGTGCACATGCTTCTAGTATCCTGTCATGGGCAGGCTGCACACCAAGTACTATTAGCTTGGTAACAGTTTGTTTGCATAGAAGTTCACTTTTGCTGATTATTGTTCCTTTTCCCCAAAGGATGTTCTCTGCACCTCTCCTGTGGCCTAATCTACCAGGAGGTGAAGTGTTGTCGGGTGTATGTCACTGACAGCTGCCGTGGCAGCGTAGGGGAATTCCTCTGTGTGTTGACTTCACTTTCAGTGTTCATGTTTTGTGCCTCCATTAACTTACGATGGGAGCAAAAATGTGTGTGTGATAAGTGGAATATTCTGTCATGCTGTTATTTCCTTAGAATTGCGTTGCTCTAGAGCTGGCAGCGTCAGGACTGCTAAGTTTACATTCCCTCTCTTACAGTGGATCCAGAGGACCTGTACATTGTAGAACCCCTGAAGTTTTCCCCAGAGAAGAAGGTACAGTGGTGTGGAGAGGGCGGGCTGGGCTGAGGGGTTTCTGCCGGCAGGTGGTGCAAGTCTCAGCTGCTCTCCCTTGTGCCGGCTCTTAGGCTTGGTTTTTATGCTTTGCTTGCCTTCCAGAACCTAACTGTTTCTCTTTTCGCTTGTGGTTTCAGAAAAAGCGTTGTAAATACAAAAGTGAAAAAATAGAGACTACTAAGCCAACAACAGAGCTTCTGCATCCAATAGCCAATGGGGAAATTAAAGGAAGGAAGCCGTTTACGAATCAGAGGGACTTCTCTAACATTGGGGAAGTTTATCACTCTTCGTATAAGGGTCCTCCATCCGAAGGAAGCTCCGAAACGTCATCGCAGTCTGAGGAGTCTTATTTTTGTGGCATTTCAGCGTGTACAAGTCTGTGCAATGGACAGACCCAAAAGACAAAAACTGAGAAGAGGGCTATAAAACGAAGACGGTCTAAAGCTTCAGACCAAGGGAAGCTCATAAAAACTCTAATACAGACTAAGTCAGGGTCAATGCCAAGCCTGCATGACATAATCAAAGGAAACAAAGATATAACAGTGGGAACACTCGGTGTCACGGCAGTTTCTGGACACATCTAAAACTAGCTGAACTTCTCAAACAGGAGAGTGTTTGTTCGTTTGAGAACAGTCTGTGGTATTCTGTGGGAGGATAGTGGGAGACGAAGAGCTCAACTAATTGGAAAGTATTCAGAAATTTGGTTTCTGCCTTTTTAAATAGATGGGATTGTGTCAATCTTGGCTATAAGCTGCAGCTTTACAAGGCTGATAATTTCCTATGAGAACAGCTCGGGGGGAGGGAGGGCAGGGTTCATTTTATAAAGGTTTTTTTTCACAGTTCCTGGGGCAGAGATTTTTTGAAACCCAGTTTGTTGGGTGGAATAGGGATAAAAGCCTAATCCTCTTCCTTTAGCTTTGTTCCTATTTCTTGCACCTTCCCATATTTATGTGCCTTTTGTCTATTTATAATGCCACTGGAAGAGGGGAGATACAATTGTTTGTCATTTGATTTATTTTGTAATTTCTCTAGCTTTTTTTGAAGATGCAACACTACAGTGCTGTAAAGGGACATGAGTTGGCCTTCAGCTGGACTCAGTAATGTGGACTGGATACTGTAAAAATACTAATAGATGGACTTGCCTGACTAGATTCTGGTTTTGCAAACTCAGTTGAGGAAAATGTCTCAGTAGAGATGGCAATCCTGTTTATTTCCGCCTTCAGTTGCAAATTAGAACGGTAGTCTGATGTACTAAAGGAATGACAGTGGCTCTTTAGGATTTCCTCTGTACGATGGGATCTTAGGCTGATGAATGCATTTGTTACCTAAATTGCCTGCTGTAGTTCTCTGAAGAAAGTGAATGAGCAACACTTGCTTTTCTGTGCTGAGAGGTCAGGAAAAAGCTCAGCTGAAGAATGTGAGGGTGAGCTGGTGCAGCCGGGCTCTTCTCCCAGCCAGCTCTGGATGTGTTGAGTTTGCAAAGCCTTGAAGTCTGACCAGTCAGGCTGGTTCAAAGTGGGTATTTCCATAACGTTTGCTTTTGTATTGGCTAACAAATGTGCAGTGTTTGTATGGTTGGTATTTTCATATCCAAGTGTTTTTTATTTTGACTGTGATTGTATATTTGGATACTATAGGATGTGTGATTGCTAAATTGTTGAGTGTGTTTCTGAGCGAGTGGAACAAAAGGTTATTCCTTTTGACAGGTGTTACAGGTTCACGTTGTAAAAAATAAGTTAACTTATTGAGCACTTTTAGTGGTACCCTTTTTAACAGATCTAATGCCTTTCCTGGGTATTGTATGTAATGTGACTTATTTAAAGCCTTTGGTTTTTTTGCTGCTTTCTTGTTAGTTTATGAATACTTTAAGGTGATGTACTTTTGGAGTTGATCTGCACAATTAGCCAGTCAGAGCACATGAACCAGACATGCTGAGTGTGAATTCAGAAGGGTTTCAAACCTAGATGAGGAAAATACATACCACCTGAGTGCAGCATACAATGTTGTGGAGCAAGAGTATGTAACTACAGAGCTGTAGTGCCATTAGAAACTGTGAATTTCCAAATAAATCTGAACACTTTGTCTTTAACGTACTGGCATTTTTCCTTTGAAAATGAAACTTGTGGCTTAAATTCCCCGAGAAGGACTAGTCTTTAAATTTCAGTCCAGGACTAGGGTCCTTTGGGCCATAATAAGGAGTTCATAAACTTAATTGTCAGCCTAGATGTGTTTGTCTATTTAAGAAAAGTGGGGGTGAGGGGAGGGAAGGTGAAGGGTGTGAGTGCTGCTTTGCCCGAACGTTCAGGAATCATGGCCATGTAAAACTGCTAGAAGTTTCCAGTGGGTGTCAGTTCACATCTTGACCTGGGGAGATCCTTAGAGGCTGTAGCTTTACTGCATGAAATTACCTCTTGGTACTCAGAGCTAAGGTTTGTGAAGGATATAAAAGGCCATTAAAAGAAAATGTTAGTTATTTATCATTTCAAACCAGACTTTTCAGCTTGAAGTTCACCCCTTACTGGTCCCTTCCTCCTAAATTATTTCTAGCAAGCATAGCAGCACTGTGTGCAGCCAACTGCCAAATTCACCAGCCGCCCGGCATGTGCTTCTCTTGTCAAATGAGACCTCCCCAGCACTAATTTCTTGCTTGAGTGTCTCAAGACTCCACTTCATCATAGCGCTGTGATTTAAAAAGCAATTGAATGTGGGGTTTGCTGGGGGTGTGGGGTTTTGTGGTGTGGGGTTTTATTTACTGACCTTCCTCTGGATACATCACTTGTAGAAAGCGTGCTTTCCTTTACTGCCCTGGCAATCACTGAGCTGTTCTTCTCATCAGTATGAATCAGCTGAAGCTGCCTGTGACTGAGTTCTTGAAAGAATTAAAAAAAAAGTTCTTCACTATCTAGCTGAAAACCAAAGCCTGACACACCTAGAATATGCTGATAGGTGTAGAATGAGGCCAAAGGAGGTGTGATGCAATGTGCGGGCAACAAATGTGGCTCTAAGGGGGGTTTGTTTTTCCTTTGTTCTAGCTGGCCTGTAAGCACTGGATGAGAGCAAACTTGGGAATAACGCATATCCTAAAGGGACAGAGCAGAGCGCTGCGGTGAGAATATGGCTTGAGGCCTCATGGCTTCCAGTTCACCCTGGAGATGTGGCAGATGCCCGAAGTGGTAGATAACACAGGGCCAGAAACCCTTCTCACTCAGGCTCCCGTGTTTCAGGACTGTTTTGAGAATGCCTCACAGCATTTCCACTTCTGAAAGCATACCCCCAAATTAATGTAAAGAATAAATGACGTCATGAGCTGTGTGGGTTCACTTTCCTGAAAGCCACTTACTGTTCCTAAGAAATGCTGCCTCTGGGCTCTGAGTCAACTGGAGCTTGTGTGAATGCAGCTGGTGTGATGGGGAGCAAAGGCATTGTGCACAATGTGGACTCCTCTAGTACTTTAAATATCTGGTAAACAGAAACTTGGGTCATATGGTGAAAAATATCAGCCTAGGTGTTCTTTTGTGCCGGGTCAGCAGGGATGGCTGCTGACAGTAGTGGCTCCTGTGAAGAAAGCTCATCTATTGTAGGGTCACTGCTGGTGCAGGTCAGCCAAGGAGTGACTTTCATACTCACCTGAGTTTGTTGCTAACCATTTCAACCATGTCTCAGTCTGAACTTTCTGATCAAAGCACAGGTTATGCTTCAGCCGCAGAGAAAGCCGGCATCTGAAGGAACCTATGGAGCCGATTGTGCTACTGCAGACTCGAGGGTGTTTGTTCTGGCAGTAGACTGGAGATTGAACCACAGCTTCCTCCTGCTGCTGCCTTGCTGCTTTTGATTATTTGTAACCACTTTTCTTTTTGTTTTTTAAAGAAAGATTTAATGTCAAGTTCTTATTGCTTAATGTTTTCCTTTCATGTGGGCACCTGAGTCATTTTTTACTTCCAGTTTTATTAATGTCACACTGACTCTAGCTTTCAAAACTTGATTCTTTGGTGAAATCAAGTCCCTCTTAAATCGGTCATAAACTTTATATAGAGATAATAGTTTCTAAAGAAGATGCCTTATAAATCTTGGCAAATTCCTGTAGTCGTGTGCATACTTAAAGGGAGGGCCTATTCCATCTTGTGATATTGTATGATAAGGTAGGACAGTTGTTGGTGTAAAACGCCAAGAAGTCAGTTTGCGTATGCAGGCTGCACCCTTGAGGTCCTTGGGCAGGTCTTGAGCCCAAGGTCAAAAAATATTGAAGCAACATGAAGGTTTCCCTGGGAGGATGGATAGTCACAAACAGATGCATTGTAGAGGTGAATTGCTGGCCATGTTTGTCAAAATAAAGTATTTAGGTTACATATGTTAAGCATCAGAGTGGAAATCCAGTATTTTTAAAATATGCAAACTCAGCTGTGTGGTACTGGTAATAGAGAACTCGAGTGTAAGGTGTCTTTGTGTGGCTTCTGCTTTTCCCAGGTTACAGTATGAGATGAAACAAGATGGAACAGCTTAGCATGCTTCGCTTAGGTACAAACATGTTCCGCTTCATTTGGAACAATTAAAGTGTAGAGCCCTGACCACAAAGTGCTGTGGGTAGGCCATCGAGCAGCGTGTGTCTCATCTCCTGGAAACGCTGAGTGTCAAACAGCATTGGGTGCTACTGAAGGCATCACTGGGGTTTGTAACAGCTCAAGAAGAATTAGTGTTCCCAGAACTTGCTCAGATAAAATGCGTTAGCTTTGGAAAAGATAGTGAAACTCATGAATCTTAGGTATCCCTTCTCTAATTTAAGAGTAGTAATCTTAAAAGAAGCTGCCAAGGAGCCTTGCTGTTGTCTCGTATTGGACACATGGCCTGGGAGCTGCAGCTTGTCTTACCTGTGCTGCTTTTCACTGGAGTCACTAATTAAGTCACAGATTAGAGGTATGGCTTTTGGTAGGGAATAGGGATGAACTTAACTCCACGCTTTGTGGACCTAGAAACAGAAAAGAAATGCTTGCCATCTTGAGGCTTGTTTTTTCCTTTTAGATGTGGTGGCTAGAGCCTACATCCAGCTGCTGGGCCCTCTGTGAACTCGCAGCAAACAAGAATCCTTGTCTGATTTTTTTCCCAGAAAAATTACTTGAAGCAGCTAATGAATATCTTCTATTAGTCATAAATTTGACACAGTGACCGCTGAAATGTTCAGGTTGTGTATGTGACCTTTAAGCCACCTGTAGCTCAAAGTTAAATCCCAGGAAAGTCAGCTGAAGGTGCCTTGGGGTTTTGGGAAGTCGGCTGACGTGGGTCACTGGTGTCAGGGTGCCTGTGTAGTGAGATGGGCACATCTGGTGTTGGGCGCTCTGTATACTGAACTGCTGCTGGAGGGCCTAAATTTACTGAGCAACACAGAGCTGAGGGGTGATCCTGGTGGAACTCAGTAAGGATCTCGGGTGGGGGGGTTGTTTGGTTTTGGTTTGTTGGGGGTTTTTTATGGGCTGAGAACGGCTGCTCCCAAGAGGGAATAAAATTGTCAAATACAGACGAGGCCACACTGGCCGGCAGGGCCAAGGCTGGCTTTGTGCTGGCAGCCTGGGGTAGGGCACGGATCCTGCTGAGGGGCTGTAAATGGAGTTTTCAACTGTCCCTGGTGAGGATGGGAAATCAACGTCTGCATGTTAACTGTGGTCTTCGCCACAACCTCTGAGTGACCACAACAGCTTGTTCCAGTTTCTCCCATGAGTGAGCTATTGTATGTTGTGAAATGACCTGCTTCTCTCTTTCCTGGGTGTTTGAGCAATAGATCCCACTACCTCATAACCACTACACCTCATTTCCTTGCTCTTACTACAGACACAAAAGAAATAAAATCTCACTCTGCTGCTTTCAATTCTTCGGCTTTTTCTCAGCTGCTTTGGCTCCTTTCTTGCTTGGATTCTCTTCTGCCTCAGGTCAGAGCCCTGCACCTCTTCTGCTGAACCCAGGGCTGCTGCCTGCTTGTTGGGATCATGGTGAAGGAGAGAACAAAGCACCATGCTCACTGGAAGAGGACCATATTAAGCACTACAACGCCAGGCCTGAGCTGTTAGAAATAGATTTTGAAACCTGCTCTTTGAGTGTAAATAGTGAATGTCTCCCTTGTGAGCTGTTGGCACCAAGGCATGGCTTTGCATGTGCCGCAAATGCCTCTAGCGCAGAGAGTAGTTGTTGAGGAAATGGAAAGCATCACCCTTGTCTGGGAAACCGAACTGTTAAAAAACATGTAGTAGAGAAATGATACTAAGATGTCAGTGCTAACTGCAAAGGCTGAGTGAGTTCTGGTATCTTCCGTGCCCCTCAAAGGCTTCAGTGGATGGAGATCCTGCTGCCTTTGGAGGCAGTTCCATTCCAGTGTTCAAGCAAAAGTTCATGTCTCTTTTTTGCACAAACTCCTTCAGCTTTGGCTCCAGGTTAGTGGCTTCCTGGGAAGGTTTTTTCTGTGAGATTCAAGAGCTGTCTGCTGCTGTAAATCGTCCTTCTTCATACAAGGTTTTTATATGCTCTCTGTCCCTCCCTGCCAATTTGCTCTTAAATGGACCAAGTTGAATGGCTTTGGCAGTTACTGCAGCTTCTTCCTGAGCCCAAGTTGAACATAAACTTGCAATGTGGATTCTGGGACTGTCTGTAGCTGCCTAATGCTATATGTGAGCTCACACCTACGGGAGCCTGTGGGCTTTCCCTGCTGGAAGGTCATGTCCAGCTGGGTAGCTTCTCTCCGTTTCAGACTGTGTTTTCTTTCTAGGATGTTATTTTCTATCTAAAGAGTTTGATCTGCAGCCTTTGTTTCTAGACTTGTTTTCTTCTGATTAAATTCTGTCTTCATGGTTACTTAGGATCTCTTAACCAGTTATTTTAGTTTTCAAATATTACTGGTGTAACAGTTTGGTTTTCTCCAGATTGTGGTAAAGGTGTTGAAATAGTGCTGTGTTGAGGACAATCCTGTTAGAAAATCAGAAGCCTTGTCCTGGATGGTGCTCTCAGTTACTCTTTCCACTGTACCCATCAGTGAGTATTAATGGGTGCCATCTCTTCTGCCTGCTGTGTCTGATCCTTACTGGGTTTGCAGTAGTTGCCTCTCCTGGCTCTGATGTCGTGGTTAAGCCTGGGACGGCAAAAGGTTGCCGAGGTTGTTAATATCTCGGATTAATGTTTTGAATCCTGTTTTTTGAATGTGAATGATTCTCAACTTCAGTTGTTCTTGGGTGTAATTTATGCAGCCCTGTGGGCTTTCAATAGTTGCTTTTTGGCATTTCCACTGGTCATTAGTGCAATAGGAAATATTTGTTAATCACTTTCAGACAGACATGTATCTGACGCTGTCCAGAGCCTGATGTGAGCCTCTCCTACGCAGTGGTTCACACTTGTGGGGTTTTTTTTAGACTTTATTTTCTATAAAGTATTACATATAGATCATTGTTCAAGTCCTGCTTCCTTTGGTGTATTTCAAGCAGGTCATCCTTTTGTCCTTAAATCTGCTAATACAAACTTTTAGCTGCTAGCTGATTCTCTTTGCTGTCAACATAAACTTTAGCATAATAGTATGTACCATTAATACAGTGTATTCCTTTGGGGTGAGGTGGGATTCTGAGCAAATCCTCTTTTTCTAACTGGCTTGTCTTTTGTTGGTTTTGGCAAAGGGGGTGGATTCTCTGCTAAAGGACATGGAAGGTGTTTTCATTTGAAAATACTCCCTCCTGTTCAAATGACCCAATAAGGCTGCTGAAAACAGAGTGTGCATCTTGCAGACTGGGTGAAGAGGGGGATAGGGAGGTAGATAAACACAGCCAGCACCCCTTTTGCCCTTATGTCCACCTTTCCTGCTCAGCTGTCCTTGCCCTGTATTTTAGGAGAGCTCACCCTTGTCTAAATTCTGGCTCTAGGCCTTCTAGCAAAACAGATTCATGTGACTTGAGTGTCTACCTACAGCTAATTGTCCCACTATTATTTTAAGCCCTGTTAATATTGGGTGTTGCTTGAGCAATAGGAAGCCAGCAGGATGGAGAGCCTGCAGGCATCGTGATGTGCTACAGATGCAAATGCTTGCCACTGTCTTCCAGTGCATATCATCTTGGTGATCTCTGAAGGCGGTGACAGAGGAATCAGAGCATGACAGCAGAACCAGCACAGTAGAGTGTGCTAGGAAGGGAGAGGTCTCAAAGCATGCTGTGCACCGAAGATGATCCTTTGATGGCAAAATAGCCCCATCTTTGGCTTGCCACAATATGTGGCATTAACAGGCTCTTGATCTGAGCATCCAGAAGAGAAGATGCGGCAGACGTGGCTGAAATGGCTTTCATTGGTTTCATCGTCTCTGCTCTCACCCACCCATAAAAAAACACATCTTTGTGAAAATAGGAAGCAGTGGGTGAGAAATAAGTACGCTTCTGACATTTAAGGGAGACTGCTACTGTGCCTGCAATCCCACCAAGATAAGCTGGCTGCATTAAACAGTGTCAGAAAAAACTTGAGAGTGGATCCTCTCCAGGCAAAGCTATGTGCATGATGACTTTTGACATGCTTGTCAGCAATGCTTCCAACTTTGAGGAAGTCCTGGGCTTCAGTCCCTGCTCCCTGAGCCATCACTCTATTTAATGTCCTCTGTGGCCCATTCAATTGCTCTAAGAGACGGGTGCTCCCTGTCACCCATATCTGTGTTGCAAAGAGCCACGGGTGTGCTGTGCTCACGGCTCAGAGCAAGGGAGTGCAGGGACTGACTGCTGAGCGAGGGGCCTGGGTGGGTGGCAAGGTGCCCGTGGTGGCAGCAGCAGGGCTGGGGTGCTGCGCAGGCAGGGTGGTGGGGAGTGTGCTGGTGGGAGATGCTTGCCCAGCTGTCCTGCTGCCTCTCTTGGCTCCCTGTGCCTTGGAGGCATCTCTCTCTCCATGCCCAGCGCTGGTTAGCAGGCTGGAGTTCACCACGTGGCACAGGAGGTGCAGAGCTGAGCCCAGCCTGTTCTGTGACCCTCTTCTAGTGTTTGTAGGAGTGGACGAAGACCTGTCATTGGGCTGGCTGGGGAGCGTTGTTCTGGGACGCAGAGAGGATTGAGTGAGGGTAGGCGTGACCAGGCTTTGAACTGCTAGAGCTGGAGTTATGTTACTTTTGCATCTTGCATGTCAGAAACCTAGAAGTACAAGGAAGAGCCAGATGGGTTGCTGAAACCTCTCATGTTGCGGATCACTGCTGCAGCAAACAGCTGTGGTGAACATCTTCAAAAAGCAGTGGGGTGTCTGGTGGTGCAGGCAAGGCTTTGAGGACACGTCTGACTTACTGGTGTGGTTGGAGGTAAGGCTGAGCCCTTGCTCTATTCTCAGACCCTAGTTTTGATGTTCAAGATCAAAGCCTGCATGTTGGGATTGCTTCCTTCAGCCACAGAGGAGACAAATCTCCAGTTTGTTCTTGTATTAAACATGTCCTTTTTTAAATACTATCCCATACAAATACACAGTTCAATGTAGGTCTGTAAAATGGAAGAGCAAACTACTGTTTATAACCACTTGTGTGCACCTGTAAATCTGTGGGGAAAATCTCATTGCCACCACTTAGCAATCTGTGGTCAATGAGGAATGGAAATTGAGAAATTGGAAATAGAGGAATGAAAATGTCCCCGTCTCTCCTCATTATGATTTTGTAATGAGCTCTTTTAAGTGCTGGTCTTTGCAGCATGGCTTGAATTCTGGATCCTTTCTTGGAAGGCAAGAGAAATTCTCCCAAGATGAGTAGCACAGTGTCTACCCCAGGCTTTAATCACAAGTTACTCAGCCAGGTTAGGTCCTGCTGCAGTGCTTAGCACTGAACTGAAGAGATAATACAGCAAGCCCTTCCCTATCTAATACAGTAAGCCCTTCCCTATCTAAGGCAGCTTCAGGTTAGAAGAGGACTGTGGGATTGCAGATAATATTTGTAAGGGTAAGACGGGCAGCAGAAGCTGCCAGAAGAGCCTGCTTGTGCCCCAAGGCACTCTGTTTCCCACATTAGAGCACATGGCTGGTTCAGCCTGGCCAGTGCCCCGCCATGATTCGGTGGTGTGGGTGAAGGCAGCCCACTGAGCTGTCTCTACCTGGGCTGTTAATGCTGGGGCAGCTCTGCTGAGGCCGCAGCACTGGCAGTGTCTTCCTCCTCTCAGTTAAGCTGGTTTTTATCACAGTGAGATGGTGTCTGTGACCGGTGTTCTGTGACGTGGGATCTGTGCCCTGTGGAGCAGCCAAGGAAAAGGCGGGATGCGCCACAGACAGCGATAAGTAATTTGTCCTGTGTGAAATGAAGCAATTCCCCAGCACCTACAGCTGCACTTGAGATCAAGTCTTCATCCTTCTGCCGAGAGGAGTCATCCTCAGCTCTGCCTCTCTCCTCTTGTGCAGGGTGCCAGATGTTTTGTCATTCCTTTTGCTCTGCTTGTGGTCCAGGACACCACAGTGGAAAAGCAGCTGCCTCTGCCCGAGTGGGCTGCTGGAAAGGGTGGTTGGCTGGTGGGTGTGCACTGGGCTGATTACTCAGCCCCTACCTGGCAGTGTAGCCCTTGTGTGCACCCCACAAGCACTTCGCTGCTGAGGGCACCTGCTTCCCGACCCTGGCTGCCGAATGTGGTTTTGTGTGAGCAGAGTGTGCTTCTGGGCTGGTCCCGCTGTGTGTGTGTGCTGCCTCGGTGTGGGAGGAGCAGGCAGCTGCCCCGAACTTGCAGCCGAGGGCGGAAACTCTTTGGGGTTTGCTGTTGATGCTTGAGGCTTTCATAGAGTTGCAGCATCTGAGCTGGGTGTTCACTGCTGGAGTGATGCAGGCGTATAAAGGCAGAGCTGGGTCTTCCCCCAGGGCTCAGTCTGGGACAGCCCCGGGGGCAGTTTTTGGCTGCCACATGGAAGATCACGCCAAGCACGTCCAGCCCATCCCGCTCCCGGCCATGCAGCAGAACTTAAACTATGTGTACCCCCAGATCTTTTGGGTGGACGGCTGTGCCAATGCAAGTACTTCCTGCCCCCCGGCACCCCCCGTCTCTCCTTTCCCACCACCAGTACCTGACCGGAGGAGAAAGCCAAGGGACAACAGAGAAAGGAGGAGCGTCGGCTTCCTGGTGATCTCCTTGCTGATCCTGCTGGCCCTCACTGGAGTGGGGCTGAGCATGTTTCAGATTTTCCACCTGGAGAAAGAACTGGCTGAACTCAGAGAGGTGAGGTCTGGCTGGCTGGTCACAGAGGCTCTGGGGAAACATGAAAAAAGAAAAACTTAAATTTGGGTTTGAGATGCTCAGGTGGTGCAAAACTCCCAAGGGGCAGGCTGGTGGAGTTTAAAAGTCTGCCATGCCAGTGTAAGTAGAGTTCCTTATTACTGTGGGGGACTGCTCTAATTGATGACTGATATACCTTGATGTCTTTGTGTTTGGGTGCTGCAAGGTCTCTCTCCGTGTATCTTTCTTACCACTTTGCAGGTCCCCATGAGCACCTGGAATTAGCCACTGTCAAAGATAGTCTTTGACTGCTTTAGATGATGCTCTTGTGCTCTCACTCTGCTAAGACAGCTTGTCACTCTTCTCTTTTGACAGTCTGCCAGCACTGAACACATCCCTCCAGCTTTGGAGAAACTCATAGGTGAGTTGATGCACATAGCGGAGGAACCCCTCTGTGTTAGCATGTGTGAATGCTCTTGTTGAACTCTTCCCTCTCCTCATCGGGGGCAAAGGCAAGGTCACAGCTTGGTGCTCTGAAAGGGCTGACTTAATTGGCTTGGCTGGAAAAAGAACTTTATCTCTGGGATGGAGTTCTGCACCCTGCCTGCTGGAGTGCTTAGACGTGTCAGCCACAGGTTCCCGGGGCAGCGTGCCTCTACCTTAGGGCTCCCCAGGCCTGGTGGGGCAACAGTACCAGGGGTACTCTGCCATAAAAGTGAGTTTCTGGCTGTCCTA
The DNA here is from genome assembly GCF_047716275.1 of Strix uralensis. Lineage (NCBI taxonomy): Eukaryota > Metazoa > Chordata > Aves > Strigiformes > Strigidae > Strix > Strix uralensis. The sequence goes on along the minus strand of NC_133979.1, from coordinate 28,539,858 downwards.
ACATGTAGGAACAACACAAATGGAAGGAGCAGAATGGAGAAGGGCACTGCACATGTTACTCCTTTCTCTGCTTACTCTTTTAAGATTTTGAGAGGATGCAGAAGGTTTCATTTTCTTTGGGGGTGGGGGATTCACGCCTACCCTTGAGAGTGCAACTTACTTTTTTTTTCCTAAATTCTTTTGGTACAAAGTCTCACTGCAGCCAAAGATAGTTGAGAAGACCCTGATTATGTGTCATTGGGTTTTTTTTCTTTTAGAAATGTCATTTCAGTGAAACTAAAACTTTCAACAAGGATCTACCAATTTTCCTAAACTTCATTAGGAAAATACTAAAGAATTTAAATCTGAATGGAACAAGTTAAAAATCATGTTTTGAACTTCCAAACTATTATTTTACTTTTACATTCCATGTTAATGTTATCAGCGAGATATACCTTTTAAAGATGGCCAAGTTGGAAAGAAATTTTCAGCTCTCTTTGGAAAGAAATTTTCAGCTCTCTTGACAATTCTTACTAGATCTGAAAAGATTATTTTGCCTTGAGGATTTTGGTTAGTAGGAAAACTAATGTGTTTTCAAGTTTGTTCTGATACTAAGTGAAAGCAAACTTGAAAATAACAGAATTCTCTAGAAAGGGCAGTCCTGGTTTCCATCAAGTTCCATATCAATACATTTTGTAATCTGTTGCTTAGGAGAAGGGGGGCTCTCATTTTAACTGGATGCTCAGTGCTCTGATCACAGGCTATTTTAGCGATAGCTGAACATAAGTCATAAATAGTAACCCTGAATTTCTTGAGGGGGATGGATAAATAAATAAAGCTAGGGAAAATAATGTAAAGGAGAAGGGGCAGAGGAGAGGAAAATTTAATTGGCCTAAGAAAAGGCTACTTCTGAAATATGAGAACATGATGCTTGGAAGTAGATGCTGAGAAGGGAAGGATGGAGTGGGATGGGATCCAAATACTGAGTCACTGTAACTGGCCCATCTCTCCAAGGGGAACCGAGCCCTCCAGGGAAGGCAGGATTTTCCCAGCTGTGCTCTGCTTCTCTGAGGACAAGGTCTGCCTGATGGTTTGCAGGATGTCTCAAGTGTCTTCTCTGATCTAGTTGTGAGGAGGGTGGGTATCCAACAGACAGAAGTGCAGTGCCATGGGTGCATCTGTCCTTGGCAGTGCCGTGCTGAAGGGTGGCAATAGAGGTGGCTTATCTACGACAGGACATGAGCGGTCAGCTTGGCATCGGCCAGAGATGCTGTGTAAAGGGGCAGTATTGTCCCTCTCCTCTGCCTGGAGTGAGAGGCCTCTGCTTGAGCTCACCAGCTGAGCCATTTTAAGATGAAAGCTCTCCTTGCTCTTTCCCCTTGCTTTTGATCACATCTAGACCCTTTGCTGTGACTCATCCTTTTTAACTCCTTCTCCTGCCCTGCAGTGTTTGCCCAAGCACTGCTCTGCCTCGCTGCAACAAGCTGTGATGCTTATGTGCCCTCTGCTGCTTTAATTCTGCCCAGTTTCACCTTTGTGGTTGGCTCCCTTCTGCACTCCAGGCTGGCTTCTCCGTGGAGCATGTGGCTAACATCTTCCCTATTTTTGTGCAGGGCAGAAGGAGCAGTCAATGAAAAAGGAAGTGACGAAGGCAGCACACTTAACAGGTATGAGCTGAGGGGCCAGCAAGATGTGGGAGCAGGGGTTAGAGTGAGGGTGGGTGGCATGGCTGTAGTTGTGAGGACCCCACCTCACACAGGCTTTCCTATTTTTCCCTTGGTAATACATGTGCTCTGACAGTGGAAAGTTACACCACACCTAAAATCTCTTTCCCTCATTTAGGCTTTACAGTGAGGGCTCTTTTTTGGTTTGGTTTTTGGTTTTCATTTGGGGTGTGCAGAGAGAAGGCTGTCACAAGTGACTGGCATTGAGTGAGGTGAAGGTGAGAGCTCCCATCAGCATGAGGTTGGGGCAGAATTTCCATGCTGCAGACAAGGGCTTGGAGAACATTTGACTTGTTGTGACACGGGGTATGACTTGAGGAAAAAACACACAACTGCTTGTACTTACCAAACTTTTTCTCTTGTTTTGGACTCCAGGGAACCCAGCCCAGCGGGACCTCCCTCTGGAGTGGGAACCCATCTCTGGTCACGCCTTCACCGATGGCATTCAGTACCGTGATCAGGGCCTCGTCATCAATGAAACCGGCCTGTACTTTGTGTACTCCAATGTGCTCTTCCGGGGCAGCATCTGCAGCAGTCAGGTATTGACTCATGTTGTCTACAAGAAAAACCCGGCTTCACCAGGCAGCCACATCCTGATGGAGGACAAAGGCATCAACTACTGTACAAGTCAGAAAACGTGGGCCCGGAAAAGCTACCTGGGGGCTTTATTCAAGCTCAGGAAGATGGACAGTTTGCATGTTAACGTCTCCAAAATTTCTCTGGTTAATTTTGAGGAATCCAAGACATTCTTTGGCTTATTTAAGCTTTGAATGGGGCTGTTGGAGCATGGCTGGCATCCCCCCCTCTGCCACACTAGGACAAGTGAGGGGTGAGTGCTGCCTGAATGGTAGTGGCCAAGCCAGAGTTCACACCTCTAAGTTCACCAAGAAGTCATCTTCTGGTCTTCTGCATGATGCCTTCAGCATCTTTTGGCTCAAGAAACTGGTAAAGGCTTGAAAGCGGACCTCTGGGAAACACCGGGGCTGTACGGCATCAACCTGAAGAGAATTGCACATTTTTCCCCTCTGAAAAAAAAAAAAACCAACAAACTCAAAATGTGCTGAAGACCTTGTTGAAACTCACTACTTGCTACCTGAGAAGATGCTGGTGCCAGGGGCCCTGCATGGTTTCATGGCCCTACTGAGCTTTGGCCAGCAGGCATGTGGGGATAGCTGGCGGGTGTCAAGGAGGCCACTCGAGCCAGGGCTGTGGGTGCCTGTGCCATGCCACGCCACGCTGCAGGCAGTGGTGTGGGAATGAGTAGTATGGAGGCTTCAACTGCCTCCCCCGAGCCATGGGTGGCCACCCTGCCCAGGCATTTGGCACTGACTGCTATACAACAGGCACCTGCCTGCTAGCTGGCTTGTTATGTGTGGTATGTTCATTTTATGTTAAGTTATCAACTGTTCCCATCCCAGAAAATGTGCCCCAACCCATTTATTTAAATCATTCTGACTGCCCTGCAAGGAATGTGCCAGAAGCAGCCTGCCAGGAGGAGGGTCCCAACCCTGGAGATAAACCATGACTGCACTGTGGTGGTGGGGCTGGTGGGGAGGCCATATGCTCTACTGACAGGATCTGAACAACACAGCAGTGCCTGAGATGAAAGCAGCATCTTCAACCCCCTTCCTGCCCTTTTGATGCATCAGGGTCCCCTACGGAGACCTGATCCTGCAACTCCCTGCACAGTGCTGGCCACCATCAGCAGCATGGCTTTGGCTGGCCCCCTTGTCACAGGTTGTTATCTCCTGAGCAAAACACAGATGGTAAATAAAGGTATATTTTTCTAGTAAGTGGCACTGTCCTCTCCTCATTTGGGACAGCAGGCTTCTGCACTGGCCAAAGCCCTGAAGGCCTCTGTGATCAGGGGCCAGCACCCTGCTCCTTCTCCAGCAGCATGGCAGAAATCTGGGAGCCTGACTCCACTTCCCTGCCATGGAGCTTTGGGGCTCCAGCATCGAAACATCAGGATCTGGGCACCAGGAAGGTGTGATGTGGGCAGCACAGAGCAGGCAGCCCAAGCCCAGTTTGGCCATCAGGAAGGGGACTGATCTTAAAACACAGACTTGAGCTCTAGTGGAGCCAGACGCTTGTTGCTGAGCAGAAGTGCTGCCGTCCCCAAAGGCACCATGTTCCTCTGTGTGCTCTCTGTCTCCAGCAGCACTTCCCCCGTGACAGTCTGAAGGGCAAGGAAGGGAAGTGGTGGTTTGTTAAAAAAGCCCTTATTTGCTCACTCTGGTGTCTGGTCCATGGAGCTCTTCCCTTGCATGGGTTAACCCTGGGGCTGTCTGCCACGTTGTCACCCCACAGTACACAAAAGCTGTAGTTCATCATCTTTGTATGCGGTCCCACCTTCTTGCAGCTCTGATGCTGGTCACAGTGAACAGTGGCTCTTCAGCCTGCAGTGTTTATTTCCTTTTCCACAGTGCTGCTCTCGGTTTGGTGGTGTGTGGCCTGTGGTTTGCTGTGGCTTGATTCAGGGAAATCTATTTCTTCAAAACTTAGAAGTGGACTGGTTACTGGTGTGGCCAGTATGAAGTGAACACTGCATCTTTCTGGTCACTCGGCTGTTGCTGCACTCAGATATTTCCACTGCATTTCTCAGGATGGAAAATACCTTGAAAGGCCAAAGTTTAGGGACATTTCTGCTTGCTTGATGCTTTCTCTCATTGTCCTCACCCCTTCCTAGTATCAGATAGGCAAACCACATCGTGCAGGGATGGAGGTGATGGATCCAGACCCTGCCGGGAAAGGCTGGAAGTTGCTGTCCTCTTCTGATTGTTATTTGTGCTGTGTTGCTTCCCCAGCGACCAAACATCCAAGTGGAGACCGTGCATCTGTGTGTACACATGCCCACAAGCTCGCAGCTATTTCTGTAGCAAAACTAGCTGAGGACATTGCATACTTCCTTTCTTTACTGGTGAGCAGCTTGGAGAGAGACAGGGCATTCAGTGCCCTGAGGAAACTCATGCTGAAGTTACACTCTCTGCTACTACTGTATTGGTGAAGGGCTGGAAAGCTCCCAAAGGTTTCTATAACTCAGCATGCAGTAACTCATCTAGAACGTGAACGTAGTCAGCTCTGGGGCAGCGTGCAGCAGTTGCTATTGCTGCACATCAGGAGGGGGCAAGGATCTGTTAGACTTCTTATCTGAAGTGCTAAAGGCAATGCAGACCTGCATGTTTTGGAGACAGTGGCATGGTGGGGTGGACAGTCATGTTATAAATAGTGCTAAGTTCTCCAGAGGTGGATAGAGTTGGCTTATCTGGGCAGAATAAAACTAGGTGCTGCTAGGGTTGCTCTTGAGTCAGAGTGGCTGTGATTGTGTTGAGTCAGTGGCATGGCTGCCAGTAAGACGTGTGTTTCTGCGTTGTGATCCCTTCCTCAAATATTCCTCTAAACTGCCCGGAGCAAATCCACTACTTAGCTTGTGGGCTCTGACTAAAGATTCAAAGTAAGGTCATGACAGGCTTATACGATTTCAAACCACATAGAGTCAATTAATAGACTGCTTGTGCCACAATGGCTTTATTAAAGTCATCTGTTTAGCTAATGAGCTGTTCATTTAGTGAAATACTTGCTTATTGTTATCATTAAATACTTCATGAATATTTAATGCTGATATTATTAATAGCTCTTGCACTATCTTTAAAATTATTTAATAAAAATATTCAAATTATGGAAATTTATTTTGAAATTATTAAATATTTTGTTTCCTCCCCAGCAAGGGAAGGGTGTCTGTACGAGAGAGGATATTCCAGGTCCATCAGCAGTGCTGGTCATTGTGATGTTTGGGTTTTTTCTGTCTTGAAGAAAATAAGTAACTCTTCCCTGCAGGTCATGTTTCTGGATTGCAGTGGTCTGAGCTGACCTCCTCTCTCCTGATGGAGCAGCCTGGGCCATGTGTGGAGGCACCACGGGGTTTGGGCACCATTTAACAGGGCTCCAGAGAGACTTTCCTCTGCGGAGAAAATGGCTGACAAGAAATGACAAGCCCAGATCATCTTCTGACAAGAGGTTTCTGGTCTTCTCCTACTGCGTGGGAGTCTCCTGGGGTTCACATCCTTTCTTTCTAGGCACAGGCATGCTTTCCTACATGATCCAGCCTGAGGCACCTGGCCAGCGCTGAGCCAACGGGCATGTTGCAGGCACACAGACAGCTCCTGTGGTCAGCTGAACCCTTTCCAGGAAATGTCTGTGCGTCTGGGGGTGCAGCTGGCCAGATCAGGGCTCTGCATGACATAGAAACATTTGTGCTGCTATGTGGCCAAGCACAGCGAGCTGCTTGATAGAGATATGGCCCCTTCTGTGGTTGATGCGTATCAGAGGCTGCATTCTTTTTACCTGCACTGGTGGAGGAAAGGGGGGGCAGCGTGCTAGTGTCTTAAAAACCTTGGGTAGGCCCGGTATGTACAGTAACCAAGGTAGTATGTACAGTAACCGAGGTGGCAGAAGGGACTGCATTATAGAAAAGATTGTATGGATAGGGTCATTGCTGCTTCCACGGCAAAAGCACAGTGGAAGCCAAGGGATGCCCAGTGAGCTATGAGAGTAAAAGCAGAGTGTGAGGCAGGATGAACGGTGAGTAGGGCTGGTGTGTGATGAGTGCTGCTGCACAGTGGGTGCTGTTTCTCACAGATCAGTGGAGATGGGCAGTGGTGTGCTGGGCAAACAGCCCTGCCAGTGCCTGCTGCAGCTCTGCTTTTCCCCAGCAGAGAAACCCTGGTCAGAGAGGGAGGAATATCCCCTGGATAGCTATGGCTAGCATCCCTCATATCAATACTGCGTACTGCATCCATGTGTCCTGACTCTTCACCAGTCTGTGATCACTTGTGACAGGGAGGAAGGTGACTGGTGCACAGCAAAACCCTGAAGGGCACCAGTAATGCAAAGGCAGAAGGAGCAGTTGCTGATCCCCAGCACGTGCTGAGGCATCAGGGTGTCAGAGACAAGAAATGGAGCCACAGCATAGTCTGGCTCTCAGCAGGCTCGCTCAGATACACATCTTGGCTCAGAGACATCACAGCTTAGTTGTCGTAGCTAGCTGGAACTGTCACTGTTGAGATGTGTTATATGTGACTGTTTCTGTAGCCCTCCCAGGAAGAAGAGAGATCATGAGTAAGAATGGAAGAATTGATATGTCTGAAGCCACTCAAATTCTGTGAGTTTAGACAGAAACCTTCTATTTGATCTGACAAGTTTCATTGTTGCTTTGATTGGTTTTTTGGGGGTTGGATTTTTTGTCTTTTATTTTACTTATTCATTTACCTGAAGCCAGCCTTGAGCTTTCTAAGTTTCTGGTACAATGTCTTGTGGGGTTACTTCTTCCAGCCCATGGAGCTGTAAAGACACTGCCAAATTTTTACCAAGTGGAGAAGGAGCATTTTCTAGTGGTTAGAGAGGGGAGAAAAAGAGAAGGGAGGTAAACTTAAATATTGCTATTATTTTTCTAGTACTCTGACATGTGGCCATATTACATCATGGCTACAAAGGTGTAATTCTAGGCATGACTAAGCGACTGAGGTTTAACGCAAAAGAGAGGATAAGGTGAGTAAAGAGAGAAACTTTGATGTGAGGTGAGGCAAGTTGCATGTGAATTTCTTGTTGATTTTAATTAAAAACAAAATCTTGACAACTTGTTGCTGATTCATCTCTCAGGGTAACACGGGGAGTCAAATGTTCCGTTCCCTGCAGATGATCGAAGCTCTGACACAGGAGATGTGGGATCGCAGGCTGTGGTGCAGGGGACTGCTGGCAGTGTCTGCAATGGTGTCTTCTGCCAGACAGAGGTGTGAAGAGATGCTGAGTTCCCTTGCCCCCCACCTGCGGTGTGACCAGCAATGCTGCTTTAGGATCCTACCAGCAGGCACTGGTCTGGCTGGTTTCCCCTGCCAGGACATCGGCAGTCATGTGAACATGCACATAAGCTTTCTGGTGTGAAGACTTGTGTGTTTTTTTAAAAATAAGCTCTTCTCTGGGTAGCAAAGAGACAAAAAGCTCTAGGTGGAATAACAAGCCCCAATGTGCCTTCCTCTGCTTCACCATTGTCTCATTGTGAGACCAATGTCTCACCATTCCTCAGCACGTTCTGTATGACTCGCCCCTCTCTACAGAGAGCCAACTTCTTTCCCCCACTTACAAACCATAAGATAGATTTTACATCTCTCTTTTTCCTATATTCCACAACCAGTTTCCTTCAATAACAGTTGAAAAAGTCTCCTTGCTCAGTTTCCTTTTATTATTAGAGATTCCTCTGGTTCCCCTTTGTCAGGTCATTCTTGAGGAGTGAAATCCTGTTGGTCGGCTAATTCCCTGGGACATTCAGCTTGGAAACCTGCACTAGCCAGGGGAGTATCTAGCTGCCTGAGCCATCTGAATAACTATCAAAACTGGACTGCGTGCTCTCCGGAGCCCTGTGCTGGGGACATGCGTTTCTCTTGGCATTGCTAGTGAGGTTTATGTCAACACAGAGGCAAAAGATTTCAGAAAAAGGCATTGGAGAGGAAGATTTGTCTCTCCTAATTGAAGCAATCTACAAGCTAGCTGTTCATGCTGGAGGTGTGATGAACATGAAATTCTTTAAACAGGGTGCAATCTGTTTATGGTTGGTGCAACTTCAGCTATCATGAGGTCAACCAAAAAACTGGTACAAGCTGCCCAATCTCAGCACAGGCTCTGAAGGACGTGCTGACAGAGTGGCTCGCTACCATTCTCTTTATCTGTGCTCCCTGCTAAGGTTTCTGCATGGAGAACAGGTATCCAAGATTTGACTTTCATTAAAGTCCTGAAAGAGAAATCCAAACCATGGAAGACCAGAAATGCTCTAGCAACCAAAGAGGATGTAATTTGCTCTAATTCCCTGCTCAGTTTCAACTGGGAAGGACTGGGAGAAATTCAGTGTATTCAGCAGACAAATCCCATTGCTGCACTTGGTTTGAGTGAGGGAGGGCTGGCTGGCTAGTTTTTAAATAAGCAGCAGAAGTGGGCTGTTGCAGCCTTTGTGATGTTCCTTGCTGTTGTGCTCTGAAACTGGTACTGCATGTCCTACCCATCGAGCGGGCCTGCCAGGCTGCGTGTGGCCGTGCCTGTGCCCTTCTTTGCTGCTGAGAGCCAATTTAAGGCTTGGACGTGGCAGGGAGTTATTGTGGCTTAGCCAGCTACTGTCTGTTAGCAGAGCTGTGGCCACAGCAAACACGATATTCTTGTCAGAGCCTTTGAAGTTTGGGGGTGCAGGGGCATTTTTGCCTCCTGCTTGCAGCTGTGTTGCTTGTTTATTTGAGCTGCCAAGGACTGGAGTGAGGATCTTTACGAGAGCTCCTCTGCTGTCCTGGTGTGCGAGTTTGCAGCAAGGGTAGGGAATGATGATTTTGAAGGTTTGCTCGAAACTCCCCACTTGCATCCTGTGGAGACCTGGCTTGCTGGGCTGGAGCATGTGACTCAGGCAAGGCTGTTGAAGGAGAGAAGAGGGATGGTAATTTCTTGATCCAGCTCGAACCACCCTTAGGTACTATTTCCCTGCCCTTGACGTGTTTATTTTGTCATCGTATGCATTTTATTCTGCACAGAGGGGGGAGTACAGTGGCAAGACATGGTGTGATCCATCTGTCAGTCTATGCATCCGCATAGTCATTGTATCTAGTGCCCTCCCAGGCACAGAATAAAGATTTTTCAGACCTGGCAGGATTGTCTATGCAATGCTACAAGAGAAGTACCAGGGCTGTGTGCTGTGCCTTGAGATGCATGACTTTCATTTTGATGTTAACATAACTTGTTGCTCTGAGTGGTCCCCGCTCCCAGAATGCACATAGGATGGAAAAGATAGAGATGGTTCCCCAGCGGGGGGAAGGCCGGGAGAGCCTATCCTCTGTGTCTCCCCCAGTGTGTACCAGTGCAGTGAAGACCAGTGCCATTGAGTCTGCTTAGGATGCCAAGGAAAACCATGCTGCAGAACTCCCCTTCACTTCCTCTGGTGCTAGGAAATGTCATTAGAAAGGCTTCTAGGGGCAGGTTGTAGCAGAAACCATCTGTGGGTCCTGTAATTTCTGTGGGGTTTGTAATTTCTACTTTGTTAGCTCATCAGACAGGCTGAGGAACGAAACACAAAGCATGAGAGAAGCTGAAAATGGGCTTGGGACCTTGAACTGAGGGTCAGGGGCAAGCCTGTCCTGGTAGGGAACACAGCACCAACAGCACCCATCCCTGCTGGCACCAGGCTCTTCACCAAGGGCTGGTGGTGGCTGCAGGTGCCACTGGGTACTGGGAGCTTCTGCCTTCATGCGCCGATTCCTCTCTTCTGCAGGACCCTGGCCTGAAAGGTCTAACCATCATTTCAGCAAGAATTGTCCCCTTTTTGTCTTCATGCAGACGTGTTAAACAAAAATCCAGCCCTGTTGCTTGGAGGAAGCTGGAAGATACACTGAGGGGATGAAGGAAGAGAACATGGGGACATGGGAGCAGATTTCAAGGCTGCCATGCTCAAGAGTGGTGTTTGGGACTGTTGGGGCTGAATCCACAGCATACCAACAGCTGTACAGTCACTGAATTCTTTGAAAACAAATCTAAAAATTAGCAGTTGGTGGCAGCCCTTTTGTTTCTCTGTGTTTCAGCTCATTGCCTGTAAACCATGCTTAGTACCTAACTTTATAGGACACTGAAGAAAAGCTTACTAATTTCTCCACAGTGCTCATATTGGGGTTATGACCAGCATCAAACATGCATAAGGAAGTGGTGACAGTAATGAGCCTCTCACCTCTGCCAGCTCGCAGCCAGGTTGAATCAGCACACTGGGCCCTCTGAAGAGAGAGAATAAGGTCATACAAACGAGGGACGTGGTTTAGAGAAAAGAAACTAACGTTTATTGCCTTAAATCATTGACTCTTCAGGAGCCTCACTTAGACAGCAAGTGTTGCTTCTTTGTACAGCCTTCTTGGGAAGTTTGACCTCTTCCTTGTGACTGAATTGCTCTCCTTCTTGCGAGTGTTTTCTAGTGATTTGTACCTTCTACAAGTCTGCTGCTGAACACTTTGCTTTTGCTCTTAGGGTGTGAAAACCTCTTGCAGAACCATTGAATTGTCTGTTAGCAGTATGCTTCACATAATTGGTTTGAAAATTTAGTCTTTCTTTAACCGCTTTCACTCCTCTTGTTCTTTACTTCTATTTCCGCTGTGAAGAAAAGAGAAAAAAAGATGCTGTCCCTCGTAGCCCCACTCTTTAAAAGTGCTATTTCCTGTGGTCTTGAAGAGCACGTTGAACCCAGAAATGTGAACCTGAAATACCTTTGCACCCTCCTGCTGAGTGTAAAAGGAACCAGGTAGGCAGCGAAGCCCCGTGTTGGCTTCCAGTAAACCCCCAGCCTTGTGCGGAGCTGCTGAGTCAGCAGGGTTGTGTGGCTGTCAGGGCTCCCTTCTTCCCCATGCCACTGCGTGGGGTCTCCAAAGGCTCTGTCAGCACTGCAAATGTGTTTCTGCCAGAGATGCAGACAGAAATGCTTTTTTTCTTTCTCAGCATCCCTGTGTGCTGAACAGGGCCAGCGGCTTACCTCTCGGGGGGGAGCAGGACTGAGCCATGTGTAAAGTACTCAGACTCTCACCTGGAATATATTATAGAAATGACACATTTTAAACTTGCTAGATGAATATTCCACATACCTTTGCTTGAAATTTAAATAGTACTTAGAGTCAACCCACCACAACTACTGACCCGCGGATCAACAGCCACCTGGCTGCGTTCTCATTTCTCTTCCTCAACAGGAGGGGGCAGAATATAAGATGGAAAAGCTTGTGGTTGAGATAAAGACAGGGAGATCATTTGTCCATTACTGTCATAAGAAATAATTTGGGGAAATTACATATTGAAAGAAATTTGGATAGTGAGAAACAAACCCAACACTTCCCCCTGTTATCCTTTTTTCCTGGGCTCATCACCTTCATTCCCAGCTCCTCTACCTGTGCCCCCAAAGTGGTACAGGGGGATGGGGAATGGGGGGCTGCAATCGGTCCGTAGCAGGTCCTCTCTGCTTCTCCTTCCTCCTCACATTTTTCCCTTGCCAGAGCATGGGTTCTTCCATGGGCTGCAGTCCTACCCCACTCCTGCGTGGCCTCCCCGGGGCTGCAGGGGATCTTGCCTCTGTGCCTGGAGGTCCTCTCCTCTTCCTCCTCCTCTATCCTTGGTGTCGAAGGGCTGTTTCTCACACTTTTCCCCCTCACTGCTGGGCAGCATTTTCCCCTTTCTCAAACACGCTTTCACAGAGGCACCCCCAGCTTCGCCAAGGGGCCCAGCCGTGGGTCCATTACTGAGGCAGCTGGAACTGGCTGTGCCTCGTGTGGGGCAGCCTTGAACTCTCCTCACAGACACCTCCTGCCGGTGCCTGGGAAGTTGTTAATAAGAAGAAAGTTGTTAACATGCAGCCACGTAACATGGTCAAGCTCTGGGCTTGTCTCTGGGGCTGCGCCTTTGAGCATGACAGAGCAAAGCCCTGTGTTGGGTGTGGGAGGGTGGGCAGCACGCGGAAGGATCTGGAAATGGCTGCGGAGGCAAAGTGACATGGTCACACTGATACAGCAAAAGACTTGTGAGAAGATGGCTGTGGCTGAAATGACTGGCTGCAGAATGCGTGGGAAGATAGAGAGTAATTATTAGTAAGTATTACATATGTCTATAGACAAATATTCCCCCCCTCCCCTTAAATGGATCAAGCTCAAACAAAACACAAATTGCAGCCAGCCATGGAGCAGATAAATAAAACTGTCAGCAGTTTAGGACACTTGAAGTGTTTTGGGTTTACATTTGGAAGAAAATGGAATATAATCTTATCATAACCATGATGTAATAATACCTTTATTTCCAGTGTTAGCTAGTTCACTAATATCAAGCTTGAAACCAGAAGGCCTGGAGGACTTGTGCAGCCAACTTCTATCAGTTTTGTGTGTATGACTGGAGCTACCTGAGCTGCTGGTGTGAGGCTGAACCAAGTCTTGGTGTGCATGTTGAGGACAGGCCAGTAGTTTGATGTCTGTTAAAAATGAAATTGTTGGTGTAAACACAGAGCTAGCAGCTGGAAAGCCTGAACAGAAACTAAGAAACACCTCCTTTTAGTAAGAGACAACTCAGAGCAAGGAGGGAGAATAAAACAGAAGTAAAAAAGGTTTCCCCACAGTGTTACCCAGGGCTGTTTGATCCTTGCAGTCGGGACCTTGCCTCCAGCCACCAATGAGGTCTCCATCACCCCAAGGTTTGTCCTTCTGCCCTGGGCTGACACAACAGCTCCCCCTGGGACTCCTTTCCCTGCCCTCCCCACAAAGTCTAGGGGCCTTTTCCCTGAGGATGGAATAGGTTCCCACCTGACCTCTTCTTAAAAGCAGATAAGAAATGGTGAACACACAAAGTCCCTCACATGAAGTTTTATGAGGAATTTGAGGAGTGGGTCTAGAGTGTTAGAAGTCTAGCAGTGGAGAGCGGCCAGTAAGCAGCAGGTGAGGCCCATCCCTCCCAAGGACACAGGGGCTTCAGACCTGCTGTCTCCCTGACAAGAGTGAGGCAGAGCCAGCAAGCATGTGGTAGTGAGCAAATAACTCTGGGGTGTCTTAGTCTCATGCCCCAGACTGGTCAAGCACCCGCGGCAGAGGGCCACGACACGTGCCCACTGCGTGCACTTGCTCAGTGTGACACCCAAAACGGCTGCAGCAGCTGTGTGAGGTGCTGAGTGGGAAGATGGCTGTAGTCAAGTGGGATGCTGCTTTATGGAGTCCTGCTAGAAAGTACATTTCTTAGCTATTGCGTAGGCTCTTGGTACCCCAGTTTTTAGCTTGGTGTCTTGGGAATTCCCTGTCACACACCCTGAGACAAGCTCTTTCACATCAGGGACACGCAGGAGTTTGTGACTGTGGGTATAAAAGCACAAGAGGACAGTTCACTTGTGCTTTACTTACTACTGGGACTTCTTCATCATAGCCAGTTTCCCCTTTGAAATTAGAAAACTTTGGAATCAGGAGTAGTTACTCCTTTTTCACCAAGAGCAATATATGTTTAGTCCCCAGGCAGTATTTTCCCACACAGCCTTTGCTGGCAGCTGAAATATGTAGCTGTTATTTGCACTCTGTATTGTGTTGTTCTTTGGTCTTTATTTGTGGTTGCATTTTTTGGATGCCTTTCCAGGTGACGTATGATTCTTATTGTTATCTGGTGTGATGATTTATATGTTTCTTGTCAGCATTTAGTGCACTTTGATGTACGGTGGCACCCTGGGGTGTGTGTGCACACACATCTGCAAGTGTTACTGAGGTCTTCTCAGCAATCTGTGATGACTCACATTCTTCATGCTATCCTTTTTTCTGTTTTTCCTTCACCATTGTTGCTTCTTGCATGACCTTAAGTCTAGGATGTACTTTAAAATAAAGTTCCCTCCAAGAGAGATACTCACTTTATATTAAGACATTGGAATAAGTAGCTGGCAATGCTAAGGACGAGGGGAGTGTGCTCTTGACTGGAGATAGCAATGCCTGTGGTAAGCAAAAAATAGCTTAAATGGTGAACATTGGCAAGTGCAGTCAAATGCACATGTGTGCGTGTGGGTGAAAATGTGGTCCTAAATGGAACTATTTTCTGTCTACCACTGTGCTTAAAGCTGTTACAACATCTCTAAAGGCAGCTTCTCTCCACGCAGCTTGTATGGCGTATGGCTCTGTGCCCAGGCAGAGGAGGGTACGTGACTGGTGGTGGGAGGGGGAGAAAATTATGGGGTGAGAAGCCATTTTTTTCTTCAGAAGTCTGGGGTAATGGCTGGTGAAGCTGAAGGGCGCAGGACAGGCTGCAAGCAGCAGCACGGAACAGCTGCTTGTGCCTGGGAGAGTCTCCTGCTAGTGCACTCCAGGCCCCTTGTGCTGGGATGGGAAGCATGTGCAAAGAGTTACAAATGCCCCAAAAGAAGCACTGCTGATGAAGAAAATAGGAGGCAGAGTAGCTAATATTGTATGGACTGTTTGTCCCACCCAGAGATGGCTGTGTGCTGGAGGGAGGGAAGAGCTGCTCTGTAAAAATACTTCAGATACCTTGTAAGCAAGGTTGTATCATCTTTTGACTCGGAACTTTGCTTTGCTGGCATGAGGTGGAACTTGGAAGCTGAGGAAGATGAACACCGCAGCAGCTGTGTTTGCAAGATTATAGGACCTGGCAGAGAAGCAGCTGGGGCGAGCAGCCAGCAGATGTGGCCACGGCAAGGGCTGGGGAGGGGGAAATGCCCTGAGCTCCTTGCTTGGAGGCAGGAGCTGGGTAAGGGTGGATATGGGGGCTGACAACACAGAAGGGAGCAACATATATTGGGGCCTCTCAAACTCTGCTTGGATGAGCAGGGAGTGCATCCTTTCACTTCATAAGGAAATTAGATTCACAGATATAATCTCCTTTGTCTCAGAGCCCAGTATTTTGGGGACACTGGTCTGAACTGGCTCTTGATGTGCAGTTTATGAGTGAGGGCACGGTTACAGGAACATTTTCAGCTGAAGGGGAGTGGAGAAGAGGAAAGGTGTGGCCACACTAACCCTGCAGTAAAGGAGGAAGCTGAAAAAAGGAACAGGGGCCAGAGGCTTGGGGATCAAGATTTGGATGGGTGTTGGCAGGAGTATCCATGCTGAATGAGGCCACAGGTTTTCCAACCACATGAAAAAGTTCTTTGGTGGCACAAAGCAAGCTGAACGACAGGTCCCAGCTGTAGGTAGGGCAGGTCCAGGCTCCAGCCCCATGGCACACGTACCACTAACACTCAGATAAGCCAGTCTCCCTCTGCCCTGCCTGAGTTCCTTGGCTCTGCCACGCAGTGCTGCCAGGAGAACTTGTGGTCTGCGATGTTAGCACCTCACCTGCCAAGTCAGTGTGGCATTGTCAGAGTAGTGTGATACTTCCAAAACAGCCTGGAGACAGCAAGGGCCACAGGTGATTCATAAATATTTGCATTCTGCAAATGACTCTTCTGCTGGGACGGGTGAATCACATCTGGTGGTGGTGAGGGCTTGGGGGGAGATAAGGCCTTTCTTTCCACGATGGGTGGTGGAGTCTTCCCTGACCCACATGCTCTGGCAACATGGCCTGGGCTGAGCTGAGGACCTTTTGGAAACTCTTTCCTCCCCACTGTTGAGCAAGGTGCCTGCCTGATCCTGCAGCAGTGCCCATTCCTTGTGACCAGGTGAACGCTTGGGATGGTGCTGAGGGTGTGCAGCAGTGCCACCAGGCACCCACGGCCTGGGGTCCCCGCAGGCTGGCGTATTGCTGCTCTGGAGAGGTCCCGTGTCTCCTGCAGGACCACAGTGACCGCCCGCGCTGCCCTCCCTGCTGGGTGGGAGGTGATGCTCAAACATTTCCATGATGCTTGGTGGTGGCGGGGGCAGGAAGCGCTGATGATCTAAGCTGTGAGGAGACCTTCTTCCCTGAGATAGCTGGTTTTAGGCTTGGGTGGGTTGTTGGTCCCTGGGGGCCTGAGCAGAGATAGCACTTAGTGGCTGGCTGGCTGGCTGGCTTGCCATGGGTTTGTCTTAATCCCAGCAGTGAGGCTTGTCCTGCAGCTGGAAGACAGAGGTGATGACTTGTGGCTACAGGATGAGGACTTTGCCTGAGTGTACGTTCTCTGCAAAACTTGCAGCCTCCCCTGGAGAGCCTTGAGCTCAGGAGGAGACCTCCTAGGAAGAGATTCTGGCTTCATGGGGGCCAGGGACTTGGAGACTGGGAACTACAGAGTGGGCTGACACATGCCAGCACCCTGCCCTGTTTGTTAGCTGTGCCTGGCACGGGAGGCTGGATGGGGGCTCTCCAGAGAACCCTTCCCACCTTCTGATCAATGCCAGGTCCTGGCTCAGTCCCAGGCTGGAATTGTCCCCCCTCTGTGCAGTGTCTCTGCACTTGGGGTGATGCTTTCACACAGGAAACTCTCCTCCAGCAGCCAGGGAGAAGGAGAAGATGTGCAGAAGGGGCTGAGCATCTCTGAATTCCAGACACCTTTGGGGTGACGGGCTTGTTGCACCCGTAGGTGCTTGTGTCAGGCTGTCCCCCATGACGCCTCTCTGCCACCTGGAAGCGAGCGCACCAGTAGCCATCATGATAAACAGCTTGGGGCTTATTAAAACAGCAGATACAAACAAAGTGTTTCCTCTTTATTTTGTGTAAACACAGCTACAGGAAGTTGAGCTACCTTGGGCAGGAAGCAGAGGTTACTGAGGACAGGGACACACAGTCAGAGGGGTTTTGCATGCTTCTGGCAGCAGTCTTGATCCACTGCTGCTCCAAAGAATTGTCACCATCTTAATTTTCATCACAGCTTATGAACTGCTCTGATGAAATATATAGATGCCTTGAAGACTGGGACAGGGAGGCTTAAAGAGCACAATTTAAATGGAGACCCTGCTTTACAAATGTACATTTGGAGACTTCTTAATATGTGACTTCTGGATGCAGATACCAAATGTGACCGTGTCAAAGTGGGTTTTGGCAAAACCATACCTGGATTGCTTTGAGAATGTTAAGTGGGAAGCTGATTTCAAAGTAATCTTAAAAGTAAAATCCTCAGGAAACTCAAAAGTAGATTAAGATCCAAATAAGCATCTGACTGACTCCAAAGAACTTAGAGGTGGCTATTGCCAGTATTGGTTACTAAGACTATTCACCAGCTAGACACAATACCGTTACTTCCAGCTGCAGAATTTTAGACAAATTAGGTAGTATTAAATTTCTTTGTGACTGGAGCTTTCCCAGTTCTTTTGAAGATTTGCCACATGGGTCTCTTAAGGCCAGTGTGGGCTGACTGTGATATGAAGTTTTAGGTTAGCTCATCAGCAAAGCGCTCAATATTGATATGAAAGCAAAGGGCCTGAGCATACAAAACAGGCATCCTATGATAAATCTTCACTGGACATAGTTTGCAGCCTTCCATTACTCTTCCTCTGCCTTTGGCAACCTGCTTAACTGAGACATCCTTACCAAGAGATGGGTCACTGTTGTCTTGGTTGCTAAGCATGCAAAAAAAAGTCCTGAAAAAGGCAAGCATTTGTAACAAAACTGCCGTAGGCTTGGAAAACACTGTATTTTTTGGGTAAGCAGGACTTTGAGAAGTGGAAAGAAGTGGGAGGAGAAATCAACCCATCAGTAACAAGTTGTTGTTCAGTAATTTCTGATCTGGCTTAGGGACTTGTATCTAAGAGCCTGAAAGCTGTGTGAGAATGTGTGCTAACTTTGAATCTTTGGAAAAGAGTGACATTCCAGACTGGGAACATACCAGTGACCTGTGACAGTAGGTGTAACAGAGGCCAAAGAGCCAACATCACACAAGAAATTCAATTCTGGATCATAACTACCCTTCTTGGGGAAAAATACAGAAAGCTTTTTCCCTTACTGGAGAAAGGCCTGAGATTCACTGGTGAAAAACTGTCCTAATCTGGGTGAAAAATAAAACACCTGGTTTGCACAGGGAGGGGTGATTAACCTGAGGAATTCTGATTTGGGGCAGCCTCACACCTGTGTGGAGAACAAGGTTCAGCCAAAGGTTAATTGCCCTAGTTGGGCAAATTACTTAAAGTAAGGCAAAGGTGGGGGGGGTTGCAGTTTAGTTCTGCTGTGCTGGCTGGCAGGCAAGGTCCCTGTGTGCTCTTCTACCTTCATGCTTTAAACTCTGCAGCTTAATGTTCCTGTCTAGGCATTGCCACTGACTTGGATTTTGCTGTGTGTGTTTGAAAGTGGTCTGGCTTTGTGCAAATTAATCTCTGGTAGCTGAGAAAGTGCCTTAAAATGAGGAGCTTGGATTCTTAATAATTCATTGAATATCTGTTACTGGATAGTGCTAAAGAGTGGACAGAGGCTGGGGGACCCTCAGTCTGACCCAGGAGCTGGTGCAGTGCTGTGTGGTTATTGCATCCTCAGTGTAACTGCTCAGAACCATGTCTCTGGTGGCTCTTTGGGACAGCTGGTGATACAGAGGCTGGACAAACTCTGAAGGCAGCAAAATCCTATTCTACGATGACTGTTCTGGTTCCCTCCTATGTCACTGGTACCTGGACTGCAGAGGGATTTGTGCGCCTTGGCTCCTAAAATCAAGTCTTGTCTATACTGTCTAGATGCAAAAGTGGTGAAAGCTGTCCCTCTGTGACCTTGGCTAACGTGCTGCTCCATATCACCCTATTTACAGGCCTTTGAAGCCTTTGGGACTGCAGTCACAAAAATATTCTTTTGTGGTCATAAACCAAAATGTGAACCTTAAATCCTGCATGTGCTTTTCACACAAGAAAATGCAGTCAAAGGAGAGAGTGTGAGACTCAGCTAACCAGCAGTTACACAGGGATCAAAAAGTGTTTACAAGAAAGGAAACCACCTGTGAAATCTTGATGATTTTACCTGACCGGATCTGTGCTCCCTTCCTGTGCTTCTGAGCACTGGCTCTCCCTCAGGTTGTTGCCTGACACATAAGGGCTGAAGTGACTAAACAGGCACGTGTGTGGCTGCACCTCAACAGGAGTGTTTCCAGCTCTCCTGCCATAAACCCGCTGGTGTGGACTGGGATATGCTGGACTGGAGCGGAGCAACCGCGGGCACTGCATGGAGCTGACTGGGGACGCTGCTGTGCGAGGTAAGGGGGGAGAGGGACTTGCAGAGTCTTAAGGCGTGGAGGGGGTCCTGTCCCAGGGCTGGGTTGGGGTCTAGGAGTGGCGTCGGGTGACATGTCTAGGCAGTTAGTCTCAAACTCTCTCAGGCACTGTTTGATCAGAAGCAGCATAGTAAAAATTCTTCCCCTCTGAAAGCTGATCTGGTGAGATAAGGTACTATCAGTAGGTATTTCCATTAGACATAAAAGAAAATAACCCCTTTTCCACCACCACCACACTAGTTCCATGCCCTGGTGGAGGGAGAGCAGCTCTACCCATGCAGCCCTCCTGCTGCCTCTGAAGACCAGTGCTGACCCAGGGTCTAGCACTCTAACCCAGGACTTCTCTGTACTCTGGTAGCCTGCACAAAAAATGGAGCAGCAGCAGGCTTGAGAAGAAATGTGTGTATACTGCTGCTCCAGAGTTAGCTGGCAGCAGCTCCTTTATAAAGGGGTCTGTTAATTCACTCTATGGCTTGTCTTCTTGTCCTGTCGTGCCTCAGTTGAGTGTGCTTCTAGCCTTCTCTTCTCTGCAGTGGGGCTGGAAAATGGCAAAGAAACAGTGTGTGTGTATATTGATTAGCTGCACTGGGGGATTGAAATGCAAAACCGTCTCCATCTCTTATTTTCATTTTGTTTGTAACTATCATGTACTCCCCCCTGGCTTGTTTGAGTGTCAAAGGCTGAGCATCTTCCTGCCAGGGATCTCAAAGCTGTTCACAGCGTGAGGCTCTCCTGCTGTAGAATCTATGTAAACTGTGCTTGCCCAGGGTTGTTGAGTGAGGCTGGAAGGTAGGAGTCATCCTTCTGTAAGTCCCTGGGAAGGTTTTTGAAAGGTTTTGATTGAGGAAGGTTCATACCTCCTTCCTTGCAGTGCTCCCTTCATCCTTCCTGTAATGCCTCAAGTTCTCATCCATGCTGAAGTGATTTACACCACCTCTGAGATGTGGCAATCAGAGTTTTGTCTCAGAGTTTCTTTTTCATTTATGAAATGAACTGCTTTTAATTACGTGGGAGAAATACCATCTCTTTTCAAAGTCATTTCGTCCTGCTCTAAACTCCCTGTTTAGGCAAAAACATTGTAACTGCCCAGGCTTACTTATTTGGCCTTTTGCCAAGGGATGCATGTTTGTCACCAGGCCTGGGACAACATGATGTTTCTTATTGCCCAGCTAACAGAAGACTGTGCATTTGAGTATTTCAAAACCACATTGGTGGCTTACTTTCCCATGTTGGCTGGTAAAGGGAGTTGGCTTTTCAAGTCCTTTGCAAAATCATCCCCAAAGATACAAGGTCTTCATGCTAGCTGGAACTCTGTTGTTAGGACAAGAATATTCTTGTGATGCTTTTTCCTCTGAGGTTTTACCCCATGTTTCTGAGTTTTACTGTGTTTATTTGTAGAATGATAATTCTGTGAGGGTTGCTCCTGGTGAAAATGCTGCCACTCAGCCTGGGCAGTGGATATGCAGAGAAGTGGTGAGCGTGGCCAGTGCACTGGAGCATGGCCCTTATCTCTTGTATGTTTTGAGCTTTACTACCATGTGTATGGTTTTGTTCTGGGTGGGTTAAGAGGTGCATTGATACCTTGGGTAGTGTAGAGGTTCGTGCTTATCGATCACAGCTACTGGGGTGTCCTGGGAAGGGTTTTTTGCTCTTCCCAAACGGTTAGTCTCCAGCAGCCACAGAGTGAGGAGGGGCTGATGAGGAAGCCCTTGTCTGTGGGTGTGTGGAGGAGCAAGTGGAAGAGATGTGACTGAAAGGAAAATGGCCCTTTTCTTTCCCCATGTGGGAACCGCAGCTTAGGCCTGGGTGACGCTCAGTGGTGAGCAAAGCTGTGCCCTGGGAGGGCGAGGATGCGGAGAAGGGCTGTACCAGTAAACATGAGCCAGTTCCTGCAGCTGTCTCTCATCCTGCCATCCAAAGAGGCATGTGTCAGGTGGGGCCAGTCCCTCTGCTGTTGGCCCTGCTGGTTGAATGGGAGCTGGCGTTGAGTCTGAGGGAATGGATGTCACCCTCCAAACAAGCAGGCAGCTCGTCTGGGTGACATTGCCTGCCTGCCCAGAGCTTGCTGTGTCCTCAATGCCCAAAGTGGCACCTGGTGTAAGAAGCTTTCCCAAATCATCCTGCCCTGGGTTGAAGGCTGCAAAGAGGGGAAGTCTGGTATAAGGTGAAGTGCCTGGAGGAACGTATGGAAGGGGCTGCTGGGTGGTAGGTGGAGAGAAAAGGCAATAAGTATCTGAGGAGGCAGAGCAGAAATGCTGGTGGCAGGGCAGCATGGAATGGAGCAGACCGAAGAGCCCCAAACTCAGACATAGGCATTTATCGGCCCTGGCACAGGGGAGGGGAGTGGTGCAAGTGGCTCTGCATGCTGATGTGATGAATGTTATACATACCCAAATAGGTAGGAAAAATACTATTCTGGTGGTGATTCTGCTTCCCTCCATGATCACTTGCATCCGCATTGTTTTTACCCTGCCCACGCGTTTCAGCTGCTCCAATAAGCACATGAAGAAACCACCCTCCCACTGCTGAGTGACTCAGACTTCACCCCTCCAGGAAACCAAGAGATAATCTCGCTACTGTTGATAACAGCAGCTCCTCCGTAGCTTCACAGGTGATGGGACACCTCTCAAATGCTGCTTGCAGCAGCTCCAGGGGCATCCCCACCTCCTCAAATTCAAATGAGCTCTGGAGATCAAAGAGCTGAGCTCCTCAGCTGCAGCCTGGGACTGGGTCACCTTTGCACAGAGCAGGCAGGGACTCCTCCCCGGGGGTGGCTTTTCCCTTTCCTGCTTTGCACTAGGCTGCCCTTTGAGGCTGTCTGCTTTTCTGTCCTGTACTCCAACCCTTTCTCTGTGGCAGCTGTGCGTGGCGCACTGTCACGCGTGGGATGGAGTCACGGTGTTCAGTGCAGAAACAAGCAAGGATGCCCTAGGAAGAACCTGGTGGGGGAAGTCCAGACCAGGGTGGGAGGAGCAGGGCCTCCAGGAACAAGGGGAAGGCTGTCTCTCTCCAGGTTGGGATTATGTTTGCTTTAAATATAAACTTCGGACAAAAACTTCAAAAAAACAAGACAGTTTGTGGGCACAGAGTCTAGCATGCACACTGCTGCCAGTGTGGTCCTGACACACTGTGACTCTCTCTTGCTTGTTCTCTGCGAGATTTCGGCTTTGTTTGGCAAAACAGTGGGTGTTCAGGATTTCTCTTGTCCCTCCTGGATACAGAGATGGTGATCCATGGCTTTCTGATCGTAAACTGTCCGAACCCTTACTGGTGCGAACCCTCAGTTGCTCCCATCTGCTGCCCCCACACCCTGTGGAAGTCACTCTGAGATAAGACTGAGTTTACTGTCTTCAGGGTATGCTGAAGGCTATCCTCATCAAAAAGTGGAGGGGTAGAAGCACAAAGGCTGAAACTGCCTGGTTTGGGTACTGCAAAGCATCTGTCAGGGTGATATGTATATTACTTTTAAGCAAGATCTGTCAATATTCAGCATTCAGTCTGTTCAAAGACACCTAGCTCCATGCAAATTCAGCACTGCCTCTGCATCCCACCAGGAGATAGCTGCCAGAAGTCACAGCGGTGGTGGGGGCCTGGGGGACAAGGTTGAGGACGTTAATGCCCATGCCCAAGCTGTGCCCTGCAGGACACGGCTTTCTCAGCTAGCAGTTTTCCTATGAGATGGGTATTACAAAGTGTATTGGGGACTTTTCGTGCATGCTGGGTCACACAGGGAAATACAAACTCTTTAAAGCTGTCAGGCTACAGGCCCATGCTCTGGTCCTCTGAGAAAATCCCTGCAGGACGTGGATGAGTAGGGGATGTCTTTGGTCGTGTTGCCCTGGGGGGATCTGCTTGCTGAAATCTCCCGTTACAGGTGCAACACCAGGTTTCCTGTCACCCCTCAGTGCTTTTTCTTTTGGATTTAGCAAGTTTTGTGTTGGCGAGACACTGCTTTGTGACATCTGCCTCTGCTGTTTTTTCTTGTGTGGAGAGGCACAGATGTTTTACCAGATGTGCGTCATACAGATTGTGTACTCACTTCTCTTTCCATAAGGACTGACCTCTCCAAAACGGCCAGAGCACTGGACTGATCTGGAAGTATTTGGTTTGTGGCATGGGTCCCTAAATGACCTTATTTAATTGGCAGCTCTCTGGGGCATGCTGATTCTTTATGTGTGTGCAGTGTCCAACACGGGGGCACCTTGGTTTTACTTTGACAATGCAGATAAATGCTGGCGCTGCTGCGTGGTGGCACTGCTGAGGTTTGAGCACAGACCGCTAGATGTCTGTATAAACCAGGGTTTGACAGGCAGCGCTCCCGGCTGTGGTTTAGGAGTTTATTGGCTTATAAACAGCAGAGATGGGGCACGGATTCATAAATTGCAGTCTCATACAGAGAGCGCAGAAGGGTGGCAGCAAAGGAGGGGGTCAGAGGTGGGTCCTGCAGCAGAGTGGGATGGGGCGTGAGCAGGAGGGGTTCACAGGAGCCCGAGGCCAGGTTAATGCTACCACCTCACAGAGCACTCTGGTGAGACAGGCTCTGTGGTCAGAGCTCCCAGCAAGAGGCCCCCGGAATCCCAGTGAAATCTGTCCTTTGCCAGGAAAGCTTGTTTTGTTTAATGGCAAAAGAGACACTTCTGCTCTTTGCCTGCAGGAATCCTGCCAATTGGAGGAAGTGTCAAGCCTGAGTTGCACGGGTCAGTGTCTGTTGTGTAAGAGGTCGGTACATTTGTGCTTCCACTGGGAAGAAGGTGCTTTCTCAGCTTGCAATTTCCTCATGAGTTGGACATTAAGCTGTGTATCAAGGACCTTTCAAGTATGCTGGGCCATGGAGGGAAATACAAGCTCTTTAAAGCTCTGGGTTCAGCTGGCTCTCTCCACACCATCCCAGCAGCTGTGTGTCTCTTGAGCACAGTGACTGTTTCGAGCAAGGGCTCACAAGTCTCTTTTGAAAGAGAGGTCAAAAGGATAAGAAGGAGCCCTATGCCCTCTTCCCTCACTGCTAGCAGAGCAACATGTGTCTCTGCTCCCCGAATCTTCAGATGTTGCTTGAACCGGTGTCCCACCCCAGAGAGCTGCATTTCCCTGCCAAAGCAGCTTGCTTTGCCTTACTTCTGCAAGATAGGGTGCTGCCAGTACCAGAGAGCAGCTGCCTGCCTGCCTGCTGGGGAGGTAGAGGAGGAGAAAGAGGAAGAGGCTCTCCTAGTGCTTGTCCTCTCGCACGCTTCCCCTACAACCACTAGAGGGCAGGGAGGGTCTGTGAAAGAGCAGGATGGCCTCAGGCAACGCTCAGTGCTCAGCTGTCCCTGGGGTGGGATCCTGCACCTGAGGAAGGATCCTGCTCCCCCCCTTCCTGAAGGGGTCCTGGGACAGGCTGGGCTCGCTGCAGCCTGGCCTGGTGCAGGAGCAGTCCCTCGTTCCCCAAATCCCATCCCCTGCCACCTCTCTGCATTTACATAGACCCTTCCTACTCTGCTCCACCCTGTTTTATCCCTTGTTCCAGCCCCACCAGCCCAGGCTGGAGCACCACCTTAGCCTGCCCGGGATGCTCAGCCCTGCCGTAGAGGTTTTGGGAGCCTGCTCAGAGGGACGAGCGGTCTCCCTGCAGGGTGACTCTGGTGCTTTGCATCTTCAACACATGGGGAATCGGAGGGCTCAGTGGCTGAGCTTGAGTGCGAGCTCCTGAACTGCAAAATGCATGAGGACTGTTAAAGGCAGAAATTACTGTAATGTGGTAATGGAGGAGTAGCTCACCCCCCTCGAGCTGGCTGTGTGGAGAAGTGATAGGAAGTGGCAAAGTGCACAGGGACTGTGTCCCCTTACAATAGATCATGGGTTAGCCCAGTGCAAGGGGCAGCCATGGCTGGGGTGGGTAACTGGCCTGTGAACCACCCACAGCTGTGCCTGAGCCTGCCCGTGCGACCTTGGAGCTCTGGGAGCATAACAGGGCAAAGAGGAATGTGCAGCTACGGGAAGACAGTTACAGCATGCTGTGCTCCTTGTATTGTGCCACACCAGACATGTATGAAATCCGAGTCAAGGGATTTCATCAGGATGTGGTTGGAGGCTCTCTCTGACTGGGAGTGTGACCTGGTCAGAGCTGTGGGTGTTTCTGCAGTTCCCTGGAATGTGGATGTGCTCTCTGAAGATGAATATCAGACCCACGCTCTGCTCCTCGCTGCACCAGCTGGCAGAGCCCAGGGTAAAGCAGCCAGAAGCAGAGAGGGTTGCAGCTGGAAGATGAGCCAGAGGAAGCTGGGGTCCTGCATGGGGGCATCGGAGCCATAGCACAGGGTGTAAATGAGGAAGGGGAGTCACGGGGCAAAGCTGGCCCTGTCTTCTGCCCTTATCTTTAAAAGAACATTTGTCTTTGGCTTTTCTTGAAGGAAGCTTGAGCTTTCAGGAAGGTCCTGCCTACAGATGTCTGTGCCCAATTAGGGTGTTGCTCAATGGTGTTTATTCCAGGGTCAGCCTTTACAAAGTATGGAGCACACCATGGGTCTCTTGAGGATCCTATCTTTTTTTTTTTTCTTTAATTCCAGTTAGCAAGGCAATCTATTGAAATTAGTTTAGGCAGATAGTCTCCAAATTGATTAAATCATGGTATTGGATAAGCTTTGATGTACACTTTGAAGAAACCCAAGAATCCACACTTCAGGGAAGACACCACTGCTTGCTCCTGAGTGCTCTTCACTGTTGCACCTATCTTTGAATCCAGCGGATACATTTGCCAGCTGGGAAGGGAAGGGGACTCTATTTCTGTCTTATGAAGAAAATATGAACACTTGCAGTTCTGACATAGCTGGGAACAGAGCATGGAGCCCTGTGAAGGCAGTGCTAGGGCTCAGCTGGTTATCTGGCAGCTGGGCTGTGTCAAACCAGGAGTTTGCTTGCCCTGCCAACAGTGTGGATACATGTATCCTCTGGCAGCCGGGTCACATTAAGCTTTTTTAATAACTTCAAAGTTCTATGGATTGATGTATTCGAGGCTGAGTAGTAGTCAGGCAGGCCTTTGAATCTCTAAACCCTGGATTTATTCCCAAGCCAAACAGATGTACTATTAACACTGAACTGTCTGGAAGTGCAAGATTACCTTCTGTATCCAAAACTAAGAGCAAGAAAAATGGCACCTTCTGCTACAGCCTCCTAGCTGGCTAGAGGCAGGAAGAGGTTGCAGCTGGGTGCAGAGTAAGTGTGTGAGCAGGAGATGGGAGAAGTTGCTTCTTGGAGGAATGGAAGCCTCCAGCTTGATGCAGCCTTTGGAAAGGCATAAACTAAGGCTTGCTCAGCTCTGAATCTCTGTGCAAAACATTGAATGTCACAGAGTATCACAAAAGCGCTGAGAGTCTGCAATACAGCTGCCTTTTCTGGGAGCTGCCATTCTGAGACCTCATCAGAGCAGCAGAGATGGAAAACTGCTTCAGTTTTGTAGATGCTCTGGGACAGGATGCCCTCTTCCACCACTGAAATCGGTGGGTGCCCCAGTAGGCTGTGTGATGGGCAGAACAGGGTTTGTTTCTTGCTGAGCAGAACTGTGACAATTCCAGAGAAGTTCGGAAGCATCTGACCCTTTGCCAAGTGTCACCTCCTCTTTCAGATTTGCATCTGTCCTTACTTTTTAGTTTTATTTTTTGCAGAAACGTCTGTGTTCAGCACAACATTACCCTCTGTTTTATTCCAGTTGACTCAGCTGGATGTACTTCCAGCTTGTGAAGGAGACAAAGCCAGGAGGAGAGGACAAAACATGGAGAGGAAATGGGGGGCAGCTAAGAGCACAGCAAAGAGCCAAGAAGGGGAAATAAGTATGCAGTGCCATGCCAGAGATGTATTTTTCTTATTCCCAAATGAGGAGACTTTTTTCAGTAACTGCTGAATAAGCAAGATGGTGCCATGGTAATTGGGGCCACATTTGATAGCAACAGTCTGTGGCTGAGTTCATTGATCTGTGTTTGCAGTTACTGCTTGCAGCTGTGGCTTCTACCCGGTTTCAGATTTCTGACTGATTTCCTGTCTTTGGATTGGGGGTCCCATCTCAGCACACACCCTATTTTATGACATTTGTTCTAATCTTTTGGCTGCTGCCTCCATAGTAGAGTGCTATGCAGTTGCCTCTGGCCTGTTTCTCCCCAACAAGCAGCATGCATGTCGCAGCCAGGTGGGACGTGCTGTTCCTATGGCCTGGCCTCATCACTGCCACAGTGACAGTCTTGTTGGAGATGTTGGGAGAAGACTCAAGGAGATCACCCAGGCTCACGATGACTTGCTGTAAACAGTCTTGTTCTGCCATATGTGGGTGAAGTGATGTCCATGTGGAGAAGATTATGACAATGGAAAATATTTCTTGGAGGGTTAAGGTGAGATCAGAGTGGTGAGAGCTGGAGGTGGGAGAGTTTACACCTACCAGTTGATCTTGAGGCCTTCCCAACTATGTTAACAGACGTTGTGTGACTAGTCCCTAAGCCTGGAGTAACACCCAGCCCTGACAAGGTTTGTTTCACACCACTGAAATTTTGGGGTTGGAACCAGCCATGAGTGTGAAAATCTTTACAACACTAGTAAGATGAGTCAAAACCTCCAACACCCAGTGTCCTGCACTGAGTGGTTCTGACATTTCTGAAACATGATGCTGAGCAAGTCTGGATGTGCTCCTATCTGAAGGCTTATTTGGCTGACAGCTTTCTATTGACAAGCTTGGAAACTTACTCCTCATCCCAGAAAAGTCTTGCTTTAAGGGGGAGCCAGATGAAATTCCCTGTGAGGCACACATTGTAGTCATTTCTTTGCCAGTCTGACAAATTCAGTCTTGCTGTTCAGAGAGTTCTTTCAGTTGCCTAAAAATGCTTTGATTCCTCTGACTGCAGGATTCCTCTGAGCACCCTTTTTTCAAGCAAGCTCAGAGCAGTAGCTTCTCCCACCATATGAGCCGGTTGACTGGCTCTGATGTGGTTTGTGGTTACATATAGCATTGCTCATGTGGCCCTTCTGTGCTTTTGATTTTCTGAATCACCAGAGTGCACTTTCACAAGCAAGTGTGAGCCTTGCTCAGGAGGTGTGTGTAAATACCATGGAAAGACACTGAGAGGGTCAGCTTCTTCCAACCTGACCTGCAGGGTCCCTGTGCCTACTGGAGGTGTGGGTGTGCAGTCTCCAGGTGCTGCTGCAGCAGGCACTGTGGAGCCCCGTACCACTATGCAGCCCCAGGAGACACCTCACCAGGCACAGTCCTTGTGCTGAGCTGCTGTGGACTCCAGCCACCCTCCAGTATGGGATAAAGTTTCCCAGGTTTAGATGGTATCCAGTGGGTAGTGAGAAGTAATCAGGGGCTCCAGTCTTATTCCTCACTTGCCAAATTAACACCTCTCCATTGACAATTTGATGCAATGCTTGAATCTTGAAAGATTCAGAGAGTCCTGGTGTTGACCTGCTGCAGTGTGGGGGCTTTGAAGACATTTCTTCTACTGGTGCCCATGCTGAGTGTCTTAAGCAAATAAAAGGCAGACACTGGTGTTCCAAGGTGTCAAACCAGCCATTGCATGTTGATGGCAGAGGCCAGGCATGATGCTGCCATTGGAATGTGGTGTTGAGTTGGTGCATTTTCTGCTAAAAGATGGCAAAGCAAATGACAGAAAGTAAACTTTGCAGGAGTGTTGGTTTCTCTAAATTGCAGGTCAGGCACAGGTCTGTATCGGAGCCTGGGTCCAGTGGGTGCTAATACAGTTTGGAGCTACCATGCTGTTGCTGGTCCAAATCCTGTGTTATCTCACACAGGCATGGGATGTCATGTTATATCGGGCTGTACTAGAGCTAGACACCACAAGGAACTGAGTTCAGTGCATCTGCAGAGAAGTATAATGAATCACACAGTCTCGGGATTGGCATCTCTCTTGACTTGCAGGATGGTAATGAAAAATGTGGCACAACTGTTGAATCAAGATGTTGTTAGAGAAGATACCTAAGAACAGGAACTGGTGTACAACAGGGTGGTCCTAGCACACTTACAGTAACTTGTAGGTTGTCTGAATCTCTCTGGTGCATGCACGCCCCCTTGACTGCATCTTCACCTCTGAATGCTGCTGAGCTTATGGCAGTAAGTTAGCAAGCCAGCTAAACCACAAAGAAGTCTTCAACAAGGCCTGACCCCATTAATCAGCAAAATTCACCCCCCTCCTCTGCTGAACTGTTTCATAGCCAGAGATATAGCACATTGGTAATGGCACCCAGTGTCGGTAATGGCAGTAGAGGTGCAGGATGTTTGAGTGGTAGTGGGAGGGTGACAGGAAAGAGGGTGCCCTAGATGAGAAGGTGATTGCAGGTCTGCTCCAAAATGGCACCCAAGGAAACAAAAACTCCTCAGTGAGAGGCACAAGCAGAGGGAATTGTGCATCTGGAGCTGGGAAATAGAAACTGGTGGTTGAAGTCACTCACAACTGAGATGCAATCTGAGAAGAGCTTTCTTATGGAAACAGGAATACCATTAAAGCTCGTTAGAAAGGTGAATTTTACTATGTAAAGATGCTGAGAGATTTCCCATAAAACTTTTTGCCTTGGCATTTTTCTCTTAATTCCTTGGTGCTACTTCTGCCCCAAATGATGTGAGACAATATTGTCCCTTGGAGAGGAGGTAATGCTAGCAATAAACCCAGCTTCTGATCCTACCCTGACAGATGCAAAACAAACCAGAGGATACTGCAAGCATCATTACAAGAGTCTCTTTAGTTCAATGGCTCTTCTGCAAAGGAAGTGACATTTTCCTATGGTGTTTTCCTCCTGCCATTGAGTTTATCATCCTCTTCTGTCTCCTTTAAAGAAGAAAAAAAAAGCCATACTGAGTAAATTAGCCAAATCTTTGTAGCGTATCCAGGATGGACTCCAGATAGGTGCTACTGTGCATGCTGAGGTTTTTCTGCAGTGTTTTCTTATGTCGCTCATTTTGGGTAAGTCGAGCACTTGTGAGGCCCTTTAAAATAGAAATTTCAAGATTGTGTTTGTGTTCTTGCCATATAGATATGTGCCCTACACACCTACAGGGAGATTTGATTTGGAAGTGCAGTGACTTTGCATGCTTATAAATGACATCTTGGGTCTGAGTCTCCTGGGACACAGGCCTGAGCGATATTCAGATCTGCCTGTCAGACAGGGCCTGGCCCGTTTCCTTTCATCGTGTTGTGCAATGATGCATTTAACTTCCAATATCAAAGACTGGCAGTGCTGTGCAGCTGTCTGAGAAAGGTCACCGAAAGCCAGAGGAGTTTCAGAAAAAACACAGATGAAAAGTTGAGTCAGATTCACTGAAACGAACAAAACTCTTCTCTTTTTCTTTTAGAATTATCTGTTTTTTGTGAAACTTGCTGGTTTTTCGATGACCTTTATCTTTTACTCAGTTACAAGAGAGTTTGTTTTTGCAGGCACGTGGGGAAGGACTTTAATACAGACAGAGTTCGCATCTTGTGCTTGGTACTGCAGGGTGGATTGAGATTTCCTGTGGCAATCCCGTCACCAGTGGCTCCCCTTGCCAGCCTCTGCCGTTGCTGGTGCCACTGAGTGAGAGGTTTACAGCTGGCAGTGATAGGTGATGCTTCCATCTAGCATCTGCCTCTGGCAGCCTGGCAATATTCCTGCCTGCCAGAGTTGCCTTGGACTGTGCTAAACCATGTGTGTGCTCTGGGGATCACATCCAGAATCCTTCCCTTCATTCATCGTCTGTGATTTGATGCCTTCAGGCCAAAGATTTTCCTGCCTGCCACTGACAAACAAAGATCCTAGAAGATAAAAAGGAGCTGTGACCTCTGTATGAATGGCAGTGTCCCAGGCCGTACATCAGCCTGGCCTGAATTTAGAGGATTTTGCTGACATCTCTGACATCCAGCTACAGTGCCAGGCAGGCGTGCTGTTAGTGTGGCTCCTGCATTCTTTTCTTGTAGCACGGTTTGTCTTTTCTGTGTGTAACCAAGCAGGTAAAATAGATGATCGATATCTGATTGAGGTGTCAAGAAGGTGCCAGTGTAGAATAGTGAGCAATATGAGGTTGTGATGCCCTAGATATTTTGGGGGAGGGCTGATATTTGAGGTAAGAGGTCACAGTCTCAGGTGACTTTAGGATGCTATTAATAGTCTGTCAAGCATAATGTCTTGCTTTGAAACTAGCAGCTGTTGGCTGCGGTGGCTGATGGCCTCTATGTGGGTTGGTGGTTCCCACAGACACCACTGAAACTGGTACTCTTGCCTTGCCACTGCCATCTCAAGAGAGAGGTTGGGAAGCACAGTGAAGCCCCCATGACACTGGGCTGCAGATAGGAGGGAAGTCATACATGACTTAAGTTTGTAATAAAGAAAGAAACTTCTTCAGGATGGAGTGTCCTGGCCATCAGAGAAAAGGTGCCCCAGTGCTGCTGTAGGGGGCCTTGGTTCTGCCCAGACTGTGATTTTTAAAGAAAAGTGAATTTAAGTACTAGTTGCAGAGCAGGCTGTCCATGGTCTTATTTCTTGCTACAAAGTGATTGAGAGGCCTCTCATTTTAACGTTTTGAGGACTGGTGATGACTGGAGATGGGCAAGTTCCCCAGCTGCTTTTCCTAGCCCAGGTGGCTTATGCCTGTGGGGTTTGCTTGTTCTTTGACTGCAGCAGTAGCCTAGAGCTCTTGAAACACTATTAGGACTCCAAGCCCGAGTGGTCTTTGTGTGCTATAACCATTCCCATCTCTCTAGAGAGACCCTGCCTTTGTCCCCCTCCAATGAGAAGTGGGTGGGAGTCACTGTGCCTCACCATAGCCATGTAAAAGAAAGGGAGCTTGTCTAAAGCATGTGGGTCACTTCATCATCAATGAAGATTCAAAATCCCTCAGGGATAGTCCCAGCATCACCAGCTTGAGCATAGCCTAATCAATATGCATGGTGTGATTGGGTGGATCAAGTCTAAACGCATATGAACATCCATGTTAGCTTTCTGTAGCTTTGAAACCACCTGGGAAGCTGGGAGGAAAAAGCTGATCTTAAAAAATGTGAATTTGGGAGCCTCTGGTAATGTTTTCAGAAGCCTGTAAAGAAAGTACAGCCTAAATTCCCAAGTAAATCCAAAGAGTATCTTTAAAGATATGCCTTCTGTCTCATTTGCAGTTACAGGAACAGCAGCTGGGCTCCGACATCACTTTGAAGGTCAATGGGGCCTGAGTCCTGCGTATCTGGAATGCTTATTCAGAGATTTCTTTAGCTGCATATTGTTTATGTCATGTCTTTCCCATTTGTCAAGACAGAGAAGTCATTCTTGGGGCACATTCTTATTGTAAGAATACGACTAGCCCTTTCAATGAGTTGACTAGCTGATCAGATGAGGTGGTGCAGTTTCTGTGGGTTGAAACAGGGACCACGTGTTTGTAAACAAAGAAGAAAATTGCCTGTATTTAATTAAAGCTGTGATTAAGAGCTTTGTCCATAAAACTGGGGTAGAACCTGCAGAGGAACCCTCAGGGCTAAGTTATGCAGTTGGTTTAAGGAGCCTTTAGGTGAAGTGGCTGCATTTGCTAAGCAGTATGAAATGTATGTGTGTCTGCTGGCCCTCCTTGATCATGAGTCAACTGCATCTGACTGCAGACCAGTCATGCACTCTCCCCACTGACGCATAAACACGCTTGTGCCTCTGATGATTTGCAAATACTTATAGAGGTTTGTCGGTCAGGCAGTAACACTTCAAGTCTTCCCTGAGTTGGTTTCAGCCCATTAGGAATCAGAGCTGACTGGAAATAAGCAATTACTCAAATGCGAACGAGCATCTAGTGCCTATCCAGCTCAAGCAGTTGAAGTTCACAACTTAAATCTCACTAGCATAACTTGCTCTGCCCCTTCACCCAGATGGACATCATTCAATAAGTAAGTCCACAGGAAATTACTCCTTCTTAGAAAAGATGGGGATTGCTAAAAGGTGCATTAGGAGTTACTTTACTGGGAGACAACCAGCAGTACCAAAACAAGAGATATTGGGATGGCTGGAGATGAGGAGTACTCCTTAGGACTCAACCTTAGTTACTATTTTCACTAATTCTCCTGGATCGAAAACCTGGTGCTAGTTAAAAAAAAGTGCTTTGAATAGACGTTAGGAAGCAATTTCACCGTGGGGAAGGGCCAGAATATCATACCAGGAATGCTGAGACCAGAGTAGTAGAAATGGGCTGAAACTCAGCTGTACAAGGGTGCTCAGTGACTAATAACAAAAAACTGTTCTTAAGCAGGGGACTCATCAGTTAGAAAATACTGAGAAGGAGATAGATGTCTGTGTACTGGCTGATCACAAGATGACTACAAACCATCCATATGATGTTCTTGTGAAAAAGGCAAATTTAGTGTGAGGAATCACCAGGTGAGTCGTGATGGGCCCTAGTCCCCTGTGTGGTGCAGTTGTGAAGAATGACAATGTAGATGTCTGAGGACACTGGGCATTTATTCCACAAGATCACATTGAAAGGAAGCCTACAAGGAGGCAAGCAAAATGAAAGGATTGAATATTTGGAGGGGCCAGGAGCCTAAACTGAAGGATAGTGCTGTCAGAAGAAGAAAACTATGAGAAATAGTGATGAACATATCTGGACTGCAAAAATTAGGAGGTTTTCTAGCCATCAAGGTCTAGAATATCCTCCTCCTAGAAATAGAAGTGTCTAGAAATCTAGCCTTTCCCTAAAATGACATGCTACCAAATGACAGGCCCATAAAAGCACAGGATTGGCTTTGATGGTCCGTAAGCCTTCATCCAGTTTAGTGCTCCCAGACAAGCTGTTGGTTCAACTGCCTCAAGTTTTGCAGCTAGGTTGTGAGCGCAGTTAATCAGTGGAAGCCAGTTTGCTGAAAATGTATAGAAGCAGGCATTTGTAACTGGCTTAACTACAGAATTTTGCAGAGATTTAAAGTAAGCTTTTCCAAGTTGTGTGTTCGCAAGCCCCAGGTTTGCTGAGGCAAGATAAGCTAAGATAGATCGAGGGAACATTGGTTTCAGGAAAGCGGCCCAGCACACTTTCACACTGATTTAAGTACACAATTTGAAGGCTTGTTACTAGATGATAGAGCTTTGATTTCTCTCTATTGGTAAGGCCTATGATGAAGAAAACCGAGGAATGCTCAAAGAATTCTTGCCCAGGTGGGGTAATTAAAAACTAGAGAGAGATTTGGAAAGCAAAGGTGGTGCTTGACAATCCATATGTGCTTGGAGCGGTGCGTAGCTGCTGCAACCTTTCTCTGGACTGATGTTCCTGCAGCCATGCTCCAAGACAAAGCCTGTATCCTTATGTGGTGGGGTTTTGGTAGCAGGGGAGAGGCTACAGGCTTCCTAGGAGAAGCTTCTGGAAGCTCCCCTGGCTCCAGGTGGGACCTGCCTCTGGCCAAGAATGAGCCAGTTAGCCATGGTGGCTGTGTCTCTGCGGTAACGTATTTAAGAAGGGGAACCTGCGGTGGAGGAGTGAGGGAAATACCTCTGCAAACACTGAGGTCAGTGGAAGAAAGGAGTGGGAGGTGTACTGGAGCAGAAACCCCCCTGCAGCCCATGGTGAGAGGGCAGGCTGTGCCCCTGAGCCCATGGAGTCACCAGTGGAGCAGATGCTGACCTGCAGTGGAGGACCCCACGCCAGAGCAGAGGCTGCGCCCAGAGAAGGCCGGGACTCTGAGGGAAGCCCGTGCTGGGGCAGTCCATTGCTAGGAGGACTGCAGCCAATGGAAAGGACCCACACTGGAGCAGTTCATGAAGACCTGCAGCCTGTGGAAAGGACTCATGTTGGAGAAGTCTGTGGAGGACTTGTCTCCCATGGGAGGGACCGCACACTGGAGCAGTGGAAGTGTGAGGAGTCCTCCCCTTGAGGAGGAGGGAGCAGCAGAGACAACGGTGATGAATGGACCACAACCCCCATTCCCTGCACTGCTGTGGGGAAGGAGGTAGAGAAATTGGAAGTAAAGCTGAGCCCAGAAAGAAAGGAGGGGTGGAGGGAAAGTGTTTTTAAGATGTTCTTATATTTCTCACTGTTCTACTCCATTTAATTAGTAAATTAGTGGTGGTGGTGTTCAAATTACATTGATGTTCTCTCTTCCCCGAGTTGAGTCTGTCTTTTGCCTGTGACCATAATTGATGAGTTGTCCCCCCCCTATTCTTGTCTTGACCCCTGAGCCTTGTATTTTATTTTCTCCTCCCCATCACACTGGGGGAGGAGTGAGCAAGCAGCTGGTAGTGCTCAGTTGCCCTCTGGGCTTAAACCACAACACCTTGTCACCATAGTTGCTCTTGCATGAAATAGATGCCTGCTGATTTGTCAGTACAGACTTAAGATACTTTTTAATCAATATTTTATCAAGTTAGCTTGTATTGCTAACTCCCATTCAACAGTTGTTTCACTTCTGTATTTTCATGGTGGTGTAATTTAAATAGGAAGAGTCATGTCTGCTGGAGGAAAAAACCTTTTTTCCTTAGTCAAAAGGGACTTGACTGGTTTTGTTTGGGTCGGCTTGGGAGTATCAAAAAATCAGCAGGCAGCCCTAGGAAAATTAAATTTAACAGTGATGTGTGATGCGCGATCTGCTGTGGTACCATGCAGGGCCTGGGAATGTCCTGGGAATTTCCTCCCGCTGCTGTGCTCCAGCAGGCTGAGCTGAGCAGGGCACCGTGGGGGACAGAGATGGTGCAGCTCACCCACCTGCAGCCAGGGCACCTGATCTGCTCACCTGTACATCAAATCCAGGGGTCTGCTTGCTCTCACCTAAAATCCTCGGTGCCTCTATGGTCTGCTTCCCTAAATCGTGAGCAGAAGGGGGGCTGTGTTGGGTCAGAGGGTGGCCTGGAGCAGATGACTGTGGCAGAGCGTAAGAACAGAGTGAGCATGTGGTAGACCTCTGCAGCTCCCTCTGTGATTCACTTCCTATACCACTTTGCAGCTTTTACAGTAGGCTTTGAACCTTTGTTATGTTCTATGCTGGCCCAGCCCCAACCAAGTGAAGCATGTTCCTATGAAGGGAGTATCTTTCTTACCCATTTAGTACCTGCTACAGTATTGATCTGAGGGGGTCTCTAGTTAATGTTTTTTAGTCCAGGAGATTGCTCGGTTTGTGCAGCACTTAAAACTTCCCCTGATGGTTGGAGGGGTTCAGAGTCGGAAACCCAAGTGCTTTTCCAGCAAACCAGGTACAAGCAGTGCAGTGCCAGATCACTGCTGCTTCCTGCAGCAACATCAGGAGCCCTCAGATAGGAGCATCTGGTTCCCATCAGCACCCAACATCTGCCAGGACCCCGTCTACCATGCCTGGTCCCACAAATGGCTACCAAAGGCTTAAAGCCATCTCCACTAAGGCTCCTGATGTTGCTGAATCTGTTGCAGTTTGGAGGGAATTAGAAATGTTGGGAATTTTCTATTAAAAACATTTCTAGTAATGTGGAGTTAGAGAGAGGCACTGTTCACTCCTGCTTGTGGATATTAAGATTGCAGCCTAACGTACTTGTTTCAGAGTACTAGCTAATGTCTAGCAGGCTGTCCCTTAGCAAACCCAGCACTCTTTTGATCATCAGCTTCCCCTGTATTTCCTGCTTGTTCTGAGAATTGCTCTGAACTCCCTGGTAGCAACTCATTCTCACATTGCTGCTTTCTGCTGAGTTTATTTTCCATGGATGCCTTTTCCAGCTCCCTGTAGTTCCACTGTGGCCACTCTCTAGAAGCAGTATGGAGCTCAGATCAGAGAGCCAGGGAATTCTGATGAAGCAGGATTGATGTCCCCACCTTTCTGTTTGCTGGGAGTGGTTTGGGCTGTGAAAGACAGCTGGGGCAGCTGGAAAAACTGGGAGATCCCAGCAGCAATCCAGGGCTGATTTCCTTGGTTTGCTTCCTTCCACACACGTGTACCATGAGGCAAAACAAGTGGGAAGATGCTGGAGCAGACTGGGAGTAGTTAATCTGTGTCCTTTTAACTGAGGTGCAAAGCAGTGGGTATCTAGACCTGGCTTCTCTGTGTTGAAGTGGTATTGTTTGAAGAGGCTGAAAACTACTGTTTTGAACATCGTTGGAAGGAAATGAGTTGGTTTTGTATTTTAGTAACAGGGGATATTTCTTGCCTGGAGCCATACAGGCATGTGTCAGCGGCTCAGTGGTGGATAGGTCACACTGAAATTATCTTTTAAACAGAAATCCCCATTTGGAGAAGTTAAACTTTGTGGGCTTTATTCTTTTCCTACTTGCATCCTCCTTTCTGAGATTGTAACTTTCCTTAGTTCATTGGAATTATTCTAGTCCACCTCAATGTGAGTAAAATCAGGAGGAACTCTTGTATTTTTAAATGCAGCTCTGCACATGTAGCAACTGTCAAATATCAAGCTTACTCCTAAAGCCACTGGTTTTAAAAGAACCACTGGAAAGTTTAGGATTTCATTTTGACTCACGCTGCTTTTCTTTTTATGGGAACATCACTAAGAATCTCTTTCTTGATACAGTTTTGAGCCAGCAGGAGCTGGGATAGCCCCTTTGATGAAGCAGTGTGTTTGAATTTCATAGGAACTTAAACAGACTCCAAGGTGAGATAGTTAATAGTGTATGTGTGTGTTTTTGACTCAGGAGAATGTTTATAAGCCAAAGTAAATGTTAGACCTTCTGTTTTCTCCATCCAGATACTGAAATGATCCAGACACCTGACTTATAAAGACTGACTTTCCAATAAGAATTTGTATGTTGTTAAAGTTTGTCTGAAAATTGAGCAAGGGAAAGTCTTTGGGTCAGAAAAGTTTGATTCTTCTACAGTAAAGTCTAAACAGGTCAGACTTCCTTTAACAAAAGAGTATGCGTTGTTCAGGGTTTCACTTATTTAGTAAAGCAGAGGATATTTTTGTCACTGCCAGTCAAACAGCAACAAACTGCAGATAAATTGGCAACGCAACATGATAAACTTATGGTATGAAACCAAGGCTCAGCTCAAACAGCACCAGTAACAATTTCCTTGTGACTCGATATTAATGATGTGCCCTAGCTTATTAGAAACAAAGAAAATGAAGTCAGTACTTTAATATAAAATTAAGAAACATACTGAAACTTAGACTTTATCAGAAATAATTAAACAGTCATCTTTATTTACTGTAAGCCTCTTTTCTGCCCAAAAGAAAGACTACTTGGACATTGCATATGTACGTGGAGGGCAGATGAGTATTTATCTGGAAATTATAACTGCAGACTTCAACTGGGTAATTCTGATTAAGGAGGTAGTTTGGGCCAGCAATACTGAGGGTTTTGACAAGATCAGCCCATGACTAACTGCGGCACTTTCAGGGGTTGCCACCACAACCTCTCACAGCTCTCTTAGCTTGAACTGGCACTGGAAGTCATTTTAACCTATATCCTGTGCTGAGAAGTGTAGCACTCGGGTGCCTCTGTGTCTGCTCCTGAGAGAAGAGCAACTCCTTCACCTGCCCCAACGTCTTGCTCTGTGCGTGAGAGCTGGCCCTTGCTACCTGTGCTTGGGTGAACTCTGCAAGGATGCTCATCTTCAGCGTCGTACAAAGAGGCTGCAAGGCTCACAGGAGAGAAAGCTGGCTTGGGAGCTCAGCAAATCCAACACAAATCTAATACCCTCTCCATGCCTCAATTTCCTAGGAGACAGGGACAGTAAAACTTACCTTCCTATTAATAGTTATATGAGGGTGAATTTGGAGAAAAATGAATGAGAAATGTCTGTAGGTTCTACATGTGACACTTCATGTCAATCAATGCATTGCTACTTTGCAATGGGTTTTGTGTCACCCTCTGCTCGGAAACTTTTTGCCTAAATTGACAGCCCTGGTAGATAGAGTTATCTCTTTCTCCCTAAGGGAACTACAGGATGAGGCTCCATCACCCCCTTCCTTGCCAGCCTACAGGCCTGACTGAGGGGGAGTTTTCCATGGCATTTAGGAAGGCTGCACTTAGCACAGGCTTAAGTAAGGACCTACTCAGGTGACAGACCAGTGTGGTAGAAAAGCTGCACTCTCAAATGGCACTGACCCCAGGGACACAGCACCAGGAGAAAGGCTGTGCAAGAAGGGCAGAGAAGGCAGCAGAGTCTGGTTGCTTGCCACACTGCCTGCCTCTTCCTCTGCAGCAGCCCGCGGCTGGCTGTGCCGTGCTGTCTGGCAGGGCTGAGAGCTGGTGCTTGGATGTGGCAGGGTAGGGTGACACAGACAGGGAGTCTGTGACAGTCCCTGGGCGCAGGGAGCTTGTTTGGTCTTCACCTCTGGCGGGTTTTTCCATCATTGCTCAGCCTGCAGACGAGGCGCGAGGGCCGTTATGTCACTGTATACTGTGCAGGCCCTTGGTTTCCCAACCATGGCCAGCAGCAAAAGGCACCGCAGTGGATGGGACATGTGGGTGATGGATGGGTGGCATCTTCCCGCATGTCTGTGCCTGGGACAGAGGTTACTTAGCTGGAGTGAAGCAGCTCATGGCATGTGGGAGTCAAACTTGGTCTCTATGCAAAGATACCGAAACGGTCATGGAGCTGCCAGCGTCTGAGCCGTCCTGTCCCTGAGAAGGGGGTTTGGGTCTGAGCAAAGACATCCATACTGCTGCCCAGGTGTTGACACCAGGCCTGCCTGAGGTGGTACTGACACAGGGAAGCTCTTGCTGGCTTGGGGGCATAGTCAGCTTCCCCTACACTCACCAGTCTTGCAGTCAAGATGCCTCTGTCCTTATAGAACAGCTCCCACTTAGACCAAAACCAGTCACAAGCCTTAGCACACATCCTGGACTCATGTCCAAACCCAGTGTGGAGATCGCATATGCTTATTTTGAATTAGTCATTCCAGAGTGTACACTGATACTTGTTTTCCTTCCCCAAGAACCACAGGTGGTTTTAACAGATTTAATCTGGCTCCTGGGCTTTGGCTGCAGGAATAACTGCTGACAGAGCCAGTTTGCCCCCCAGTTCTTTGTGGTCCCATTCACAGCATCGCTGGCACCTCTTCTTCCACCGTGGTTTAAAGCTCCCCGAGTGGTGACACTGGACCGCTGGCAATGGGATCCAGTGAGAACAGAGCACTGGAAGAAGGGGTCTGCTGGTGCCAGGAAGGAATGACTTGGAGATGTGCCTGGGCTGCGGTCAGCCTGGGCTTGCAATGGGTAAGATATGCAGACTGACATTCAAATTGATGGTGGCAAAGCAGCAAACAGAAAATAGCCTGTGGCAGTTGTGGAAGGAAAGAGGATCTAGTCTCTCTCCGCATGCATGTGAAGGCCTTTATTTGACTTCTTGCCCAAGAAATACATGATTTTCAATCCCTGCTAGTTAGTTCCTGCAATTTATCAATTATTGGTTAGTGAGGCCATGAAGTGCATGTCATATGGTAGGGAAAGCTTGACTCAGGTTTCCCAGACTGTGGGAAATTTCATGAGGAAGACTTCCTTTCTGAAAGGTGCTCCTGACAGATGCACTACTTGTCTATGCAGCGTCTGAGGGATGTGAGACCTGGCAGCTCTGCTGGGCAGCGAGTCCAGGTGCTATTTCAATTTTAACTATATTTTTGTCATTTAAATGTATCATCTGTCTATGCAGATGTATCTTTATTTATCTATATGTATTAATTTTTCTGTAAACGTTAAAAGGCTGCTCACGTCCTTTGTAGACACAGACCCACGGCCCTCTGCGTGCCTCTGGCAGAAGGGCAGACTTGCTGGTGCGGCTCAGGTG
This sequence comes from Strix uralensis, assembly GCF_047716275.1. Classification (NCBI taxonomy): domain Eukaryota; kingdom Metazoa; phylum Chordata; class Aves; order Strigiformes; family Strigidae; genus Strix; species Strix uralensis. Next base: position 28,498,879 of record NC_133979.1, on the reverse strand, counting down.
AGAGCTGAGGCTCTGGATCATCCCTCCTCATCCTCCCAAGCTGGGCTCAGGCACAGCCTGGGCACGTCCCAGCCACCTGCTGGGGGAGCTCTGGGGCAGACCTTCCATCCCACAGCAGAGCTGTGGCTGCCTCCCCCAGCTGCCCTGCTGCTGGCTCCTTCTGCAAACTGCTGAGCAGAAAATGGCACTAAAAGCTGCAGCGATCCTTCTGGCACTGCTCGCAGGGTTTCCAGCACACCGTTTTCCAATTATTTTATTTCTGTGTGTGTATAACCCTTGGTTATTGCAGAGCAGTCGGAGACATCTTCACATCCCAAGTGTGTGCTCTGTGTAGACAGGCTCTTGCCCTCTCAGTGTGTGGTTTAGGGTAGTCACAGGCCGTCCCTGGTGGTGTGGTTCAGGATATATTGGCCTTTGACTCTTCAAGCGGTCAGAGCTCAATGTCCTATGTAGCCAGAGCAAATATTTCCGTAGCCAGCAGAGATGCTGGGTCTCCTGTTGTGATTGTGCTCGATTATGCTGCCATTCCCCAAGGTGATTTGGGGCTGTGTGCAAGTCAGGCAGAACTGACCCAAAAGCAATGCCTTGGAAAGTCACAGTAATCACAAGCGAAATACTGATGGCTTTTGACAAAATCAGCACGCAAGTCACCTTTAAAACAAAATCAGCTCCTAATTTTGATCTATGGCAAGATAAGCCAAATTACTTTCAAAGTGGACAGTTCCGTTTTAGCTTCTGGTTTATTGCCTTTGTTAAAATATATATGACTTGGCTTCTTTCTACAACATATCCAGCTTCCTCTGTACAATTGCAATCTTCTCAGTTTCCTGTTAACACTAAAAATAACTGTGATAATTATATTTCTGTCCCTCTAGGATTTCATGACTAATTCCTGAAACAATATGATTAGAATGTAATGTCATTTTGGACTGTATATGTGGAAGAGAAAACATGAATGAGTGAAATATATAGCATTCCCTCCAGCTTCTCTCTCCAGCATCAGGAAAGGGCATGCTGCTTTTTTTTTGTTAGGACGCAGATCTTTCATTCTCTTCCAATATGCAATTGCCTAGGCAAGCCAGGGTGTTTTGTTGTGTTTTTAATTTGCCAGTACCCTTCAGATGTGTTCTCCTGCAGCAGTGCTGTGCTGCTTATCGGGACTCTGGACTTGCCGGCTGCTCTCCAGCCAAAACGTAGCTGAACTCTGCTACTTGTCCAACCTGCTACTGTGTGTTGCTGATGCTGGTGATGGGAAAAAATATTCCTGGACTCTGGCACATCACAGAGAGCTCTGCACCTTGCTGTTTTTATCTGCTGGGATTTCTTCCTAGTGCTTCATATGAGAACTTGTTTTCCTCCCATGGCATCTCTGTGCAGAAACCTTTTTCACCTGCTGTCCTACGCGGGTGAGGAAACCCCTGGGTCCCTTTGGTTGCCACTTTTCATTTGCAGCACAAACAATGCAGAGACCTTGGGAGGATGAGCAGCATGTCCAAAATCTCCATGCAGAGAAGCAGACCACAACAGGGTTGTGAGATTTGTCTGATCCCTAGCCACTACCACGTGTAACAAGGGATGTACACTGCTGATGGAGATCCCCACCCCATGCCACCAAGCTGCCAGTCTTTGACCACTACAAGTGAGTTGCAAATTTGCTTGGAGCATGTAAGTGAGCCTGTCAGTCCTGTGATGATGGCTACACAGTCAGTACTTATTAGTGTGACTTAGCTGTGAGCCGGAAGGATCACAAATGAGCCAGATATAATCGCTGCTTTTCCAGGAGTGGGGATCCCCAGCTGCACAGGAGCCAGTAATGGATACTCAGAGTTGGCATCCCAGTACAAGTAGGAGGATGTACTCTCTGCCTAGCATCCTGCTGCCTGTCTTACTGCAGGTTTTCCTTAATAGCAGAGGTTCACAAACACCAACAGGGGAGTGACTGGAAAAGTGCGGGATGTTGGAGTGCTAAGGGGGATCTAGCTGGGGGAAGGTGACCTTGTTTCTCCTAGAGACGTTGCAATGAGTAGGATATCTATGCTACTTCCATTCTTGGGGGTGTGAGTCTCTCCTTCCAGATGTGGCTCAAGCAGCAGTGTACCTGCTGTCAGACCACTGGCAATGGAAGACTGAATTCAGTAATCGGGAATAGTTGGAAGATGGTGGCATGTATCTTGGGCCAGCCATTTCCTGTCATGGTTTTTGGATGCTGGTGAAGATCTCAGATTTCTGATCCTAGTTATTAAACTTTGCAGTCCTCATGTGCCTAATGTTTTCAGGTGGAGTAACCTCCAGAGGGTAGTACTTAAAATCCTGAGAGTCTGGCTAGAAGGACCACAGGTACCATGCTCCAGTGAGCAAAAGAAACTATTTTCCAGGCACATCCTTGCAGTTTAGGGAGAGACGGAAATGTTTTTCAGTTAGGTCTGCACTGTAGTTAGGATTGTAACTGTGTTTATTCATTAGCTGTGGTTGCTAATGACTTCTCTTTAGGCTTTCTGAAAGTATGAATGTAAAGGAATTTGATCATAGTGCAATTATTAAATTATTTAATGAGGGTTTTGACTATTTAAGGTTCTATCACTACTGTTGTTATCTGTTAGCATACCTGTGGGTTTTTTGCTAGCAAAGCACTTCCCTTGGAAATGAATAACAAAAATCCCCAAATATTTGCAAAGCAAAGGCAGTTGAATCAGCCTGCTCATCAACAGACAGGGTACTAGAGGATCTTACAAATTTGTGTGACTGGATAAGAATATGGCAAATAAAATTTGTTACCAATCACTGCAAAGCAATGTGTGGGGGAAATAAGAGCTTACTCTAGGGATGTATGTTGACATTGAAAATAGCTTTTGCCTCTCTGGAAGGCTGCTGGAATCATTGTAGGTGGCTGGCTGAAAACCCCTCACCCCAGCTCTTAGTGGGAGTAGGAAAGGCAAACAAACAGATTTCAGAGCAAAGCGAAACAAACTCATATTGCACCCACATCTGCAGTGCTGGTGGCACTCCCGGCCAGTTTATCTGAGAAACTTTACAGTAGAGCGATAGCAAATACAGAGATGGGCGACTAGGATGATGAGCTTTCATATGCGAGGTGACTATGCAAAGTTTTTTGTTTAGAAAGAGTCAATTGTGAGGAGTTGTGCTGGAGACTGGCACATTTATCGACACAGAAGTGAAATATGTTTCACTCATGATTGCTCATAGTACAAGTGCAGGGGCATACAGTGACATTATTCAGCAGCAGGTAAGCCAAAGGAAGTAGTGTTTTCGTAACCCACAATCCAATGGATTGCTACAGGATACTTTAGAAGCCAGAAATACACCTGGTCATAGGGATTAGATACATTTGTGGAAAGTAGGTCCATGACTGGCTGTTAAAGACCTCAGCTCAGGAAGCCAGCAAATTTTGCTTGCTGGAAGGTGTAAAGTGGGGTCCCATACAATACACACACCTTTTTATATAATTCCCAAAGAATCCACTTTCTACCACTATCAGAAAGAGGATATTGGGCTAGATGGAATAGCTGTCCTGGATGAAGACCACTGCGAGTGTGTTTATGTAAAAACTGAGAGCACCATGTTGGACAGTGATCTTGTATGGACAGCTTTGAGGCAAAGTCTTGGTTTCTTGGGAGAAGGTGTTTGACCACCATGTACTGCTACCTCCTTTCCTCTGCAGGTGCGTTGTATTGTGCCCCTGAAAATACTAGCAAAGGTTACACAAGTGTTACCTATAAAAGTTGATGAAAAATCAAGACAACAGTCTTGCATGTGCATTAACAGACTGAGGCCTCCAGGGAAAAAGAGAAGGTCTCCCAACCCTGTCCCACTTCGTGGCATCAAGCATGGAGCATGAATACTGATATCCAGAAGCAGAGAATCTTGGAGAAGAATAACTGAGTACCTTTCAGAATAAACCACAAGACCTTTTTTAACAGCTGCCGCATGTTAGTAGGAATTAATCAGCCTGCAACTTTCTTAATATCTGAGGTTTTGCAGAGATTTGTCTCCAAGAGAATTCCCTTGTAATGCTCCATTGTTTTTCTGTTCTTTGTCTTCATGCTTGGATTGCACAGTGTATGTGGGCAGAATGAGGCGAAGAGGAAGGAAAGAAAAGAAGCCTCACAAAGTTTTTGTGGTTTCACCCACAAGAGAAGCCAGATTTCCCCTATTTGCATGCTGTCCTCCCCTCTCTGGGATAATAGCCGCCCTTCTCAGCAAGAGGTGGTGGGTATTCCATGGTCCTGTGAGCTTTCCCCTCAGTGCTGGGCTGTGAATTTGTCTCTGCTCTTGGACGAATAGGGTTAGTATGCTGTTAACTTTTTATATATTTATGGCTTATGGAGAGTGTGGTCTTTTTGTTGTGTGAGGTTCCAAAGAAAGGGTTGAAGATCTGTCAGGAATGCATGATTAAACTGGGGATCTCATTGCTTCAGTATGTTGTGTAGAGCATTAATACATTAAGAAATGGATCTGACACATGGAGGTTGAATTCTTAACCCAATGAATCCTGATGTAACTTCCTGTTAGGAAAACCCTAAACAACACTGCTACTTGAGCTCAGAAGATACACAGAAGGATGACTCATACATGTATCCTAATCCTGATGTGCCTTCTAAAGCACTCGGTGTTACCTACTGCTAGAGGCAGACTTATGAACTACCTTTTGCTGTCTCATCTTGTGCAGCTGTTCTTATGCACGTGTATATACAGTGGTTAACAGTGTATAGCTGTTTGCAAATACACTTTACCGCCCCTTCGTACTAGGAGAGTTATGCAGAAAGATGAATGCTCTACCTACCGTGATGGCCAAGACAAGGGTGTAGGTTCTCACTGCAGTAAAGCAGGTGTGCAGGGAGACATACTTACATCTGCCATTCCTAGCTGTGGTTTTGCATGCCAAGGTGGGGTGCTTCACTCAGTCCTGCACTTCAAAGCAATGTATTTGATGTTTGACTCCACTGCCCTATTTGAAGGTAGCTTCTGGGAGTTCTTCACCCTCAGAGTGGATTCCTGTCACTTGGACTACTCAGACCAAAGTGAAAGTGGGATGCTGGTGTGTTCTGCCAGCCAGCTACACACAAATTACAGCGTCTCTGGCTCTCACAGGGCTGGATGGAGCAGCATAGATAGTCAAGGAAGCTACGTGCAAGATGAAAAGTTATACGCCGAACTGAAGTCTGTAAATTGCAAGGTCTAGAAAGTACAGTTTTGAAGGACAGCTGTTTAGATTTTAATGATCAGTGTTTGCTACCTCCAAAGTGGGTGGAGGGTGGTGTGTGGTGTTATATGCTCTCTAGAGTATTGTGTGACTTTGCTAGTAGAGGATCTGTTGCCTCATGGGTGTGTGCAAGAGCTTTGAATGTGGCTGATGGTCTGCTTGTTGCCATAAAAATAATTTTTGTAATGATATTGAAGAGTAGGATCTGGTCCTGGCTTGTTCATCTCGCCTGTCTGCTGAAATCAGGAGGCCAACAGGTTTCTGTCCTTTCCAGTTTCCCCACATATTGCAATTGCATGCGATATTTGCATTTGCAATATAAATTTGCACTGTGAAGCACAAAGTAGGCTTCTATTTTAACATCTTTCCTCTTCAGTTTGCTGGCCAGCATTTCCACCTACTGGGTATGCCTGTAGTTGTCAAGTTACAAGTAATAAAGTTGATCTCTAAGTACCTAGAGCTGTGCTGATTTACTCTATAGAGAATCTGACCTTCCACTAGTGGGTTTCTGATGACTTGACCCTGTACTTGAGTGTTAGTCTGCCCCCACCCTTGCAATGTAGAAAGTATCTGACTCATTCTTTTGTGATGACTTCTGCTTCTCACCCCCACTGTAAAAATGCTACCTTCTTGAGTTTGTAGGGGTGAATTAAGGAATCAAGAGCTAGGAAACCTTTGTTCTGCCCACCACCAAACTAAAGGACATGGGTTACACCTCTTAGCTACAGCTTTCTGAGAGCATCACATTTGTCCACTTTATATGCCTGCAAGTGCTTATTTATGTGAGTTGGATACTGGCACCATCTCAACTTTTTGTATAATCAGTGATGTCTTTTGACATTCCTCTCACCAGCAGATAATTTTCTGTGCAACTGTTTAATGACTGGAGTGTCCCTTGTTCTGCTAAGCTTGGCTTTAGAGAAATAAGAGCATTATCACTCCTTTCTTCTGACCATTGTGTAAATTCATGTTCAAAATGTCTTTTAGAAGTAGTACATGTAAACATCTCTGGTCTAAAGCAGGAAGTGCAAGTTGGCACAGCCTATATCAGGGAACAAACAAATGGCATTAGACCAGAGGGGAAAAAAGTGAGAAAGCATGAGAGAAGCTGAGTGAGCCTGGTTCTTCATCCTTTTTGCTCTCATGTGACTTAAGGACGTGTCCTTTGGAGTCAATGAAGCAGCATTATTGTTATGAGAGAAGGCTCTCTAGTATGAAAGAAATTAGGTTAGATTGGCCTTGAAGCTTTTATGCAGTGAACATACTAGCTAAGCCCTCATCGATGTCTGATCAATATGCTCCACCCATCCCAGGATCAACTTACTAGTACACAGTGTATTACAGCTGCCTCTTAAATTGACTCCTCTGATGGTTTTTTACCTCTGAGAGAAGAGTAGTGTGGCTGGGAGAACAAGACTGTCATTCAGAGCTGCCAGCCAAAACTTGTGCATTTCTGGCCGTTGTTGCCTTGTGGCCTGATTCTTCTTTAGCTTTACATCTTTGCAGTTTTATTTTCAATTTCAGAAACATTGCTTCTTTCTTACTGGAGAAGGACCACAGTTATTTCTCTCACTTTTTATCAGTGTTACCAGAACAAATATTTATGAAGATCTATTCACGCAAATGCAGTTGCTGTCCTTTGAGAGTCGTCCCAATCTTTCAAATCTCCTCTTTTCTGCTGATGCTCACTGGCAGTCTCATGTTGATTCTGTGACAGATTTAACCTCTTGGCTTTCCATTCAGACCTCTCTTGGCCTTGAGGTTTGAAGCTTTGGTCTGCTGTGTTGCACCTAGCCAAGTATCCTTTGCTTCCAGGCGTGTGATCTGACAGCTGTGTGACACTGCCTTGTCATTGTTGCGCTTGCTCTGGTCCTTCCTTAGAGCTATGCTGTTGTTTGTAGTCCAGGGAATTTAAAGTTGACTGTGTGAAGTTGTGGCAGCATCTAAAATGTCCTGTGGTGGAACATAAAACCTACCTTATATGTTCCTATCCTTTTATTATATATAGGGGTGGAAAAGAAACAGGTTTTTCTGCTTTTCTGATGTGTCATCCTTTCACTGCTGAGGTGTGATGCCTATCAGCACTTGGAGTGTGTTTCTCTGCTACATGAATTTCTGGTGAAGTATTTCAGAACAGTCTGCGTAAGCAGAGCTTTTGAACAGTAGGAATTATTTTATTTTCTTTCTTTGGCATTTTTGAATTTCAAAGAAGTTTTGTCACAGAAAGGTGCAGTCCTTTTGCGAGGCAGATGAGATAGCACAGCTCACATATGGGAAACACACTGCCATCTCTTAGGCACAGATCACCTCTGTTGTGTTCCTCCATGCAAGGTACATCAATGCTTTCTGTTGATAAACATATCTATGAGGACAGGCCTTGGATTGCTAAGATGTGCATTCCCAGAGAATGGCCCAGCTGGTATGTCCTGCTTGTTGGAGAATGCAGTCTTTCACTGAACAGAGGTATGATTCATGCTGTAGAAATAGAAAGTACTGAAGAGGCTGCATTGAAAAAAAAAAAAAAGAAATCAATTTACTCTCCTCCCATGGAAAATGTGAGTGTTTAAAGATATTATTTTAGTCCCGCACTGGGAATAAACAATCTCAGAGCTATTTGTGGAAGAGGGCTATCAACATTTACTTGAAAGTCCCCTTGTTACTTGCCTTGGCCTCAAGCAAAATGTCAGCATGTTGTGATATCCCAGCTGGAGCCTTTTCTCTTAATTTGCTTAAGCATGCTCTAAGGGATGCAGTGTATGGGAATTTGCATTTGGGAGCAATTCCTGTGAGGTCACACACTGGTGCTACTGGAGAGGAGGCTGTGATGCACTGTGGCAGCATTGGTCTGCTCACGCAGATGAACAAGTAAAGCACTTGGATAATAGCTCAGGTGTTTCATCAAGGCCTTTCAAGTTAATGTATCCGAAGAGTAGATTGACCTAGAAAAAAGGTGCTTCAAGAAACTGCCATTTTTCTGTCTTGGAGAACCTAACCAGAAATGTGGCACTTCCAGCTTTCTAGAAAGAAAAATTATGAGGCAAAAAAAATCTGGATTTTCCTAGGGAAAATTGAGCATTTCACATTTTTCTTGGGGAAATATTTTCCCCAAGGGAACATTTCCCAGGCCTAAGCCTTCATTACCAGGAGGAGATGGAAGAGAAAGCCTGTGAGGGAGATATTTGTATAGAATGATATTGCCCATTCCCTTGGATCCTGGCAGAAACACTGGGTGGCTGAAAGCCTCTACATAAACCATCCTTACATCATCTGGATGGTCAACACTGACTCTGGTTAACAGATGGTAGGGAAACTCAAAACCTTTGACTGCCTTCAGGTGGAAGGAGGAATCTGCTGCTTGGGAAGACTGAGCATGAAGGGGAGGATTGGGTCTGTCTGTATGCAGGTGCATTGACAGAACAGCTCATCACTCAGGCTAATTTTGGAAGGTTGCCTTGGGATGGTTAGAGCTAGAGTTTTAGGAAGTCAGCCCATCTGAGCAGGAAGATGGTGTGTCTACCAGCCCTAGGGACATATTGATAAGTTGAAATAATTCTTTGTTTTTCCAGGGACTTGAAATTTAGATCCTGTTGCAAGCCAGGAGCTCATGGAGCTAGAGGTCCAGTTTATGGCAGATTCCTTTCCCTGCTGCAATAATCCCTGAGAACCATGTGCATTTTCTATTTCTGTCTGCTCAGTCCAACTTGTTGTACTGAAGAAGTAGTAGATCCTAGTTTCCAGTGAAGAATTAAACCATCCACAGTGTAAGAATCATATCATGTCTTCTCAACTCAACAAACTCACAAAAGAGTGCAGCAGAGCATGCAACAAAGAACTCTTTGTAGTGGCTCTGGACCGTGCCTCGGTGTCACTGTCCCCTGCCCTCACACCCATCTAAACAGGCTCAGGACCTTCATCATTAATTCCAAGCCTGCAGGAAATTGTCATGTTTTGCTAGTCCTCTAACAGGGTAACTTGTCTGAGCAGTTGAAAAGGCAGCAATTTTTTTTTACTCTCTTCTCTTCAAAACACTGTTGTCCATCGGCAAGGGCAGTTCAAGACAAGCTCAGTTTTGTATTACATTGGATGATAGTCAATGTGAATGAGATTGTTGAAGTATTTAGAATTTATGCCTTGCTTAATCTCAACCTGAACAGCAAGTACGTGTCTTCTAGGAAACCATGGACTGAGCAACATCACGGTCGTAACAAGAAAGGAATGATCCTTTGGGAAGTAACTGTGTCTCCTCTTCAGAGGAGCACTGACATCCTCAGGCCATGTCAGAGACCTTGTCCCACAACTCACACACCCAAGGTGACCATGTGGCAGGTTGTTGTAGGGGGGATGGAGAGATGGAGGGAAACCCCCTCTCCCTGTGGTGTGACTCAGCATTACTTCCATGGTTGTATGAACTGTGCCTGAGAACAATGTCAGAGTAATATGCTGCTGAGTAATATGCAGAGTGCCACTTGGGTTTCTAGAACCAGTAGTCAAGGACCATGGCTAGGACTGCACTACACGTATTTGTCTGAGCTCACCATGGGACTTGGAGACTGGAATTTCCCCTTGTGCACGTTGCTCAGAGGGTGAGAGAGCCCTGGCAGGGTTAAAGCAAGAGCCACTCCACCTCATGCTAGCACAGGCACTTCCTGCAAGGCCAGCCCTGGTGCTGTGGGTGTGCAGAATGCATTTGAGCTGTGAAGTGGGTGGCACTGAGATCAAAAATTCTGCTGGAGGTATTTGCTTGAGCCCTCTGTGGTATAACTGCAGATTTACTCAGCTGACAGGTGCCCTTCCTGTCAGTGCCTTTGTTGTAAAAGACCCACGTGTGGACATTGAAAATGTGTGAGGATGTTGTTGGATCATGGCACCACAGGCTGTTAGGATACAGGCACTTGAAAACTAAGCTTCCCCTTTCTCCTTGCATTTGAATACCTCAGCAGCAAGGTAAAGAGGCACAGCACATCCTGAAAGGAAGTGGAAAAGTTGCATAGTGTTCTCTCAACCAAGTCATCCAGCCTCCCAGTACTTATGTTTACAGCTCCCTGGGCCAGAAGTAAGAGTGGGCCAGAAGTTCAGGGCACAGAGAGAGCAGAGTTGTCCTTGAAGGTTCATAGCTATAAGATTGCTAATAAGAAGAGAGTTTTCCACTCTAATAAATGGAATCAAACCAGGAAAACAAAGAGCTTTATTTTTTTGAGTATGATAGTCCAACAGGATTGCAACTAGAGTTTTGTAACTTTTGCTGCTGCTCATTGACTTCTCAACGAGCTTTTGATCAAAATCTGTTTCTGTCTCTGAACATACTTGCTGAATTCAACATGCCAAAATCATTAAAGGACTGCTCTGTGGAAGTGAGTCTTGGTTTGCTAGAAGATGGTTTTGTTACGCATAAACTATTATGGTTTTGGGTCAGACTTATTTTTGATAAAGTTCCATTTGCTTCAGCAGGTTTCAATCAGCACAGATGTGGTTTAACTTCATCATCAATGATATACATTTTCTGCCTCTGGAATGATAATTAAAATCACAGAACAGTCTTTAAGCAACGAAAACTACCCTGGGTGATGCTTACCTTCAGTGAAAGGGTGGCTAAGTAGACCCTCAGGGGTATCAGTGGTCAATCCCCAGGTCACCAGGGCAGCTGGTGCTCTTGGACCCTCAAAAGGTGGGAAGTCAGTAGTAGTAGCTTTGTAGATATCCTCTTGTCTGAGAAATGAAGTCCTCTGCTTGCTCAGATACAAACTACCAAGGCAAAGTGCTGTCATTTTTATTTTCTTAATCGGAGTGAGCAGAACTACCTGTTTTCTTTTTCTGTGTGTGCTCTGATATCTGTGCATCAGTCTGAAGGCAAAGGAGACTGTAAGACTTAATCAGGACTTCGGAATGTATTTTGAAGTTAGTAACAATGGGAAATAAACAGTACGATTATCTCTAACATCTGCTTTCCATACTGGGTTGGTCTTGGGTAGCTGAGTATCCCACAGCTTCTGAGAAGATAGTGCTGCTATAAGTTAGAGGACAAGAAGAAATCACCTTTTCTCTGTGGCAGCCAATTACTGAATTTTACAAATTCTGAGCCAATTCCCTGACTCAAATATGAAGGTAGGACTATGCATCTTTGCCAGCTTCTGTGAAGGCAGCATGAAGGAGGAAGTGGTCTACTATGCAGGGGAATTGCTTCAAGTTTAAGGGGTATCCACTATCATTTGGTGGGAGTCTATTCGCCATAAATATAGGAACATTTTTTTCCCCAATGGTTTGACTTCTTGGAAAGTGATAGAGGTGCAGCTGGTTCCTTTTTCTTATTGTTAGTAACAGCTGAGGTCTCAGCTGGAAAACGCTATTTACAGTTGTCTAAAAGTTGGACCACATCAACTGCCTGAGCTGAAATTTAATACTGTGAGTTGTTCTGCAACAAAATTTTTCCAGGAAACTGGGACCCAACAACCCAGTGATGTCCAGGCCTAGCTGAATTTTGTGTATAGCAAGTGCCAAAGGAGAGCTGTCCAAAGGCTAAAAGGAGAGCTGTGGGAGGGGATCACAACCAGAGGGGTCCTGAACTCCTGAATTATAACAGGGTCGTTTGAGATTGTTCCTCTGAGACCAGCTCAGTCTGTTTGGTGTGACCCATCCATTTTGTTGTGCCCTCTTGGGAGGGAGTTGCCTGCAGCCTAGTTCTTGTGCCTGCCAGTGAGGGTCATCAGTATTGTTCCCAGAAAAGTATGTTCTGGCTTTTTTTGGACAAACCACCTGCATCAGTGGTGTACCATCTGGTCTGTCCACCTCCAGTCTGTCCTGTTCCTTCCCTGCTATTATGTCTATCTGCATCTCACAGGGTCATGACGCTCGAAAAGTTCTGTGCTGTTGTATAGTGACAATTATAGAAAATCCTTTGAAGAGAAGCCTAATTGCCCCTTTTTAGTGGAAGATTTAAATAGTGTGCATTAATAGGACTAGGGTTGTATGTTAAACAATGGGGAGGAAGCAAATGCCAACTAACACTCAGTAAATGATCATTTGGCTGTCCTTTGTGTGATGACACATTGATGCGTAGGGGAAGAGACTATTTTTAGGTGTAATTGAAAATTATATCATGAGTGCACAAAAGGAAGCCAAACTGAAGTGGCAAACACAAACTTATTTCAGGCATGTCCTGAATCTCGCATCATTAATAATGATTTTTCCATGTGGTTTTATTTTTGTTGTACACTTCATAAATGGAACTAACAACTTTTCCCATAGTCTTATTTTTATGAAAAGATAAACTTCTAGAGAAACCTGTTCTATTTGCAAGAACAGTTCCTCTGCTTTGTGCTATTTTATCCAGTTAAAAGCAGCGGATATTCTAAATATGCGTCATGGTTCTGGAAGGAGCCTTTCCCGATCCGAACTCAAAAGAAAAAAGGGCTTTTAGGAACCGAGTTGGACACAACGTCCAACAGTCTTCCCACACCTACTTTCAGATTTTCACATCACCTCTGTGCTTCCTTCTATCCAGCAGCACAGGCTTCCTCCAAGTGAGAGATGGGGAGCTTTTCATCTTGGACCAGTGCTCAGCCTGTGCTGCCTGTATCTCTGAACAGCACCGCGACTTTAATAAGCAGTGGTGACTTTGTGGAAGTTCCCTCTTTCCAATTTAGTCATGTCAAGCAATCTCATTTCCCTGCTGAGGTTGGATTGTTCTGGGGTTGCCACTTTCTCCAGCTTTCCCATGATGCCTACATTTGGTCAGCTCAGATCTGTGGTACAATGTGCAAAAAATCACAATTGCTGAAGAAAGGTTTGTACTGAAACCTTCAGCAAACACTTGCAGGGGAGGGTAGGGTTCAGGTGCCTCCTCAGTCCGTCTTGTTCTGGAAATGCTTTGGTAGATAGAAAATGCATCAAGTTGTTAGCAGTGACCTGGGAGAGCTACTACTTTGCAGTTGTGTTCCCTGGCACCTGAGCCCTGACAAGCCACCTGTTTCATACTCCCACCAGTAAGCTCTGTCCAAAGCACTAGTCCCTAAACTTCTAAATGCTGTGGACCACTTCTGTGGATGACATGGGGTTTCCCTCAAAGGCAGTCACTGTGGGCAGTTTTAAGGAGGCGAGATCAGTGTCCCTCACGTAATTCTGCCTGTGGTTGGATCTTCCCTGGAGCACAGTTCACAGCTACTTACAGCCAAGTCATACATTGCTGCACTAATTGCTGTCTCCTGGCAGTCTGTTTTTGTGCTCATCTCCATCTGCTAATACATTCCAACTGCAAATTCAGCCACATTTGAATACACCTGGGCTAGTGGAAGGTGTCCCTGCCCATGCAGGGGGGTTGGAACAAGATGATCTTTAAGGTCCCTTCCAACCCAAACCATTCTATGATGTGATTCTATGGTACATCAAAAAATCAACTGCTGCTGTGAAAAGCTTTTTCTGTTTGACTGCCTTATCACACCAGAGGCAAATTCTCCATGCACAAGGGCAACATACAAAATAAACTCAGTGAGGAGATATTCTGGCATTTATACACATTTTACCTTTTTTCCCCCTTAAGTCACAGTCCTTTTCTACTTGGAGAGCAACAAGCTCTGTCCAGAGGCTGTACATTCATGGGAAGCGTGTAGGAATGTCCTGTCACTTCAGCAATGAAGATTCTCTCATTCTGCATGCTTTAAGGAAAGAGTTTCAAAATTGCATTACAAGTTAGCCTAGATAATTTCATGGAGCAGATGAACTATTTCCTGCTGTGCTTTAAGACTGAGATGAGCCTCACTCACAAACTCTGGGGATGAAATTCAGAAACTCCAACACCCACAACACCCATGCAATTTCCTTTGGTCCAGGACTGATGAGCATTTTTTTAGTTCAGAAATCATGATTATGATCACTGCTCACTGTAGTCGGTTGTGAATAATGCTGCTTGTTGTAACAACTCAGCTGAAACATTTTGGCTGTTAAGTATGTGGAAATTTTTGCAGGACCTATGTTGCAATTGTTTTTGATACTAGGCAATTTTGGCAATGCCATCTCCTAAATATGTTGTATTCTAAATATAAAACCAAACTTACAGTAATAGCTTTCTTATGACAAGGTTCCAGGGGTGAGGAAGTTTTAAGAGAGCAGAGATCAATTAAATACTTTGGATGAAATAAGAAACATTTTCCATGGAACTGAGCCTTTTTCTACATCTAAAAAACTTTGGGGCTTCATGTTGGTCTTTGGTCAGCAAACAAACAGAAAACCATTCTTTATTCCTTTCTAGCCTGCCCAACAGAAACTTTCCAAATAGGTGAGAATGAGCTACCCCCATCACATGTTGGGTTAGGATGTCTCATGCCTGTTTCAGGGATATGGCCTCCCATATTGCTTGTAACCATTTTTCGTCTCATAGTTCATTGCTAACTAGTGTGGTATTCAGACACTTTTTTCTTTTCTTTTTTCTTCTTTCTTTTACTCACCTACTTTTGATGTAGCTTCTATGATTTGTTAGTGGAAATAAGTCTCTCTCATTTTTTTAGGGGAACTGCCTCTCAACAAATACTTGGAATACTAATTCTAAGGAGGAGAATTCATTCTGCAATGAGCTCAGTGAGCCTCCAAATTCACCTTGGTGGAGGGAAAGACAGATGAGAAGTGGTGATGTGCAACAAATATTAGGAGGCCTCAGGTATCGCCCTCCTTTATGGCTTTATGCTGTTTTGATGCTTGGTTTGGATAGAGAGAATTACAGCAGGTGTGGAAAAAAAAAAAAAAATCAATTGAAAATATCCAGAATGCATTTGTTTAGTGAAGCTCCAAAGGATGTAGTCTCAGTGGGATGAACTTTTTGTAATTCTTCCAGCCTTTTCCAAATGCAGACTTTTAACATTTATCATTCTTTCAAAAAATAATTAAAGACCAAAGATATAACAAAAAGGTGGTTTTTTTGAAGAAGAAATCAGGCAAGTTTTGTCTGGGGTTGAGACATTATATTTTATCAGCGAGCAGCTAGTCATGGAGTCAAATAACATAGAAATGAGCTGACTTCGTTGTCATTTTAAGACTTTAAACAAAAGCATATAATTTTCTAGAGGAAAAGCTTTGATCAAACCATAAAACTAGAGCTTAATGAAGGAATTAGCCAGCCTGTGGTTATATAACCTAAATTGAGATAATGTAATTTAAGGTCTTTGAGTTCAGTCATCTGACTGTAAATTAAAAAAATTCTTCTAATAACACACTTATGCAACCTTATTTCCCAGCCTCATATACAGTAACCTGTCAATTCCCAAACCAACTGTGTTTTGGCCTTTTGTCCTTTTGGGTATGTTTCAGATGCTACTCATTCAACATGGTATCAGAGCTGTTATTACTTGTTTGAATTCCTCACCACGATGCCTTTAAGCACTGTGGTTTGCATTTGACAAAGGCCATGCTGGCAGGCTCTGTTGTGAACATGATCTACAGTCATTCTGAAAACTGTGTACTTTCTCCTCTCTTAAGCAAGAAGACAATTTTTCACATTCTTGTTCGAAGCTCAGTATGGAGTAACTCTTCTGCCATTTGTCGTGAGTGGACTATATATTGTCTTGTGTTTTGGTAAACTGACTATGGGTGACTTTCAAGATAAAGCCATGGAAAACAGGGCACTCAGAAGTTGGCAGGTTTCCTTGTGATTTAGAAATCCGTGTTTGGGAAATAGAACAGTTGTAGCAATTTGAAGTATAAGCAGGTTTTTCACAGATCACCTACTGTGGGTAGCCTGCCAAGCCCCGTGTGGACAGATGCATCCGGTGTAGGGTTGATCTGGCTGAGTACTCAAGGGTTACATTTCAGCATTCCCTGCCTTTGCCACAGTATTTGTTGTTTCTTGGATCAGCACAGGGCTTTCCCAGGAAATACTACCAAAACTGATGAAACATTAACAGAAATATTAACAGAAGCAGTTCTACAGTTTTCAGTAGTGGCCACAGCATTTGTCTTTAATATGGCCATATGTAGTGGTTTAAGCCCAGAGGGCAACTGAGCACCACTAGCTGCTTGCTCACTCCTTCCCCCCTCCCTCTCCCCCTGTTCAAGGGGGAAGAGAAAATGAAATAAAAGGCTCAGAGATGGAGACAAGGACAGTGAGGGATGACTCACCCATTGTGGTCATGGGCAAAAGACAGACTCAACTTGGGGAAGCGAAAAGAACATAAATTTAATTTGAACACCACCACCGCTTAATTTACCAATCAGAGTAGGACAGTGAGAAATACAAGAACATCTCAAAAAAACCTTCTCCCCATCCCTCCCTTCCTCCTGGGCTCAGCTTTGCTCCTGATTTCTCTACCCCCTCCCCTGAAGTGGCACAGGGGTACAGGGAATGGGGGTTGCGGACAATTCATCACCCATTGTCTCTGCTGCTCTTTCTTCCTCAGAGGGAGGACTCTCACACTCTTCCTCTGCTCCAGTGTGGGGTCCCTCCCACGGGGGACAGTCCTCCCAATGCTGAACAGCAGGGGCTTCCCTCAGAGTCCCGGCCTTCTCTGGGTGCAGCCCCTCTCTGGCGTGGGGTCCTCCACGGGCTGCAGGTCGGCATCTGCTCCACTGGTGACCTCCATGGGTGCAGGGACACAGCCTGCCCTCTCACCGTGGGCTGCAGGAGGGCTCTGCTCCAGTGGACCCCCCACCCACCCCCCTCCTTTCTTTCACTGACCTCAGTGTTTGCAGAGGTATTTCCCACACAGCTCCTCCTCCCAGGTTCCTCTTCTTAAATATGTTATCACAGAGGCACAGCCACCGTTGCTAATTGACTCAGCCTTGGCCAGAGGCGAGTCCAACTTGGAGCTGGGGGAGCTTCCAGAAGCTTCTCACAGGAGCCACCTTTGTTGCCCTCTCCCACTACCAAAACTCCACCACACCCAAACCCAACACACCATAGGAAAGAGATCATTTTAAAGTTTTATATGTATAATATATCACTCCATCAGGCACTCTCCTCTTATCCGTGGTCAGTTTTTAATCTTTGTCCTTCTCTTAACCTATTGACTTACAACAGTGGCTAATTGCACACATGGTCAAGAGTGAACATGAGTGGTAAATTGTAAGATATGGTTGTTGTGGCTGAGCTGGCCAGCAGTTATGTGGTAGCCACAAATGGTAGGGAGTCTCTGTTGCCCTGTGCCACTAGGCTAACTTGACTGCTTTGGTCCTGACTTCGATCCAGCCAAGGGGAGAGCTGCTTCTCATGTCCAAATTGGCCAGTCCTAACGCATTGAAGCAGATGCAGTTAGAGATCTTTTCTGTAGTGATCTCTTGACTAAACTGCAAACTCCTCAACTTGAACCACCACTTCCTTTTATATTTGTGTATTACTTTAACATCCCTGCCACGTTTATGTGCATCCCTACTTATACGTTGGACTAATGCTTCTTTCAGTTTTAGCAGTCACAGATTTGACTCAGAATCTGTCACGGCTATCTACTAATGCAGATAGCAACAAATATGGTTTTTAATCCATCTGTTACCTAGACTAGTGTTAGCTGGTGTGCTGCACGGGGGAGGAGAGGAAGGAAGTGGGGAGGGAGGGAGATTGGGGGGAGTGTGGAAAAATATGTGAAGTAGTAATGTTTGACCTTTGTCACGGTAATTTTCCTTTTAATTGAATAGTTCATTTACCGAACTGCCTTTCATCTTTGTGGCTGTGTAAAATCCCTGTTCTATGCCCCCAGTGGTAACACTCACCCTTCAGCTGCATCTGTGATATCAAGAGGCGCATATGCTGCTCCAACAGCAGGGATTCTTCCCGCTGTGGTGTGGGATGTAGTGATTCAGCAGGGAAATCGGTGCAGCTGCACCAACTCTGCAGTATGGCAAGTCTAGCAACGTAAAGAATACCTTGGGTTTAGCAGCCTTTTCCTGGCTCTGTCAGCAGTGACGAAACTAGCAACAAGGTTTTCAAAGTGCCGGAGTCACGGAGATATTTTTACTTTTTCCCCCCCTTCACGTTTAGTTGTAGTATAAGGAGGTGTAAGGCCCACCATCACCCACCCATTCATTTGCAGACAAGCATGCCCATACTATGCAATCACTGTGTGTGACAGCTTGCCGTACCTGGTCACTGAACTCCCATCCACTTTGTTTTGATGCAGATAGTGTCTGGTCCCTGAGTCTTTGGGAATTGGGCTTTGCACCTTGTAGGGACCGAGTGGTGTGTGTGCAGTGCAGATGTCCAGCACCAGGCAGTGGGAACATTCCCACCTCTGATCTGCAGGGACCTGTGTGACCTGTGTGTTACAGGAGAGTATCAAGTCAAACCCACCAGCTGTGGATGAGGCAGTGTGTGCTGCTTCTGATGATCTTAGGCTGCTGGGCTTAAAACAAGTGAAACTGTGCTAATTACTTTTTTCCCTGTAGTTTTGTTAGTGGGTTTGGTCCAAGTGATGTATTTTTAGATTATTGGCTGGAAGATGCAAAGGCAATGGAAAATATTTTGGCAATTGTTTCACTGTGAGAGCAGAAGCAGGAGGTGAACAGAACTGTATGGGTGTCTGAGAGTATGGGTATCTGGACTGAATCAATCATAGGCTCCATCTACCCCAGGTTATCATCTTCATTACTGGCCACCATAAATTGCCTAAGAGAAGAGTGAAAGAAACCTTAGGGAAACTGTGGAGTTCTTCTGCAGGGAGATTTCCTTTTGTTGTTCTTAGCCTGAAGCTAATGCTCATCTTGGAGAAGAAGGATCTAGATCTCTTGCAGAATTTCAGTTTTAAATCGTTGATATAGCAACCTTGATAGAGATCCTCATCCTGCAGTAAATCTTACGTCATTCTTTTCACCCTGCCAAGACTTTTTCCTCTGTGGCGCCAGTGGCAGCGTGTCCACAGGGAACCCAGCTACTGGTAGACAGGAGCTGTGGACTTATGAGGAATACTGTGGGACTTTGGCCTGCCTTGTAAATCTGTGTCTAAGTGCTGCTATTTAGCTAGAAATCATCTTCCCTTGCAGAAGACACTGTGCTTTTTTTATAGGTGTTGTTCATGTCTTACCTGAACTTTTTAGACTGCAGTTAAAGCAAAAATAGCCCCCAAACCAAAAAGCAATACCAAAAAACCCCCCTGAGTATCAAAAATAAATCAGTGATCAACATGAAGGGCTCTGGGAAGTGCTGTGTTGTCTTTTGAAAGCTATGGCTGCCTCACTGCTCCACAATGATGACTTCCTCACTGCACAGTCTTTAAGCAATCTAAGTGGAAATAAATGAACTGAAAGTGGGGGTCAAGTCTCAAAAGCAGAGGGCTTTTTGTCCTTACTAGACATTCAAGCTGAAATGACAGCTTCATTGTGTGCAATCTTGATTTTGTGAAGAGGCTGACATGGCATGAAAGAGCTCCAAGACTTAGTAAGATTTATCCCTGTGCTGAATTAACCACAGACATGCAGACCCTCACGGCCAGATGGATATCTTGACTGCTTGGATTTTCACTCACCACTTTTTGTACATCTCAAGACCCTGCTTCTCTGGCACCTCATGTATGATATTGCCACCGACACCCACACAAAATGGACTGTTCTGGACCTGTTGGGATGCTGACCACGTTAGGTCCCTGTAACAGGGCCCAGATCAGAACTACCTGGCTGTTTGGTGATGGCATTCTTGCATGATTTTTCCTATAGTCTTCTCATGGGTAAAAGTCCCAAATCAGTTATCAGCCCTCTTTGCCAGGCTCTTTCCAGTTAGAAAAAATTTTCAGGAACACAGGAATCACTTAGGAGTGATAAGTCAGCGCAAGTCAAGGCCAAGAAGGCTGCCTCCTCTCTGTTGCCAACTCTTCTGTGAGCGGCTCTATGTCCCCAGGTCTCA
The DNA here is from genome assembly GCF_047716275.1 of Strix uralensis. Classification (NCBI taxonomy): domain Eukaryota; kingdom Metazoa; phylum Chordata; class Aves; order Strigiformes; family Strigidae; genus Strix; species Strix uralensis. The sequence continues at coordinate 28,478,852 of NC_133979.1, read as the reverse complement.
CTTTCCACCCTGGTCAGGCAGAAGAAACAACTTTGGATCAGGGAGTTGTTTGACATCTGTAAGGCAGGTTGAGAAGGGAGGGAGTGTGACCTAGGGAGTTGATGTCTGAACATGAAGATCTATAAGGTTTTGTGTTGGCAAGGTAACCTTGTAACTAACATTCACAACTCACTATGGACCTTCTACTGAAACGGCCTGTGCAGTCACAGGGAACTTCCCTGGGACTTGCCACACTGTGCTGGTACAGTCCTGCCTGCTGTGGATGCCTGTCTTCAATGTGTAATAAACTTTCCCAGATTGCACTGATGATGCAGCAGCAGCTTTTAAGCCGTTCTCCTTCAAGCATCTCAAAGTAAGGAAAGCACCCAAAAAGAAAGTGATACCTGCTGCAGCACTGACACCTGGGGACAACCTTCTGTTGACATTTTTACACAGCATGAATCAGGAAATTTGACCTTCCCCCCCTGCACACATTTCTCATGGTATATATTTCTGTGTGATCTCTGCTTCCTGTGACCCAGATAGGACTGTGGTACACTTATGTTTAATCAGCTGGACTTATTGTGAGCCAGGCTTCACTGGCAGAGATGAACAAAGTTTCATGGTGTTTAGCGCCGTCTGTTTGATGTAAAGTAGCTGGGGATACAACCTGTCGCTCCATGTGTTTTGGTTGGTTTGGTTTGGTTTTGTGTAGAAGTGTTGCAGGCTATCCCTACTCTTGCTATGTAGCTTGGCACTTCCTGAACTGGGGAAGGCCAGGCTTGCCTTGGAGGAAGGTGGTGGGTGAAGGAAGCACCAGAGTTGTAGGGAGTCTGCTCAGCAGAGAGATGGCAAGGGAGAAAACAGGGAGAGCCTGCTAAATGCTGGGGCTAGAGTAGAGGCAGACGAGTGGCTTAGCTGGCATATGATATAGAAGAATTTTTTTTTTTTTTTGGAAGGTGAAGGGAAGAGCCAGGGAGCCAGGAGATAGGGTATGGGGGTTTGAGATGGGTTAGAGAAGGGACTATAGAGATAGATACGCCTGTTACTTGTGAGGGGTGACAAGGGAGCAGTACGGAGGGCCAACTCTGCTGCAGAGGGCAAAACACAGAGCCCAGTGCAGGTCTGAAAACTGTTGCTTAAAACTGCTTTAGGCTACATGTCTCATCTCATTAAGGGAGCTGCCAAATCTGCACTGTCCAAATGTCAGAATTTGGTTATGGTTTGGAAAGAGAGGGAGTGGGAAAGGGGATGGTAATGACTGGAAAGAAAACATAGGAGAAAAAGGCAGGAAGAGAGAAGTTCAATTCCACTGCATTTCTAGAAAGCCAGTTTGGTCTCCGAGTAGTACATCTTTCTGTTAAGTTCTCCACTGCTGGTAACTATCAACAGGTAGCAAACAGCAGGGAACATGGCAGCAGCCTAGTAAGATGAATATGAATGTTTTGCTCTATGCTTAACCTTATACAGTGTAGTCACTGATGACACTGTGCCCCTTCCTAGAAGCAGAGGACTCTTTGGTGGTGATGAACCTGGGGCAAGAGGAAGTTACTGTGGAGGTGGACTGGGGAGACCACAGTGTGGGGCTGTGGTTTCTTCTGATATTTGCAAGTTTGCCTGGCAAACAGGTTACACTGCACATTTGCTTTGGAAGGTATAGCATTTTCCTCTTCAGGGGATGCTTGGAGTTCACTGGGGCACAGGGCATGCACACACATCTCTAAAACAGGTGTAATGGTTATTTTCTGGCTCTTCCATGAGCATCCATGCAGGGGATGCTGAGCGATTTATTTTCCTGCCATTGAGTTAGGAAAGGGGACAGCTCCAGCTCCAGCACATTGAGGTGTGTGATGTGCCTCTGTCTAATCCATGAACTGTGGAAAGGGAAGAGTATGTTCCTAATTCCTTCCTGTGACACTGCACCTGCCTGGTGTTCTGGTTACTGCCTTAGTGAAGTCCTGCTGATATTACCAGGAGCTTTGGCATGCATGGCAAATCGTCACTGAAGTATTTTCACTGATAAGCAACAGAATCTCATTTCTTCTCTGTACTTTTTATCCTGCTGAGGGATGAAAAGAGCATAGGGATTTTCTGTTCTTAATACTGGTATCATTCAGTGGCATTAAAATTCAGATGGGATGAATCGGTAGCAAACAAGAGGAGGAATTCCTGTGGGGAATTCTGATAAAATTCTCTGGTTGTGTTCAGCAGAATACAAGACTGAGACATTATAATGATAATTTTGGGGCATATTCCTTATTACACTGGGCCATTAACGCACCAGTTCAGCAAAACAGTTAAGTCTGTGTTTAACTGCAAACATGCAAAAGTTCCCTTTGAATTTAGTGAGTGTTTCAGGCTGTCCTACTAATGGTTGGTTCTCCCTGGGTTTGTGCTATTACCTAATCTTTATGGCAGTAATAGAGGAAGGGCATTTTAGACATATCTGATGATAGGTGCCCAAGTGAGAACACTTGAAATGGAGCTCATTTCCAAACAGTGCATTAATGACTTTTGAAAATGCTGCCAAAGCGTAGTAGCCAAGGGTAATTCCAAAGGAAATGCGAGAAAAAAATGATAAATCCCTTCCAGAGGGGTTGAGAGTCAGTGGTGCTTGCCACCCTGTTAGATGGTTCATTTTGAAGGTAGATATGTAACTGCTGCATCTTAAAGCTGCATGGGCTATTGGCTGGTGACATGTAATCCAGATTGGTACAAACTGTTTTATAACCAATCCTTCCCTCCATCCCCTGAATACCAACATGCGTTTTTATTTTATGACCTGCAGAATGGTCATTATTTTATCTCTGATGAACCTGACAGCTCTCACACAGCCACATGACTCCAAAGCAGAGTGGCTTTAGGTTTCAGGCAAGACTTCACAGTTACTGGTGCTACCAAGCTGTCCTATCCCATCTGGAGTGTTCTTACTTTTGGTAGGTGCCTGGGAGGATGACAGAGGAGATGGCTGTTCAGGTATATGGCAGGAGGGGTGCATCACTCATCCTCCTCTTCCTGTGTCAGGTGATAAATGGCTGATCTTCCTTCCTCTTCCTTGAAAGCAAGGGAATGCTTTCAGCAGGTTACTTTAAGGGACAGCCCCACCTCTCTGCTGATGAGCTATTAATTGCATGCTGTCACATGTGGTTAATATGGTTTAGGAGAGAGAGTCCTCACATCCTTGCCACAGCTCTTCCTCCTCATATGGGTTCTCAGAAAGAAGAAAAAAAAAAAAAATCCCCCTAACCTTGGAAACTCCCGTTACTGAACCTATTTTCTCTCTCCCAGGACCTGTCCCAGTTCTGCGAACTAATGAAACTATCCACCTGAGAGTTGCACATCCCTTAGTCAGACTGCAGCACCGCCTGAGGTTTGCAGAAGTGCTCTAAATGAGCAAATACTTATTCTTGAAATCAACGCCAAGACCATGAAAAAAATACCATTTTGTTGCCCTGTCAGACTTCTTGAAGAGGAGCCACTCTCTCAATGTGGAGAGCACAATGATATTGTCTCTTCACTTCCCTTATTCCTGCAGTTTCAGAGTTTACATGCCCTTTCTGAAACCTCGCTTTTGCTTGACACAAAAATTATTCCTGTGTAGCCGTTCTCTGAGCTACATACTGAGCTTGACTTCTGCTTTTTTACTTTGAGTTATTGCATCCTCCTACTTATCCCACTCTGCTTGGTCAGTGTACACGTTTGCTGTCATTTGTGTGGCAATATATTTGGGTCAAGCAATGGTATCTCTGTTGCTTGCTGGTGTTGTGCTGATACCTTGCTGCATTTGGCCTGCTGCTCTCTCTTCCTATCGATTGACACTGGTGACGTGGAATCGGTGACTAATCTGTGCCTTACTGCTGGTGGCAGCACTTACCATTGCCCTTTTGCTAAAAGGAAAGATGAAAGAGATGCCTTTCATCTGTCACTCTTCTCTGCTATGGGGGCAAGGGGGGGCAGAGAGCTGGGGAGAGATGCTCCTTGCTTTGGTGTGCATGTTGAAGGGTGCCAAAGGCAAAGCAGCAATGGGAGTCTGACTTGCAATTTATCAGGTTCTGAATAAAAGCATGTTTATAACTACATTTTGTTGTTTAAAGTCCTCCTTTCTGCCCAGCCATGACAGTGTGATTAAAATCCCAGGGAAGATTCAGTATGTGCTGTCTCCCTCCTGAACCAAGCACCTGATGGGGCTTTCAGTCCCCTTGGCAGCTCCTCCTCCAGTCTTCCCTGCCCTACTTCCAGGTACAGCTTCCAGAGATGACAGTGCTTTCTTTTGTGTATCTGAGTCTCACTGTTACTGGCTGTTCCCCACGCACACTCTTCCCCATCATGGTATTTATGCTTGGCCACACATAGATGTTGTGGGGAGAAGGTGAAGCGATAAAGGCAAGCTTGACGTGCAGTGGTGATCCTCAAACCAATGAACACTAACATGTAAAGAATACAGTGCCTTGCTCAAATAGGGTAGACCAGGCTGCTCTGCCAACACTGAGGAGTTTCCCACTGTGGTATAGGGCAGTTTCAAAATGACTTGGAGCTGAGCTGTCACTGGAGTCACAATGAAGTCTGTGTTTTCTATTTTCTTCTAGTCCACCATTCATTTGGTTACATACCCTGGGTGTCTATGTTGTCCTAGGTCCCTTGGTAAATGCTGCCTGTGGGGAAGGAGGAAAAATGGCCACTGCTGTTGAGTTTAGAAGAGTTTTGGTGAATCCTCGTGGGCACTTGGTGCTTGCTCTCCCCACTGTCTCCTGTGCAGACCTGTTGGAGGGGGACAGCAAGGCTGGTGGGGTGGATGGGAGCTCACCCAGAGTATCTGCTGGTAACACCTCCTCTCTTCAAGTCAATGCAGTAAACAGGTTTAGTCCGGTTTATTTAGTAACTAAAGATGCATTTCAGGTGAGATGTGTTAATTGGATTGAATACTTGTAGGTCATGGTTTGAGAAAAACAGCTATCACCTTGGCAAAGCAAAACTCTCTAACAAGAAATAATGTCAGATCAGTCTGTCTTTACTGTTGGAGAAAGGACATCCTCTTTATTCTGAAATCCTCATATTTCAAAGTATACTGCTCCTCTGTGGGTCAGGCAGATACTTCTGCAATTAAATTCTAAATGCATATAGGAGTAAAAACTGAAATATCTTAATCCAAACCTTAATCTAAAATCACGAATGTGGAGACAAAGTCTGGGGTAAAGTTTTAACTTTAGCTGTTTCTTCTTGGTTGTCAATGTAATTTTGAAGTTGGTAGTAGAGGATTAGTCTGAGCTGAGGAAAAAGTGGAGACTTTAGTTTGTACTCTTCCTTTATGCAAGCCCTTTTTCTTTGAAGAACTTCTACATGCTATCTTTGGGTGCAAGCTTTAGCCCTAAGTATTGCAGAACAGAAGCTACTCTTAAAAGCACAAGGTAAGCAGGGAAGCAGTTTTGTAGACCTTAGGGCTCTCTTCTGGTGTCCGTGAAGAACAATTGTTTTACACCCATTGGAAAAATAAATGTCCAAATAAGAAAGGGCTGTTGACCTTGCAGTATCACCCTATGAAACTGGCCATTTCTACAGCTGTAGCAAATGGCCTGAGGCAAAAAGCTTTTGGATCTGAATGCTTCAATTGTCAGGTGTAGTTTGGCCATATCAGGTTTTGAATTAACTTGGAGGCCAGTTCTAAATTGCTCCCAAAGGGATCTCATGTCATTGGGATTAAAGGAAACCACAGGATGTGTGGTACAGAATGATCTCATCTTGGAAAAGTAAAGGTAACAACCTAAAAATATGTGTTAACAAACATTTACGAAGTGGAATCAGTTTAATATGGTGGCCTACTGAAGTGATTGAGCTGAAGCTCTGGAGTCAAACACTGAAAAATTGTCCAAGTCAGAGCATTAAGCCTGTTCTAAGATTAATGCTAATGGCCCATGCCCTACCATCTTCATGAATAAGGAACTACTGGCACAACCTGCAGACATATTTCTAAAAGTAGAAGAGAGCAAATATATATAAACTTGGAGGGAAAAAAAAAAAAAAAGCAAGCCTTGAATTAGCCTGCAGAATACTGAATTCAACTGCAAAGTTCAGTCAGTATGAAACTAGTCCTTCTGTAGGCACTTTTGTTCAGTGGCTATTTTAGCTTAAGGTGCGAGCCACATTTCCAGACATTTTAGCACAGTCGTATGTGCTGGTTCCAGGCTCTTGGAGGAAGGGAGGAATGCTGTTCAAGATGATAGATCCATGGCTTGTTTATGGGAGAGAGTCATGGTGGCTCTTTATCTACCTGGCCTGATGCTGTGTGAACAAATTATGGTTAGGAGATGGTCCTGCTCAGGACTCGCATTCTGTCAGAAGGCCTGTTGAGTCTGTGTGGTGTCTCGGCCAGAACCCTCAGGTCCTGTGGGGCAGAAATAATAAGCAGAGTTGAAGCTGGGATCATTGTCCAGAGGTGAAGGATTGGCAAATACTGCCCTGTTGGTGCCCTGGGCCAGGGAGAGAGCTTCCCTGGGGATGTCTGAAGGGTGAGGGAGTATGGGGTGCTGGTGGTCTGAGCTCTGCTGCTCACTTTGCTTTACAGGCAGATGGGACCAGAGGGACTGGTGTGACGTTGTTGATTACATTCAAATGTCGGGTCAGAGTTTAAATACGGAGTCTAATGACAGCTGGAACGTTACTGGGCTGACTCATGTTGCCAAGAATACACTCTCATTTCTGCAGGCACCCCTGCACAAGGGGGTAGAAAACGCTGCTGCAATCTCACATTATCCCAGTGAAACCCAGTTTTAGACCCTGTACCTATTTTGTCCCTTTTATCTCTCTGTTGACTGGATGTGGTCTTCTTGGAATAGGGTTTATTGAATGGTGTTGGACAACAGAGGTTGCTGAAGGGATGTGAATGATCTTGTGTAAAGCACGTTCGACATGTCCTACTGCAAGGCTGAAAGCCCCCACCTTCCTACCTTAGGCCCTTGCCAAGGGCTTGCTCGTCACAGTGTGGTTGTGTTGCAGGCACAGAGACTGGATATGGATGTACTAGCGTTTGCAAGGTACAGCTGCAAAATGTGGCCAAAAGAGCACAGTACAGCTTGCTTCTTACCAGTGACTGAGCCTTTCTCCTTGGAGATAGGCAGCACTTTGAGGAAGCCAACTGTGCAAGAAAGTGCAAGAGGCACTGTTGTCATAGAGCGAACGAGAATAAAAAGGGCAGAGTGAGGTATTACTGCCTTCCTTATTTCAGTAAGGTGAAGGACAGTGGTTCTGACTACACTAATTAGTGCTAACAATAACTTTTTTTTGACCTAGACAGGCAATGAGCCCTGCAAGGAAGAGATGATATGACTGGTGAAAACAAGGGCTGCAATTTTATGGCAGCTCTAACAGCTTTGTCTGTGGCTATAGGAAAGGCTGGGTGGGGCTGCTGGAGAAGGGACCAACTCATTAATCTCTGGAGTCATTTGGTTAAAAGCACAGCTGGGGAGCCTGACAAGGTCACAGCAGTGAGGGTACTGCAGCTAATGACCGAATTTCCCAGAAGAGAAAACCATGGCAAATGCCTTAAGTGTGAGGTTTTGTTAATGAAAAGCCGGGTATAACTGAACACATTTCCTCCGTGGACTAAACAGGACTTCCATGTTTCTCTACGTGTCCAGCCCACATGTCTAAGGCAGAAGTGGGAGACATGAGTCGGATACAGACGGGAAGTGTGGGGATGCCTGGGTGTGTGCCTTCAGGGGTGGAGGGAAGTTGATTTGAGCATGTCACAAATCTAGCCTGGCAGACAGCATTTCTCGGCAGAAGATATTGTATCATTGAAAACACAGTGTGTGGTCACCCCAAAACTGAACATTTCTGCTTTGAAGATTAAAGACGACTATGGATGGGATTACTGGTACATTTGGAAGAAGAGGACTGACATAATAACCATTGCACAATCAGTTCCTGTGCTCTAATTTCACTGTTCCTGTTTCTGAAATAAGTTTTCACTGTTGAGATATACAGTTATCTGGACTTCATTTTCTTTTGATAAGGAGCCTTGCTTTCTCCTTCATAGAGACCTCCTGAAGCCTAGCTGTCACATCGTTCCTCTAGTAGAGGAGATGCTGCTCTGTAAAGCCAGTGTTGGGCCATTGCTGGACACATATATCCATCCTTAGGTCAAGCCCTACCCCACTGTGCTGCAAAAAGAGATAACACCATGAGCATCTTTAAGGTGCTGGACTGTCTAGAATATGTGGCAGAAGAGTGAGGCTTGTGGCTGTACTTGGCTCTTTGGTACAGCATGATGCCATCTCTGTGGATGGGGGCCTGGGGAGACTTCTCAGTCTCTGGGGCTTCACCTTTCGTTGTTGATGTGCATTCAGCCCTGGTGTTGGCCAAGTGCTAGCACAATGTGAATGCAAGGCTTTTAAATAATGCGAAGTTGTCTGCCAGTTGATATTTACCCATTTCTTTCAGTTTGCTTCCAGTAAGTCTTTTTTTCCCCAACTAATAGGTGATGCCAGCTGACAGATGATGCCCTCTGCAAGCCCCAGTGAATGGCGGCATAGGAAGCCTGGCTGAAAAAGCCAAAGCAGCATTACCTCTGGTCACACTGGTGTGGCCGTGCTGGGAATGCAGCAGGCAGCCCTTCAGAGGCCACCCCAGCTGCAGCCTCGAGCAAGCCAGATTCAGGGACAATCTAAAAGGATGGGAGTGCTGTCTGATCCAGCCCCTGAGGCTCAGTGAAGCACTGTGCTTCACCCCGGAATCCTCTGTACGTTGGCTGTAGATGTGGTCAGTGTTTTCCCACTAGAGGGCAGTTTGATCATGCATGCATTTTCCTAGGTAGCTAATCTCATTCAACAGTCTTTAAGACCAACAGAACTTCAGATGAAAGCCATGGTCAGCATTTAATTATTTCAGCAGCTACCAAGTGCCTATATGAATGATAAAAACATTTGTTTGGAAATACACTACTCGATATAAAGCAGGTATTAAGGAACAATTTTTTAAGTGGGTCATGTATCTTTGGGAACAAGCATGCAGCAGATAGGTCACAGTTGCATGGAAATGAGTAAATATGACTGGGGCATATGTTCTGCACTGAGAGCAGGCACACAGCTCCTGGATGCTTCCGCTGGTAAAAGCGGAGAGGTAGCAGGTTTGTATCATGCAAGTTGAATGTAGCAGTCAGGTTTTTATTTTTAAAAATATATTTTGAAGCTTTACAAAGAAAACCAAAAGAATCTCCAAAGAATTCTCAATGAAAATGACAAGTACTCCTTATTAGGATGTTAACAGTCCTGGAGGTTTTGTTTCGCAGATGAATAATGATATACTAATAGGCATTAATATTTCAGAAAGCCAAGTGGATAAGAACTGTGATTTCAGGCTTTTAACAATCTAGACCTCAGAGGCAGCCTGGGGAGCTTTCTGCACTGTGAGGCATGGTTGTGTTGGGTATATCAGACTCAGTTCTGCTGATGATATTGTGAGAGGATGTGACTTGAGTTTCTCAGCTAGTGAGAAACATGAAATCAGTCATGACCTTGTCCTGTAACTCGTAAGTCAAATTTGGTCATGTTCTAATGTGACATTTCTCTCAAATACTGAAGTTGGGCTTGTTTGCTTCTGCTACACCTCAGCTATCCATGCACAGCATGGAGGGAACTTGCTCCTCTGCTCCCTCTAGGTGCCTGGAAACATTCAGAGTTTTGTCTTCCTGAGATCTGAGCCGAGTTAATGTTGTGAGGAATGAGAGATGGTGACCTTGCCAGGAAGCTTAGCAGACAATATTTCTTAGTTGTTTTTTATCTAGTTATACTTGTTTAGGCCATTTGTCCCTGAGCCAGGCACAGTGTCTGGAAAGAGTGGCCGAAGGCATGCCTCATGTCTCCTTTTCTTTGAGGTTAGGAGTTTCTAGGGCTTCACAAAGCTGAGCTCTGATTCAGGCACTGTGATAGTGATGGGTTTGTAAATCTGTGATGCCCTTTCCACTGCCTTGTGGGAAGTGGGCTCCCCAGTAGACAAGCTCATTGTGGGTTACATTCTCTCCAGTGCCTGGCCTAGCTCCACTCCCTCACTTCACGTTTTGAGGAGACCGTAGTGCGCTTTGGGTGTCAGATTCCTTCTCTGCCCTTGTGGAAGCTGCCTGCTCCCACCTGAAGCCAATAGCGCTGGGTCACAGCACCAGGCCCATGCTCTAGAGGCAGGACAACTGCAGAGCAAGGAGCACTGTACAAAGCAGTTACAACCTGAGCAGGTAAAACAGAAATGCTTTTGTTTCCCCAGTGGCTGCTGGGTGCATCAAACATAAAAAGCTATGCAAACTCACCTAGGGCATTCATGGCACAGGTGAGAAGTTACGCTAGATGGACTCTGCAGATGGCTGCTCTTGCTAGACAGCCTGAAAGGCCGTGCCCTTTCTTGTCTGCCTGAATCTTGCTTGCTTGTATTGGGAACTCTGGCTGCGATGCTCCTTCCGTGTGTTGCCTGCCAGAGTTTGTGTGACTCGTCCCTCCAGGACAGTAGGAGCAAGTTTTCAGTTGTCTGGGGCATAAGCAGAATGGTTTCCTTGTGCAGGCTGTGTGGAGCTTAACCCATGCAGTGCTGAGTGAAGCTCTTGTCCTCAAATCATCTGACAGGGCCAGACTCCATTTTCATCTATCCATTCCTCAGTGCTATCCCCTCCTGGTAGTGTGGGTGGAATTCCTCCTCTGGTAACTCTGGAAGTCATAGGAGAGTGGAGACGATCAGCCTGGTGCTACAGGCTCTTGGAGCGTGTCCAAGCCACCTCCTTGATAGCTCTCCTTGTCCTGTTCAAGGGAGACATCTGAGGAAGCTGTCCCGTCTTGTGCAGAAAGACCCCTGTCTCCATGAGGGAACATAGCTCTGTCTTCATCCTTTCCATCCTTGTGAGTTTGATCTTGCACAGTTGACTAGGTTTCTGTGATGGTCTTAACGCATTGTTTCGGGAAATCATGCTGCTTGCCTGTTTTTCTGATTGACTCATTTTCTAAGTGTTTCCAGACAAATTGTAGTCTGGTTCCTGTTGTCCCCCCTGTCCACCTCCTCTCATCTGCCTCTTCCCTTTCTCAAGTTTCCCATGAGAAATTATACTGCCGTTAGGATCCTTGTTCTTCTTTGCTCTCTTGTTGTCCAAGAATTTTTCTCTGTGCAGGTCTCTGTCCACAGTCCTTTCCTTCTCTGAAGTGATAAGAGCTGCTCTGACCCAGGCCGAAGAGAAGCACTTTAGCAGCTTTCTGCCTTCTTCAACAATTAGGAGCAAAGTCTGTGTTTTAAGTTTTCTGTGGGGTTTGAATGGAAAAATATGGGCAAAATCATACTTAAATATGTTGTGGACACCAAAACAATGGGATTTCCTTAAAAAATTATTTTTTTCCTTTTTCAACAATACATTTGGAAATGCTTATTTTGTTTTGAAGTCTGGTCTTTTAGATTGTACTTACTTCACCCTGTTTTCTAGAGGTTTTCTGTATCATGAGAGTATCTCTGATTCTAGCAGCTGGGACTTAAAATATGTATTTATTTCAGACACAGTAAAATTTGTGTTCAGCTTGCTAGAGTTGGTAACACAGATTCTTCTCTACCTAAAACAGATGTTAGAAATAAGCTTTACAGTCTTGCACCAGTTCCTGTCCCACTTAATGTAACAGGGCAGGAACTGGTAGTATTAATGTAGTATTCTGTTCATGTTCTGCTCATATTCCCAGCCTATCATCACTGGCTGTCTTCCCAGGTTTTGTTCATTCTCTCCTTAGCCTTTGTGTTATCCATGGCAGGTGTTGGGTGTTTAGGACCTTGTGTTCTCCTTCTGTGTTTTTTCCCTCAAATGTTGCAGATGTCTAGGTAATGTTTTCTGCTTGCTCTGGTCAACAGCGGTTTGTAATGATAATCTTTCTTGATTACTTGATTTCTGGGTCCTAACTCCATCTGTTTCTGCTAACAACCAGTCTTAAAGACAGTAGTACAAAACAGACTGTTCAGTTAATTCTACTTGTCTATAGAGCACATGCTGATGCTGTCCATTTAAATGCAGCTCATGCTTTTGCTACTTGAAATTACTGCTGTTCATCTTGTCAGGGATAGGGGACAGTTAGGACCACATGCCTTTGATTCTTTAGGGCCACTACTGTATGGTAAGGATTTGAAATTGTTTTCTTGAGCAGAATGGTTTCTTTAGGAGTATCCTTAGTCTGTCCTGCATACGGATTACAGGCTGTCTCCAAAATAGAGCTGGAGCCCACCAGTTAGGCCAACATTGGCAGAAGGAGCACTGTTGGATTGCACAAGCTGCTCTACACCTCTGTGACCTTATTTCAGCCTTATTCCAATATTTAGACTCTATTGCTAGTTGAGGCTTTTTATTCTGTTTCCTCAGAACCCGAAAACATCAAACTATATTTAATCTCTTACACGGAACAGAATAATACCTGTTCTTTTTTAACATATGAGCAGGCAGAGGCACAGTGACTCATTCTGACTCAGCTGAGGTTTTTCAGAAGGGGTAAGGCAGAATCAGGGCTGAAACCTGTCTCACCTTCTCATTGGTTTGTGTGGAAGATTAAAGGACTGTATTGACATGTTTTGAGAACTTTGTGTGAACCTCAGCATCCCAGAATGTTGAGGGTAGCCTCTAACTCCCTTCTTAGGCTGGCATGGTCTCCTACCAGTCTGGTTTTCTGGACCAGGTAGGTACAGTTAGCCATGTCACCTTGTGCTCCTGTGGTAACTGGTGCAGCTGCAGGGTTTGTGTCCTAGCTGGATAATTTGGCTTTTGGTTGGAAGTAATTGTTTTGGACATCAGAAGGTGTTTGAATTTTTCTACCCTTCTTGTATCCTTGTTGAGTTGTCCTTGCCAAAGTGATCTAGGACTTTGGCACCCACAGCCTCCTGGTTTTGGGAGAGTGACAGTGTTGGCACGCATATTCTCACATCACAGCTTGTTACTTAGCTCCTGTGTCCAACTTCATCTCCTTGAACACTACCACCATGGAAAATAACATGGGTGGTGCAGGGAAAAGAGACTTTGTCTCCCAATAAGAAGTTCTGGGAATAGCTGGAAAGGTCTCAATCTCAGTGACTTTTCTAACTCAGTGAACTTTTCTAACAGCTGTATATACAGGATATAATTTGATTCAATTGTTACCCATCGCATCTAAAAGTTTTTAACTAGATTGATATTATCTAATTATTCTCACTCAACGTTTTTCTTTTGAAAGGACACCATTTCCAGTGGTATTTCCACTTAGCTGGAAGAAGTGGGGTACTAAGGAAAATAACTCATGACTAATTTCAGTTGTTGACTCTGCTCCTATCACACATTCCTCTCTTACCTCTTGAGCACTGGGACTGAGGGGGCTTCTCTGGGCTTAGAACTGAGAGCTTTGCAGTTTCCGCAGGACCAGGTGGATTGCCTGTGTCTGCTCTCCAGTGTGCCTCCAACCTATCTTCTGGCCAACAAAACAAATCACAGGTGCTTGTTTCCTCCTGTTTTAGCTCCATGTTTGCAGCATCCTCATTCACTTGAATAGGGCAATCTTGCAGGCCTGTTGGCTTTGACATTTGATTTGCCTGTAAATGCAAGCATTGCTTTAGCCAGTTGCATGTCCTGAGATGGATAAGCCATGCTCTCATCTTGTGCAAATTAGCACAGTTTGAATTCACAGTTGTAAGGTTAGAATCTCAACATCTGTAATCATGTAAAAGTGCTTCCACTGATTTTCAGGCTCAGGCACATTTAGAGATCAGATCTGTCACTTTGTCTGCAAGTGGTCTAGCCACCAAGTTGTCACACAGAAGATGGACACCACTGCTGTTCCACTGTCCCTTTAGTCCTAGATTATGCCTCTGACCAGAGCAAAGCCACCAGCAAGTGAGTGTTGGCTTTAAAGGCTCCATTAATTTCTTGAAGGAAAAATGAAACAGTAAAAATAAAAACTATTGACAGTCTTTACTGGGCTACATCATTAATCCTGTAGATTTTAGTCCAAATAAAACTGCAGGACTGTGTCCTAATGGCAAAAAGCTGCCTGTGATTCATTGGAAGAGGGTGACAAAGTTGCACAGTCAGGTGAATTGGCAGTGTGGAAGGTTTTGTCTGCTTCTGAGCCATCACAAGTAGCTACTCTTAAGCACAGTTCTGTCTAGACATGCAGTCATTTCACTTCTGCTATGACTGGAATAAATGCATCCTGAAACTGCTTCTAATAAAAATCAGAATCTTGAATTAGTAAGTATGTTAACCCAGGATAGATTTCCCACTGTATTCCCAAAAGAAAGGTCAGAGAAGTTCAGATGGTTTCAGAGATGCCATGCCTTGTTTGTTTTATGTCCACCACAATAACTTGCAAAATCAAAGAATAAGCTGAACAAAATTGTGAATTTCCCCATCAAGACAAAATTCTGAAATGTTCTTGCTAGTTTGAAATGTGTCAGGGAAAACAGTGCATTTAAAAATGTTGAGATATTTTTGACATTTTCCCAGATCAAAATAGTTTGGTTTAAAAAACTGAGTTACAGACTTGTCCATTTTCTTCTAGTTCACTGTTAAGTACAATTTTTCCAAGAGCATATTAGCTCATGAGTCTTACAGCTCCTGGACACGCTGCTGCCATTTTAACCTTCGACACAATCTGTCTTGAGGGATTGTATGTCCAAGCTGTGTATAATGCCGCCGGACCCAAGATGACTCTGTAGACATTTTGGCTCCTGCAGCATTATACACAGCTTGGTTCAATTAGAAATTTATTTAACATTACAAGAAATACAGTCCTTCAAAGACCCTAGTAAGAGTAATTTTTTCCAGGCTGTAAGTGAAGTGTAGCTCTGCATTACCTGATACTGCCTGGAAATGAAAAAGCTGCAACACAGTTCAACAAAGTGAAATATTCAGCTACAAATGAGTGACCTGATCAAAACTTTGCTTCGTAATTTTCTTCACAGAATGTTAAAATTTAAAAAAAAAAAAAAATTGCATTTGATTTTGTGGAAACTTCAGTTCCTCTGTGAGAGGTGTATTGTCATTATGTCCTATCCAGACATAACAAGGAACGATCTTTTCACCTTTAAAGGAAACAAAACTAAACAAAAATTTTAAATGCTCAGTACAGCGCTGAATCACTACAACTAATGCATCACTTTCTGAATGTCATCTGCCACTTGTCTGCTTTTCTGCATCTCTTTCTGTTCTTCTAATTGTATGGGCTGAAATTCTGACCCTGCTCAAGTCAATGCCAAAACTTTCACTGATTTCCTTTCAGAGAGGCATTTTACATATTCTCTGTTTTGCTAGTGGCAGGTATAATGAAATACATCTTAGCTGTCATGAAACTACTATACAGTGCTTTTAAGTTCCCATGTAACTCTAGTTTCAATCCTGTGTTTCACTGGTTCTGAGAGAGGAAGTCTAGCTGCCTAGGAAGTCCTAAAGATAAGTCTGACACTCTTTCCACATTTTATACTGTAAATTCAGAATACTCCTATTGACGCTGTGTTAAGGAACTGCATATCTCACGGGGGCCTGTCCTAATAATAGAAAAATTTCTGTTGTATTTTAGTGTTGCTGGTAGGTGATCTGGAGAGTTGGCATTTAAGAATTGGCACATGGCTATGCCAATTTGATTTCGGGATTGTCTGTGAAAGGACACCTCTTCTTTCCCTCCTTGTCAATTTATCACCAGCAGATGAATGTCATCAAATAAAATACTGTGGTGGGCAGAGTGAATTGGAAACTGGGGAGACTGGCCCTGTTGTCCTGGGGCAACAGGAGGCAGAGTACACAAAACTAGCCATTTGAATTCTCACCCCTCCCACTGCTCCCTACAACCTGCCCTAAAGTCAGACAGATTCTCACCTGCATAAACAAAGCTTTACCTGCTCATAGACCTGGGAGCGTGATATCTTCTCTGAAGAGAAGACCTAGGTGAGATTTCTAGTATTTTGCTCACGTGCTTTACACACCTACAGTTTTCTGGCATCTGCCTCCCACGCATAAGAAACTTTCTTCTGTGGTTTGAGACTTTGCTCAAACACCTGCAGCGGCAAAACCCAGTTTGTTTGTGCATCAGTCTCACAGCAGCCCCTGGGACCTGGGCTGCAAGAAATGGAGTGAGGTGCTTCACCTTACTTTGAAGACTTCCTTTTGCCATTGAGTGACTCATATTATTCCCTCTGTCTCCCAACCAGAAAGAATGTCTCCATATTGTGAAGAGAACACAAATAACAAAGGCTTATCAGATATTTTGGGCTCTTTAGACCTCAGGTGTAACCAAGACACAAAGTCTTGCTTTCAGAGGGTCCCAGGGTTACTACTGAATTTGTGGTAGCCTGTGGAACAGCCCAGCCCCTGCAGAGTGGGCAGAAAAGCACATTAGTTTTTAGCTTCACTTCTCAATTGTTAAGTTTCCTCCAAGTTTCTATTGCTTGGGCAGATATTCCCAGGCTGAACTGCTCCTTAAGAGTGAATAATTTTGAAAAACTCATACCCTGAAAAATATTTCAGCTTCACTCACAGAAAATTAGCCTTTTGGTGCTCCATGCTCTTATGACTGTTCAGCTCCTGGTGTCCATATCAGCCTCTCTGCAGACAGCCAAGTTCGCACCACACACGTCAATTGATATTCAGAATCGGGGATTCCTTTGACTTCACTGTCATTGCTGTCGGGGCAAATTTCTCCAGTTTGAGTCTCAAAGTCTGGGTTATGCATTAATCTACAAATCTCTTTGACTGGAGCAGAAGGTTGCCTAGTATCTAATAACTGATTCACCTGTTCCAAAAGTTGCTTAAGTTGACTGTTCTCACACACAAGTTTATCAGTTCGGGTTCCTAGTTTTTCTCCTGTCTCCCTCTCAAAGGCCAATGATAGCACCTTATTTTCTGATTTCAGAGTTTCATATTCTTCAGCAGAAATCCAACTGGGAGCAGCAGCTTCTTTAGCTTCTTGTTGTGCACAAGATAAACAGGCACCTAAAACTTCACAAATAACACCTTTACGTTTTCCTGCTCTGAGCTTTTGCACGGGCTGACACTGCTCAATGTGCTCTACCACTTTCTCTTCATCCTTCCAAATTTTTGGGCCCACTCCTTCCCAGCTGGCGAAAGGGCACAATCATATTTTTGTAGCAGTTTATCCATGGTGATCCTGCTGACTATGCCAATTTTTCTGTTGCATTAAAGGGTGAAGTAATTTGGCAGAAAATAAACCCCCTTGTGCTCCAGCTTATCCTCAGATGTCAGAGAGGCTGGGGGCACCTAGGTTTAGATTCTGAGTGATATCCAGTTTGTCACTATTAGTTTGGTCACGTTCAACTTATCGAACTATCACGATTACGGATGCACTAACAGCGCACTGCACTTTCAGTTTACTCACACTTCACAGACTCACACAGCCAGACTTAGAGAGTTTGGCAGTGCCCAGTGAGAAACGTTTACAGCTAGCTTAACGAATAGCATAGTTTATTAAGGCAACAGAAGTACAGGTTCTTATGGATTGCTGCTGAAAAATAGACTGTTTGCAAAAGCATGTGCAAATTTTGAGATTACAAATAATATAGTGCATGAAATTAAAAAGTGACTCTGTATACAGAGATTTCCAAGTTTTCCAAGCAAGCGCTCAGAATAGTCTGGATCTTACCCAAAGGCGTCCCTGTGGGGGGAGGGAAAGAGAGGCTCAGCCCATCGACTAATCCCAGGAGTCAGAGGCAGTATCTTTCCTGACTTGTTCACAATGATATCTTCCCCTAACATTCCCCCTTTCTCAGGCCATTTATATGCAATTCTTTATCTCCAAGGTGAAACCTGAGTGACTCTAGTCATACATACCTTTATTATGATTGGTGTAAAATTGTCTCACTTCACTTTATAGGTTTAGATTAACAAAATTTCAGAGCGCAAGCTCAGTGAAGGGTGGCCGCTCTTTGGAGGCGGGTAGCCTTTGGGATGGATGTGTGTTTTGGTATTATAATGAGATTATAATGAGCAAAGTTCACACAAAGGACAGCATTTTGTCAGAATAACAGACTATTGGCCCAGGGTGACAAATATGCAGCTTATCAGTACCATAGTATTATGAAGTTCCCATCTCTGCTGTGATTCATAGAGCCTGGCCAGAGAGCCTTCACTCTGCTCCACCCTCCACGCTATCTTGCAGGCAGCATCGACCAGGGAACCACTGTGGAATAGATTCCTTGCATACCGGTTGTGCTCCACCCTGGAAGCTTCTTTGATGTTATACTTTCCTTTAACGTGTGAACAATGCCATGCCTTTAATATAGGTTTGATTTCTAAGTCACCTCCAGTAATTATTCCAATAGCACAATATAGTGATCTTTCCAAGAGCTCTTGCTGTAATTTTCTGTGGTCTGTTGTGTTTACTCTTCTATGTCTCCTTGTTTTCTCTATTTCAGATCTGATTGCCTTCCTGAAATGCAGACTACTGAACACCTGAAAGTCCATGCTTTCCTCCCAGGTGAGATACCAGATGGTGTTAACTCTCCGGTAGGAACAATGAAAATTGGTGTTCAGATATCAGCTAGAGTTTTCAAAAACCCCAGAGGCATTTGCTAGTGAAAGTAGCTGTTTGCAGGAAAATAAGTTTTTATCTGTGTGTGTGTGATGAGAGACACCTCCCTTCTCTGGGAGGTAGATGCTTTTTCTTGCCATAACGGAGTCATGAGGAAGTGAAAATTTAAGCTGGGTGAGGAACTGTGCCCTAATAAAGGAATATTCCTTATATTTCCTAATAATGGAAATATTTCCTAATAAAGGAAAAAGCAAATGTATTTACCAAATATGGAAAAATATGAAAATGTACAATGTTGAGGAAGAGGGCTCTTCTACAAGCCCCCTAGCCACACAGCATCAAAGCAAATCCTACCTGGCCCCTGATTCTACCCCAAGAGCAGATGATGGGGAATGCTTTTGGAAGAGAGCAGCATATGCATTGTTTTACTTTCAGCAATCTCTGATTTACAGTGGTTGCACCATGTTTACGGGTGTAATGTTTACAGATTTTAGGAGACTGCGTTATGTTGTCCAATGTTTTTTCAAACCTGCTTCTATTTTTGGCCTTTGCTGTTTTCCATGGGAGCTTCCACAGTCTGCATAGTAGTATGCAGTAAGGCAAATCTTTTTTGTTTTTTCTTGTAAATTTGATACCTGAAAATCAGCTGCCCCCCCTAGATTTTGTGCAATGAGAAATAAATCTTTTCTACTTATCACTTTTAGTTGTATGTCTGTCTACTACCTGCTCCTTCTCTAGTAGTTTTCCAAACTGAAAAATCCTTCTTTGCCTAATCTCTACTCAGCTTCTCAGTCTTTGCTTTTTCACCTTGTCCCTTTCTTTGTCTTTCTAGTTCTAGCGTATCTTCCCTAAGATAATTTCTAATGCTCTGTCATATCTCACGAGTGCTGAGTTTGTGTATTCAGAATGTTCTGCACAATGACATTGCGTTCTCCTTCCCAATTAATTTAGTAACTATTAGCATGTGTGTATATTGGCAGGTTTTCTTCCCCAGCTGTATTACATAGTATTTACTGATTTTTAATTTCATCTGTTGGTTTTCTGTTCACTTACCCTGGACCAAAAGAGCCCTCTGTGACTCTTCATAGTCACCTTCAGATTTCACAGTTGTGAATATTTGAGCAAACTTTATCATCTCACCTTTCACCCTGAATTTCCTTTATCTGTAATGTGAGTAGCACACATTTCATCTGTTGAAGTTAGAACAAGAATATATCTTGAAACTGAAAATATAGGGGGAAAGAGATATTTTTAAACTTCAGCCCCTGATGTCTTATTTTGTTGCCAGTGTCTTTTTGGAACTGTCTACAACAAAATCCCAAACTAAGTTTTCAGTATGGATAGGTGTATCTCAAGCCTTCACAAATACCTCTGTCAGTTGTAAAGAGTCTTGAGAGTTTTTTCTTATTTCTGAAACACAAATTCCCAGTATTAGTAGGTGACTAGCAATTGCTAGACTTTTTCCTGGTCTTTCATGTTTTGTTGGGAAATGATGTGAAATGAGAATACTTTCCATTTAAATGTTGTTTTCAGTTAGTTGTCAGTCTGCCAAACTTATTCAAGCTAGCTGAAACTGCCCAGTTCATCTCCCGTTTGGAGCTTGCAGGTAGAGTTCCTTGCTGATCAGGTAGTTTTCCTCTATAGGTCCTGCACTGATCTGGGGTTTCTCTCTGCCCCTGGAGTGCCCATTTGAATTTGGCAGAGAAACCATATAGTTTTCAGGAACACACGCTTTTGCAATTGCAGGAAAAATGAATCCAAAGCCAACCAGATTATGAGGTCTGTGTCTCCTTAGCTGGAACATATTCCTGCTTGGCAGCCAAGTGCTGTGAATATGTCTGTGTCTGAAGAGAGTCTGTCTCTATGACTGGGCTGTGGGTTTGCAATGTTATTTCTCCTTTGCATCCAAGCAATACTACTGTTTACAGAACCAAGGGGCAGGAAGTTGCCTTGGACTCTCAATGCTGCCAGTTTCTAAGTAAAAAAAGGAAAATCATGCAGAGGCAAGTAGGATAAAATGCACAGGAGGAGCAGTCCTGGCTAACCGGGGAGGTCCCGACAGATTGGAAACTGGCCATGTGATGCCCATATATAAGAAGGGTCAGAAGGATGATCCGGGAAATCACAGGCCTGTCAGCTTGACTTTGGTGCTTGGGAATCTGATGGAGCAGCTCATCCTGAGTACCATCATACAACACATACGGGACAACCAGATGATCAGGCCCAGTCAGCATGGGTTTATGAAAGGCAGGTCCTGCTTGACAAACCTGATCTCCTTCTACGACAGGGCAACCCACTTATTGGATGAGGGAAGGGCTGTGGATGTTGTCTACCTTGACTTCAGTAAGGCCTTTGACACCATTTCCCACAGCATTCTCCTGGCGAAACTGGCTGCTCGCGGCTTGGATGGGCACATGCTTTGCTGGGTAAAAAACTGGCTGGATGGCCGGGCCCAAAGAGTTGTGGTGAACAGAGTTAAATCTGGTTGGCGGCCGGTCACGAGTGGTGTCCCCCAGGGCTCGGTTTTGGGGCCACTCCTGTTTAACATCTTTATTAATGACCTAGACACGGGGATAGAGTGCACCCTCAGTAAGTTTGCAGATGACACCAAGTTGGGTGGGAGTGTTGATCTGCTCGAGGGTAGGGAGGCTCTGCAGAGAGACCTGGACAGGCTGGAGCGATGGGACAAGGCCAACTCTGTGAGTTTCAGTAAGGCCAAATGCCGGGTGATGCACTTGGGCCACAACAACCCCCAGCAGCGCTACAGGCTTTGAGAGGAGTGGCTGGAGAACTGCCAGTCAGAGTGGGACCTGGGGGGTGTTGATTGACAGCCGGCTGAACATGAGCCAGCAGTGTGCCCAGGTGGCCAAGAAGGCCAATGGCATCCTGGCTTGTATCAGAAATAGCATGGCCAGCAGGGACAGGGAAGTGATCTTGCCCCTGTACTCGGCACTGGTGAGGCCGCACCTCAATTCCTGTGTTCAGTTTTGGGCCCCTCACTACAAAAAGGACATTGAATGACTCGAGCGTGTCCAGAGAAGGGCAACGATGCTGGTGAAGGGTCTGGAGCACATGTCGTACAAGGAGCGGCTGAGGGAACTGGGGGTGTTTCATCTGGAGAAGAGGAGGCTGAGGGGAGACCTCATCGCCCTCTACAACTACCTGAAAGGAGGTTGCAGAGAGCTGGGGATGAGTCAAGTAATAAGTGACAGGACAAGAGGGAATGGCCTCAAGTTGCGCCAGGGAAGGTTTAGACTGGATATTAGGAAGTATTTCTTTACAGAATGGGTTGTTAGGCATTGGAATGGGCTGCCCAGGGAGGTGGTGGAGTCCCCATCCCTGGAGGTGTTTAAGAGTAGGGTCGATTTAGCACTGAGGGATCTGGTGTAGTTGGGATCTGTTAATGTTGGATTGATGGTTGGACTGGATGATCTTCAAGGTCTTTTCCAACCTAGACAATTCTGTGATTCTGTAATGATGTGGAAGAGCTGGTGTGTCTGTGGGTCTGGGAGGGGGAGCTGGCATTGACAGTGAGGTTGTCAGGCAGCAGTGGGTCACACTATGGGAAGATGGGGTCAGGGATGTGTGGGAGCTGGGCAGGAGCAAGCCAGGAGTTAGAAGAAAGCTGGCTGGGAGGTGCAACCTTTGGGATGCACAAGCAATGTAATGACAGCATTTTCTGATCTCTCTGTGACCTTCCTCTGTCTATGGCTGGCTCTGGAGCAGGTGTTTTATTTGAACTGCCCAAGACAACCCGCCTGCATTTTTCCTGATTGGTGTTACCAATTAAGGATCCAGAAATAGTCACAGGAAGCATAAATTAATCCCTTCTAGTGGCTCATTTTGTATTTGTCAAAAATATATTTCCTTTGCACTTGCCTAGTGTAAACCCTGCAGAGAGAAATGAGTCTGGATTTCCATGTTTAGTCTGTCTTTAACTTCAGATAAAAGATGTGTAAGAGCTTCTTGGCTACTAGCTTCGTTGTAAGATCTGGAGCCTGAGTTCCTGTCACAGCTCATGTTATCATTAGAAATAAAGACTGTGCCCTAGGAACTCAGTTTGACAATTTTTGTTTCTGAAGTGGAATAGGACCTTGCTTGCTCTTCCAGTGGGGTCTTAAATATATACTTTTGTAGATCAAATTAACTGGGTCTATTCCATGTAAGAAGAGAAGGCTGAGTAACTTCATAACGGTGTTTGAACAAACAAATAAGCACATGCAGGAAGGAAGATAAATTGTTCTTCAGATCCATGACCAAAAAGTCATGAGCTGTTGTAGTTGAGGAACATTTAGATTGGACCCAAGAGATATCTTTTAATGGTAAGGATGGCAAGGCACTGTCATCAATCATCCATGGCAGCCACTGAATCTCCACTGACAGAGCTTTCCCAGACGAGGCAAGTGCAGCAGCTGTCAGAATTGAGTTAGGCACAGTGGAAGGTTCCAGGGCTCTCCCAGGCAAGCCCACAGGAGATCCAGGCTATTGAAGCACACGTGGATCATACACAGGGCAGATGTTCTCATTAATAAATATTGTTTGTAAACATGCAGCTGCAGTTTCACCCTTTCCATTCTGTCAAAGGCAGAGTGCTGTTTCTGCACTGATCTCATTTCATAAGGAAGTTCTGAGTTGTTTGGCTTCTCTTATGCAAGAATTTCTCCTTTGTCACAAACCCCACTGTATTCTTCTTGTCCTTGTATCTATGCCTATTTGAAACAGCATGCTGCTGTTTTTTTGCTATTTCAGCACAGAAAACAGACACTGTACCAACATAACCCATGCCCTCCAACTGCTGGGTTAAGATGACACACGTGCACATACCCACTCACAGACCGTACTTGTGTTGGGCAATTCCCAAAGAAATTGAGCAGTGAAGCAGTGCAGGAGGCAAAAGCAAATGATCCTGGTATGAACGAGAGGGTGAGAGCTAGTGTGACCTTTGGTAGTTTATCCTGCTTTTCTTATCTCTTTGTATTGCAGTCAAATATTTCATCATGTTGGAAAAACGAGAGTGCAGAAGGGAAAGAGGTAATGAAAGCATCTTACACATGGGAAGTTGTCATGGTTTGAACCTGGCCGGCAGTCAGACACCACGTGGTCACTCGCTCAACCTCCCCCTGCCTGGGGGATAGGGGAAGAAATTGGAGGGGTAAAGGGACACTCATAGGCTGACATAAAAACAGTTTACTAATTGTAATAAAACAAAACAATAACAGAAAGTACAAACGGGTAATGCACAATGCGATTGCTCACCACCTGCTGACTGGTACCCAGCCCATTCCTGGCTAGCAATTCCAAAATCCCAAGATCACGCAATTGCAATCCTGGCAGCGAGAGAGAACCCCCTCCTTCCCAGCCACCCCTCCTTTATATACTGAACATGGCGTTACAAGATATGGAATATTTCATTGGCCAGTTTGGGTCTGGTGCTCTGGCCATGCTCCTTCCCAGCTTCTTGTACACGGGCAGGACATGGGGAGTTGGAGAGTCCTTGATCCCTTAGCAACATCCGTAAACATCAGTGTATTATCAGCACTCTTCTCATACCAAATCCCGTAATGAATCCAAAACACAGAACTATTCTAGGTACTAAGAAGACAAGTTATCTCCATCCCAGCCGAAATCAGGAAGGAAGTGGAACTGCCACAAGGCAAGCTAGGAGTCTCCTGGAGGCAAGGTGTTCTGAAATACCAAAAATAGATGCTCATTCTCTTTTAAAAGAAAATAATTTCTTTGCAATACACATGAAGCTGTGTATGGTGCTGTTTGTATATATAGGCTACATGATGAAAGGAGCAGAAAAGCCCCTGTGTGTCTGTGAGTTCAGAATTCCTTCAAGACTTTGGCAGCAGGGCCAAAAGAAAGGTCTAAAAGACAACAGGAAAGGCCCACTTCCATCTTTACATCTAATAATCCATCATCTGCTGCAATCAAAACTGCAACATAAACCACAAGTATGGCCATGAATCACCATGACTCTTGAGCAGATTTCTTGCTCTCAGTATTGCTCTTTTTAATGCTTTTACCATGTAACGAATTATCCCAGACTTCCGCTCATCAAATCCTTAACATTTCCACGTCATGAAAGTTGGGTAATGCATGTTAAACATGGCATAAATTTGGAGGCTTGCCCGTTGCTGAATTACCTGATTACAGGCTGAGCTTGGTTGACTGATGATCTTTGAACATAACCACAATGCAGGCAATGCATCTCAACTCCAGGGATAAAGGACCTGGTGATTACCAGAGTTTTAATAGTATAGATGAGGCTGTATTTGTCACACAATAATAAGGACTATAATTTTGAATGTGGATCCAGTTTTCCCAGGGGATCAGTGTTCAAATTCTGCCTTGGCATTTTAAGCAAGCTCTAGATCCTTGTGTGTGAACAGCATGTGGCTGAGACTTGTTTTGGAGGTCACAAACATGATGTATAGATGCAGCCACTAACAGAGTAAGTACTAAGCTATTTGGGAATACCTCTGAGGAAAGTCTGTTCTTTACAGAGATATGGCTGAAGTGGTTCAGCCATCAAAAGTGTTAGTGAAAAGTAGCTGTCAGTGTGCTCAGCTAAAGAGGCTAAGAGTGTGTGTGGTTTTTCCTGGTTTTATATACAGGACACTTTTTATTAGCCAGATAACGTACTGCTCTGCTACTCTCAAAGGATCTTTTGACGTGTTTGATAAAAGAACTCCTTTTCAGCTTCAAACCTGCAATTTGGCAATGAAATGAAATGAGTGGGAGAGGTTTGCGGTGTACTGCTGCTCTCACAGGCTGCCATGTTTTCCAGACAGGCAGCTGGGCAGTGCTTGGGGGGTCAGCACTGAATGTCTGTGGGTGTTTTGGCATTTTTTGTCTTTTCAGTCTTCTTCCTCTTAGATGACATGCATACAGGATAGGAAGAAACTCTGCTGTATGAGAGAAGGCAGGAAGCTATTAAGACAGCCTTATGACCTGGCTCTCAGCCTGTTAAACTGTCTCTTGAGGGCTCCCAGTCCCCAATGCTCTTTAGTATGAGGACAGGAGAGGGGACTTTGGTGGAGGAGTGGGTGCTGGGGAGGGAAGCTGTCCCGAAGGGGAGAGAAATATTATCCAGACAGGACCAGATCAGCCGGGAGAAAAGGGACATTAGTTCTGCAGGAAGGACAGAGGGGATGGGCACAGCATAAAGCCCTCCCAGCACATTCTTGAGACCAAATGCACCACTCCCTCTCCACACCTGGTCCTTTAAATGGCACTTTGGAGATCAGGGGCCTCACGATCAGTTCTGCACTGTGCGATGGAACATTTCCATCTACCAGTTTTGCATATGACATCATTTTTTTCTACATATTCCACTTGCGAGAGAGAAGAACACAGGTTCCCAGTCTGCTTTTTCTCATCTATTTATTATTCTGTCTGTCTCAGCCACCTCTTTTCAGGTGTAAACAGTCCCACTTCGGGTTCTAAGTCCTTCTATTAATTGGTTGTTCTGGTTGACTTTTTTGATTTCTGTCTATTTTAATAACAATACTGCTGCTGACAGCATGCCCATGTCTTCAGTCTTTATAATAATGTCATCGCTTTCTAGTCTACAGCATCCAATTCATTATGGACCCTTCCTCCTTCTGACTTTTTGAGGGGGCTTGGGTATGGTCCATAGCTACAGGCAGATCTGAGCTCATCAGGAGAGGAAGGCTGTTTGCCCTGTCCTCATTGCAGCAGCATTCACACAGGCAGAATCTCTGCTATAGGGAAGGATGAATGGGACTTGAGGCAAAGCAGCAGGTTTCCCCAGGTATCCACTAGAAGAAATAAAGGCAGAGTTGTCCAAGTGCAATGTTGTCCCGCAGAGGTGCAGATCACCCTCCAGGTGACCCTCTCCCTAGACAGAAAGGAAAGCAGTGCCACTCTGTAGCATTTGATATGGCTTGTTATTTCTTTAAGAGTCTCCTAACTCTTTTTTACCCTACCATCAGTTCAACATGAGTATTTTTAGCAGCGTGAGGTATCTTGAGAATTGTTAAGTCACCGAATCACAGAATCATCTAGGTTGGAAAAGACCTTGAAGATCATCTAGTCCAACCAGTAACCTAGCACTGACAGATCCCAACTACACCATATCCCTAAGTGCTATGTCAACCCGACTCTTAAACACCTCCAGGGATGGGGACTCCACCACCTCCCTGGGCAGCCCATTCCAATGCCTAACAACCTGTTCTGTAAAGAAATACTTCCTAATATCCAGTCTAAACCTTCCCTGGCGCAACTTGAGGCCATTCCCTCCTGTTCTATCACTCATTACTTGGTTCAAGAGACTCATCCCCAGCTCTCTGCAACCTCCTTTCAGGTAGTTGTAGAGGGTGATGAGGTGTCCTCTCAGCCTCCAAGTCAAGTGTTCCTGTGCAGGAATGGTCTGCAGAGCACAAATCTGATTTCCAGCACTGGGCAAAACCCATTCATTTTTCTTAGTGTAATTGCACCAATTTCAGAACAAGTAGCAACATGCTCATATTAAAATCAGGCATCCACTTTCATGTCCTGACACCTACCCAAACTATTGTATGGTACTTCTGCTGCTTACTTATCTTGCATAAATTCCCTTTCGGTACCACTTAGAGTTGTCTGTATATGAAGGAGCACTCTGTTTGCAGCTTCTCCTATTTGACACTGACATAGAAAGAACCTGTTTCAGTTTCTCTTCTGCCAGTAACAGTAATTACATAATAGGGCCTCTTCAGGTTTCTACATACTTAAGTGTCTCAGTTTCTGTTTTCAGTTTGTTTCTGGGTTTGATGTATCTCACAAACTTTTGCAATGACTGCAGAAAGGATGGTGGCAAATATGAAGCGTCTGTTCTGGAATCTATCCATAAGTCTTAGAAAATTTCTTGGTTTGTTCTTTGCAGCTAATGTTAAGACTAGTGTGTCTTGGTCTTTAGCTTTCAGCATTATTTGTATTTTTAAAAAATGGATTTGAATGAGTCTTGGGACTTTTAGTTATAATCAGCTCTTTACTCTGCAACAGCCTTTGTCATACATTCTGTGTGACAAAATGTTGTCCAGCCAGAGGTGGCTAATTATGAAATACAAAGTCTTTTGGTATTAAAAAGGATTGTTACAAGCCCCCAGCTTACGCTTATATTATTCAAGTGTTTGTTGAGTACACAAGTCTTGGATGAAAAAGCACCAGACGGACCATCCATCACATTCCCCAGTAAGTTGTTCCAAGAATTAATAATTTACTCCAAAACACGTCAAAGTCATGACTGCCACCAAAGGGCCCAGTAATTAGTGAGAAACCGACTGCAAATCTTTCCAGTTCCATGCAGTGACCCCTTGACTAGGCCAGGGGTTTTCAAGCTTTTTGATACTCATCTCAAAAACTTTCCTGTGGAATAACATTGCACATACGGACTGACATTTTTGTAAATGTCAAGTTTAAATATTGAACCAAAGGCCTTCTGCAGAGCTGCTTTGATAGAGCTTCCTACAGCTCTGCCACTGTCTTCATCAAAATGGAAGATACACCTTAGCTGCAGCATTGCTTGACCGGGGACAGCTATGTTGCCAGAGACTCTCAGGAGTGCAAGTCATCACACCTTCCTTCAGACTTCTAGACAGTGACTACCTCTAGGCTTCCTCTGTAGTCCATGAAGAAAGTAAGTAATCTCCAGAGAATTATTTCTCTCACCCTAAACTAGATGAGTGGGTTTCAGAGAAACAATTTTTGCTTGATACTTATCTCTCCCCATTGTTTAGTGACAACTTAGACGACCAGTTAGGCTGAGCAGCTATCACATATCAAATGGTAGGGGAAACTAATCC
The DNA here is from genome assembly GCF_047716275.1 of Strix uralensis. NCBI lineage: Eukaryota > Metazoa > Chordata > Aves > Strigiformes > Strigidae > Strix > Strix uralensis. The sequence continues at coordinate 28,450,561 of NC_133979.1, read as the reverse complement.
TGCCTTAAAAGTTTTTGTGTTATTACCTGTGAATCATGGAAATCATCACTTGAATGCTGTCTCCTTTCCCTTGTGAAGGCCACTACTGACAGACATGTGTGAAGGTAGTGTGTGGTTTAACACACTGATATGCTGTTTTCTTTGATGCTTGTGGATGGAGGGAGTACCAGCAACCTCACTCTGGGATTGCTGCTGGAACCAGGTTACAGTGCAGGTCTGAATTGCATCAGATGAACCTCTATTAAATAACAGTCCTTTGTAAGTGTGTCCAACTGGCTTTTGTCCCGTTGTGAGAGAAGTGGTGGTAGAAAACTGTTGAAGTCAGCATGGAGGTGGTTTTTCTGTTTGTGGTAAGACTATGTCAGAGTGTGTGTGAGTGATTCATCCCATGTCTGCAGTTCTACAAACGTACACTTTCCAGAGTGGGCATTCCTATTCTTGTGTGATAAGGAAGGAGGTCTGGCAGTGGGAAGTGGGAAATGTGCTTCTGCTTTCTATCACTTCTTCATATTTGTGCCTTGGCTGTTAAGCTGAGGCTGGTAGTAGCTCTATGCTGCCACATTCAGAGGCCAGCTCACGCTCTCTGTGTACAACCCTGGGCAGAAATACAGGGGAATAGGGGAGATGTCGCTAGGGAGACCTGTTCTGCCCCAAACTCTCAAGCAGCCAAGCACTGCTTGTGCTGTCTAAACTGGAAAGCCAAGATTTGTCCTGGGACTTTTGAGTCACAAATACTGGGTGTGGGAAATGAGGAGATGGGGTTGCTCTGCCTAACCCTTCTTTCCATCCATCCATCCATCCATCCATCCATCCATCCATCCATCCATCCATCCACTCACCCACCCGTCTGTCTGTCTGTCTCTCTCTCTCTCTCTCTCTCTCCTCTAGGTTCAAAAAGGGCCTGCTGCCAAAGATGGCTGGTGGTTAGCAGTCACACCATCTTGATTCAAATCCATGAGTGAAGAGGATTGGTATTTAGGACTTCCATCACAGAGCCTAAGCCAAGCCGACTGTGCCGAGCATCAGGTGTTTGACACCTAGGTGTTAATACACCTAGTAGAGTATTTATGTTCTACATTCCTTGTGTTTGGAAGCTTTATTTATTTTCATTATTCACCTTTCATTGATTCAAAAAGACTTAAAGTCCTTGCGTTGCTTAAGCTGAGGAGAGCCATGTTTAACCTCCCATCTGAGAAGTACACTTCTACCTTTGGGAGTGTAGCTGTCTCTGGCTGTGAGCATTAGAAATGCAGATGGTGAGAACCATCAGACAAGTGAATAGAGGGGAATCAGAAGATTGGAGAAGTTGTCTTCGTGTTTCCCATGTTTTTCCTCTGCCAAGGGATTTCCCTAGCATGTTGCAAGAGCATCAAGCCTCAGGGATGTAGTTGGTGATGTCATCCTGAACCAGTTCTCTAGGTAAACCTGCTGACTCAGACTCCCTTTTCCCTGAGAGTTTTCCTAGGACTGAAAATTAGTAGAAACCTGTAATATCACCTTGATGCACAGAATTTCCAGGGAATGAGTGTCTTTTGCCCCTCATCAATGCTGTCAGTGCAGCCTGGGGTAACAAAGCACAGCTGCAATGACATTAGAAACATAGCTTGCTAGAGAAGGACTCTTACTTTCCAAAGGAATGTGGCTGTTTCTAGTTCCTCTGTGCTACCTGCATCCATGTGCTCAGTTTTTCTTTGACCATCCTGGCCTGAATGGCAGCATTTATCTGTGGTTAGATCAGTAAATCTGGAGATGTCACTTTGCTGTTTGAAAAAAGGAAGACAGGAGTACAAGAATAAGTTGGTGTTTCCATAGTGCTTTGAAAAACATCAGGTGGGGATCAGAAGGGATGGAAAGGAGGAGACAAGTGAAATGGCAAGTGTGAATATGTAGAAGGGGTAAGAAAGGCCAGGGAAGTAAAGCAGCAGCTGCAATCCAAGGAAGAGGTGCAGTGAAAGTCATAGGCAATATCACAGATGAGAGAATCATTCCAGGTCTGAGCTGATGGAGTCTGGTGTACCCTGACACTCTGTTAATTCTTCTCTGAAAGCACTCTAGACTTCAACTCCATTGCTGGGCCTTACTGTCTGGCCAAGACTGAAAAACAGGTATTATTAAGGAGGAATTTACCAGTAGCATTCAATCTACAGTGATGCCAGAATGCCATGACTGAGGTTGGGACCGTGTATGAGATGCAGTACAGGTGTGAAGTGAAAATATGTCCTGTACAGATCTGAGTCCTGATGGGTACACAACTGGTATGGAGCAGGGGACTGTCAAAGATGAGCAACTGAAATATGGACAGGCTGAGGGTGACATCAGAGATGACATATGTCCTTCCAAAGGACTGTGGTGGACCACAGATCTCTTGTGAGGAGTGAAAGGTGGGTGTGCAAATTAGCAAGATGATTGAAGGAAATAGGGCAGAGATCTTGCTCTTCACGGGGTGGAAAGATCTTGGGGCCTTGTTGTCTCTCTCTGACCTTCTTTGTGAGAGACCTAACTTGAGAGGGGTAGTTCATGAAGTTTCCTTCTTCAACCTTCCTAATTCCCAAAGTAGAATGAGATAGTCTCAAAACTATTAGCTTCCTGCGTTGTTTCCTCTGAAACTGCTGCCAAAGTTCTTCACTTTGTGTGGGCATAATTGGAATGCTACAGACATGACCTAAATCTTCCCACCCAAGATTTTCCTTCTCAAAAAAAGGTCACTGTTTTCCACATCCCCTTTTTGCATTAGTCTTCAAGACAGGAGAAAACATCCAGGGTTTTCTTTCCCAGAACTAGAGGTACTTCTAATACTCTACTCCTGTGGTTTTCATGACCTCCAAACTGTTACTGTGCAGCATTTTTCTATATTTCTAACACTTGAACCCTAGAGAGTCCCATGATTTCTGAAACTACGTCAGCATGTGGCAGCAGACACCATCTGCATTGGCCTGCCATTAAATTGCTCATTTCCCTTGTCTCATTAAGGGTGCTGCTATGAGGCCTGGACTGCGATGCCCATGGAGGGGTGGTATATATGGCAGCCATGCAGAACCTGGGCTGATTAGCCTAAGATCTTTCATGCTCTCAGCTGAGATCTATGATGCAAGTGAAAAGAAAATGGAGCAAAACTTCCTGAATTTGTAACTAAAAAGTGAGTAGTTCATCAGTTTTTGGTCTTTCAGGTGAGGCAGTGAGTTGGGTAACCTGTGCACCAACTGCAGTAGAAGCAGGTTGAGTCCATTTTGCAGGACCACTGAGCACAGGGAGCTCAATGTGAGCTATGTGGGACCATGGGAGCACTTGCAACCAGGAGCTGGGGCACTGCTTCCCACTGCTGCCTCACGCAGTGCTGCCCATCGAGCTGCCAGACTCAGAACTCTTCCCTCAGGCCCACTTCTGTTTGTTCGGGTGGATGCTCCCTGTCTTGTTTTGTCTTTCCCCATAATCTGCAAGGTACATTTCCAACTTGTACTGTCAACATTGTGGCTGGAGGCTGAGATAATGTGTAAAGTATTAAAGTTAAGCAGCTGTTTGTCTTGCAAAAGGGATTTGTTATCTGGCAAGGTGCAGAGCAGCTGTGTTATGCACCCTGTGTATGGGAGATAGTTTTTGACATAGTACAGCCTAATTTTGCTCAGACTGTTCTGGAAGCAAGAGGCTGTGACACTAGTTTAGTGCTAGTGTTATACCAACCTGAGCAACATAAAGGAGAGAAAAGTGCTTCATTGGTAGAAGTGACTGCTTTGTGGTTTATCATCAGATTTGCTAAAAAAACTAGGGCTGTAAAATTATCTACTTTCTTTGCTAACTTTTAATCAACTATTTTAGAATAATGTTAGGGAGGAATCACAAATTCGAGAAAAATGAGGGTAAAGAGGAGTCCTGATTTAAGAGAGAGAGATTAGTTTCAGCAAGGATCTATGGAGTCCTAACCCCAAACTGGTTTTGCATCCAGATATGCCTTTGGACTGTAGAATGGGAGCCTTATTGTTTCTTGTAGATGCATTGAGAGAGAAATTAGACCTGTTCATTCAGAACTGATTGACACTGTGGTACATTTGATAGAAAGAGCTGTTTGTCTTAATGAGAGCAGCGGCTTGCTGGGAATAGCCATGGTGAGGTTAATATTGCCTTGGTCTTATCATAACAAATTTAGTCGTAGATCTACTGTCCATGCAAATTGTGGAAAGACCCTGGATGCTGGGCATTGCATGTAGATGGCAGGTGGAGAGGAAAATTCTGACACAAATAGGAGGTATTGTCAGTACAAAAGCAGGTTGGTTAGGATGGCATATAGAAACATCTGGCTGACCTTGAAACTGAAATGATAGTATCTGACTGTAGAGATGGGGCATAGGTTTTTAGCCAAAAACATGAAGCTTGAGCTTCATTTCCATGCAGTAAGAAATTATCGTAAAGAACACTAATGGATCTCCCTGGCTGAGCAAACACCCCCAAGCAAGGGTAAATCTAGAAACTACATGGAATGCAAAGATAGCATGACTATCATGTCCCGGACCCTAGTCATGGATAAAAAGTTGAAATGAAACATGGAAAGAAAACAAGTAGTGGAGAGGAAAACTTTCAGCCTCATAAATAGAAGGAGAACACCTGTGGAGGAACATATAAGGTTAATGTTGGAGTCTGTAATAAAAATGTGAATGTGGTAAGGGAAATTCAGCATCTGGAGTGGAAGAAAAATTTAGGCTGACCACTATGAAAATATCATAGTCCCTGAGTAAATTTTTTCCTTAGCTATTTAAAGAATTGGAGCATGAAATTGCAGATGGGTTTGAGGAGATTTTTTTTATTAATCTGTAAATTTGGGAACAGAGGAGTAGCAGATACAGTGCCTACCTTCAAAAATGGGGAAAAAAAAACCCAGAAATTTGTTTCCTAATTTGCTGCCAAAAGTATCAAGTCTTGACATGCAAGAGGAAGGATGGCTGAAAGTGGAAAGGCAGTGGAAGGGGATAAAGATAAAATCTAAAATCTTCACACACGCACCCCCTGCCAAGGTCAGTCATTTCAGAAGTGATTTAATATATTTTGTTAGAAGATAACTAGCTTCTTAAAAAGGGTAACACCATGGCCATAATCAAGAGTCAAGTAAAACACTGATCCATAGTCCTATAAGGACCTTCTTTTTCACTGTGGAAATGATAAATGGAAATTACAAGACAAAGATGGATTAAGCTAAAGAGAGGTACTGGATGTATTGAAGCTATGACTGATCCTATTTAATATATTCCTTCGTCATGTAGATATTTGGCCATGAAGTTTGCAGATGACACAGCTGGGACTGATATAATTACTTTGGAGGACTTTTTTCTTACAGGAAAATAATCAGATGGTCTTCTGAACTGATGACTGAAAGCAATAGCATGAACTGCACAGTTGCTTTTTAAGAGAAAAGGAGCAAGAACTTTTGCAATATCCTGGGAAGTTGTTCCTGAGAGAGGGTGGAGTAGGAGAGAGAAGGATGGATTGTCAATGTGACTCAGTTGTAAGAAAGCCTTGTAAGGCTGTGGGATGCATCAGACTTTAAATTTCTACCAGAGACAAAGGAGCATTAGTGTAATTTGTAGAAGCTGTTTTTAAGATCCCATTTGGAATATTGGGTACAGTTTAATCCCTGATGTTTAAAAGAAAATAAATAAACTGAAGAGGAGCATAAGGATTCCTAAGAAAAAAAAGAGTGGAGAATTTGTTGTTTATCTTAGCAGTCAGTAGATTTACAGAATATGCCAAGTTTCTCTATAAACATAAAAAAAGGGAGACTACTTCAGTTTAAACTTAATTCTGAGTCCAAAACGAATTAATTATGACTAGATTAAGTTGAAAATTGCTAGAAGCTTTGTAACCATTCTGAACAGCTTTCTGGATGATTTGTGGGATTGCTTCTATATGGATTTAGAGGAGATTATCTGAGGGTAATCTTAGTATAAAGGGTGAAAATTTTAATGGTACAAATCCTTGGATTACCAGTAGTGTTAGGCATGGTAAAAAAGGGATGGAGAGTATTTAACAGCTGTTACTCTTCGGTAATATTAATATTTTATTACTGCTCTGGGATTCTGCTTGTCATCTACTGAGGTCAGGAAGTTTTTGTTCCTCCCTGCTGCAAACTGAATTCCACATCTGGGATTTTTGCCTTTCTGTAAGTGTCAGATACTGGTGACAACTGGAGACAAGAGACTGCATAAGGTGCGTTGGCTCTTTTGCTGATATCAGATGCTCCGGTGCTCGGTGGTCTGCCTTACTCATGCACTTCTGACTTAGCAGATGGCCACATTTCAGAAGAGAAAGGAATTTTTTCCTCTGAGACTGGCAGCAACTATGATGTGCACCATAGCCTTCTTCCAACCACCAGCAGGGAGTTTCACCTGGTAAATTTCCTTCTATTGCCAAGAAAACAGAAAACATTTTTTGTTTCTAAGCATCTCTTATGTGGTGACTTACAACTTCAGTAATACAAAGTATGAGGCCACTCTTTTGGCTGATAGTAGGAATGGCTGCTGTTTCTTGGAAACTCACCTTTTGGAAATGGTGGAAAAGGGAAGGTCTTCAGTCTGTTAAAGATGTAATGCAACTGCATAGGAAGCACATTCATCTCCTGGCTTCATCACATGCAGTCTTTCCATTTGAAAGATTTCTTATTTTCCCTTTCTTACTGTCTATTTCTTGAGAAAGAGAGAACATCAGAAACAATGCTGAAATGTGCTGTATATTCCTACTTTGTAATTGTTTTATAAACCCCTGTGCAAATGACTTATTTTACATAGCTAAAAAAAATTTAAATTATACTCTGAGGAGCTTTGTCACTATCCTAGAGATTTTTAGTTTGTACTCAGAGTGCTTCCCCAAATGCAGAAATTTGTTAACCTATCGAATACAGACCTCAGGAGAAAAACAACATTTCAAGAAGAGGTCCTCAGCCTCACTTATTTAAGCAGATGATTAAGGGCAGGATTGAATTATTGCCCACATGTTTTATTGGACATACTTACGAAGTCTATTTCTATGTGCCTTTCTATGACTAATGGCCTTGTTGCAGTATGTGAAAGAGTTGGCACAGGTTAAAAATAATCATAACAAATTGCGCAGGACTCTTGTGCAATAATGCAGACAGGCATGAACAGACACAGAAAATTCCAAGCCTTCTCTAGGCTTCTATTGAGATGTTGCTAAAACTTTCAAATATATATTTTTTCATTGTCTCATCCCCATTGGATGTGACCTTTCCATGCCCTGAAGTGTAAGAGAAGTCTGTCATAGATACAAAAATGTAACCAAAAATGGAGAGAGCATGATTTCCCTGTGACTTGAATTATCTCATCATTCACGTGAGGGAAAATACTGCTGTTCTGATTAGTGTACATTATGCTGACTCTGGTGGGTTAACCTTGACTGTCTGCCAGGTGCCCACCCTGCCATGCTCTCAGTCCCCCTCCTCAGCAGGACATGGGGAGAAAATAAGATGAAAGATCTCATGGGTCAAGATAAGGACAGGGAGATCACTCACCAATTACTCTCACATGCAAACCAGACTTGGCCTGGGGAAGATTAATTTAATTTATTGCCAGTTAATAACAGAGTAAGATAGCGACAAATAAAAACAAAGTTTAAAAGATCTTCCTCCCACCCCCCTTTTTCCCAGCCTCAACTCCACTCCTGACTCTTTTATGTTCTCCCCCTGAGGTGCGCAGGGGGATGGGAATTGGGGTTGTGGTCAGTTCATAGCACTTCATCTCTGCCACTACTTCCTCCTTGTGCTCTTCTCCAGCATGAGCTCCCTCCCATGGGCTGCAGTGCTTCATGAACTTCTCCAGTGTGGGTCCTTTCCATGGGCTGCAGCTCTTCAAGAACTGCTCGAGCGTGGGTCCTTTCCAGAGGGTATAGTCCTTCAGGAACAGACTGCTCCAGCATGGGTGTCCCCCCAGGCCACAGCTCTTACCAGAAAACCTGCTCCTGCGTGGGCTCCTCTCCATGGGCTGCAGGTCCTGCCAGGAGCCTCCTCTGGCATGGGCTCTCCATGGGCTGCAGCTTCCTTCATGGCCCATCTACCTGCTCTGGTGTGGGGTCCTCCACAGGCTGCAGGCAGACAACCCACTTCACCATGGTCTTCACCACAGGCTGCAGGGGAATCTCTCCTCTGGTGCCTGGACCACCTCCTCCCCTCCTTCACTGACCTTGGTGTCTTCAGGGCTCCTTCTCTCACATTTTTCTCACTCCTCTCTCTCACAGCTGCTGCACAACATTTTTTTTAACCCTTTCTTATGTACCCTTTCACAGAGGCATCACCAGCATTGCTGATGGGCTCAGCTTTGGCCGGTGGTGGGTCTGTTTAGGAGATGGCTGAAACTGGCTCTGTCCAACATGGGGGCAGGTCCTGATCTCACAGACAGCTTCACCCCTGAAGCCCACCCTGCTACCAGGAGGACCCTCTAAGACCTACCATAGTGCCTCCACCAAGAAGACATTAAGTTTAGGCTCCCTTAGGCAGTGAAAAAGTCCAAATATGGGCTGCTGTGGCAGTTTTGAACTACACAAAAGTTTCTGGGATCTCTGTTATGTAATATGCTGCAGCTGTAAGAGATTACTACCCACTCTGAAAGATATGCACTTTTTTAACACTTATTTCTAAAGTCTGGCATACTACTGAGCTAAGTGTCCTTAGGAAGGTCCTTACAAACCCTGTCACAACTGCCTAAGCTTTCCCTTCTCTAATGGGGAAAAAAAGTCTCTTCCCTATTCCCATCCTGAGGATATGCCCAAGTCTGCTACCTATTCTCTCCTACAAGCTATTCCTGCTGCTCTCTTTCCCTGCATCTCTTCCTTCTGTCCTAGGGTACCCTGAATCACATGCAGAAATGCTTGCTGGTTTCTGCTACAGAATCAGATGGTCCCAATGAGCAAAGCAACCTGGGAGGACTCCAGCAATAGGCAGGTGTGAGAGAGCTTGACAAAGGTATGATGACAATGAAAGAGAACTGAGTCTGGCTCCCAGACACATTAGCTCTGCTGGATAGGTCACTGAGAGTAAAGCTATGTGAGTGTCACACGTTTGCTCCTTGGTGGTCTCCAGCTGACCAGTGCGCTGTACCCTGCCTTGCAAGAAAGGCTAGGGATGGTGCTGGGCTGCAAATGGGGCAGAAATATAAATGTCTGCAACCAGGTGCAGAGGCACAACCAGTATATCCCTCAGCAACCTTCAACGGCAGGGAGGACATTTCCCTACATTCCCCTGAAAGCTTTCTAAATGAGGCTGTTGCATGAGGACTTGGTCCTACACATTAAAAGCACTGGAGTTTTCTCATCTATATCTTCTGTCTTGAAAAGAGTTGTCTCACCAGCTAGAAAGGGGATTTTTCACACCATCTGGCTGATGGTCCCTAGTCAAGTATTCTCTGCGTGTGTGGCCAGCAGTACTGGGAAGAAAGCTTTGAGCCACACACAGGGGACAGATACCATAAACTCCTGGAGTAAGTTTCTTGCTGATGCAGAAACCAGCTCTTGGCCTGTGGAAATTTCAGTTGTAGGGATGGAAAAAAACATTATTGTTTCAGCAGGATCTGCCACACCTCCTTGAGGATACCTTTGTTACTAGCCTAAATGACATTTTAGGATAACGCATTGCCAAAATTTCAAATACCCCGTGCCTAAAACTAATTAAAATCTTATCTAAGTACATTTAAACTTTAACATTGGTAATTTGTATTTGGTGGATTTGAGCCATAAAAGGCAAGGTGGAACAGTGAATTTGGTCTTGTCCGCTTGATGTTGTTTCAGAGCCGCTAGCCTTTTTAAAATATAACAAAACCAAACAAATGCTCTGAAAGGGCTTAAAAGTACAAGGTGATTTCCGATAAGCTTCAGGTTTTTTCACAGTTTGTTTTTTGTATTCCATACCTTTTATATGACGTCCTGCAATCATAGTCTTAGTCATTACATTATGGGATGTGAAGTATTTGAGACATTTTCATACTGAATTAACCTAAGACCTTAGTTTTAAACTTAGTTTTAAGAAAGTTTTCTATGTTTGAAGTGCAGTATGTTTTTCTCTTTCAGTCCTGTTTGTGTGTCTCACCATCTCTTGTTATGCTGTTTCAATGTTGTTATCTATTTTGGTCATAGACTTTCATAAGCCAAAGGAGTTGATCATTTGTGAAGTTTTGGTGGCCACTGATCAACACGTGTAGTTTCAGAGAAGCCATATGATAGTGAAAGGAGGAACGTTAACAAATCCCGTCTCAACAGAATCTGAAAGGGGATCCACACAGGGTATCTTGCTGAAGTTGCTAATTTTTCTGTGTGCCCTAAGCAGTAAATCTCTTCTCAGAACAAGAACTGGGACATAAACGAAATGTAGCCAACTGAAAGGATACCTGTGCTAACTTTCATGCAAATGCTGGGCTGCAAGCAAAAAGCCTTCCTGCAGGAGTAACTCCTCCAGGCTTACACACCCTTTCCACTGTGGATGAGAACCTGCAGGGATCAAAATTCCAGTCCCTGTTGTCATTGGCGATCATGCTTCAAAAGTTATCCTTTTTGATGCTGCAGTACTGTGTGATTCATAGCCATCATGTGTTTGAGTAGTACATCCACACTTAGTTGTTTCAAATTGCCGTGGTCTTTGTTTATTGAGGAAAAAGGACATTAAACCCCAGCTCGTCCTAAAGAATTATCAGTGGATTTTTTTTTCCACGTTTCTCCATCTGTGGCAGCATTTTTTGAAATGATCCCTGTGGGGCTGGTCCAGGGAAGAAGGGAGGTGAAATTTTGGCATCTGGCAGAGCAAATGGTTTGAGGAGGAAGGATTCTGCTTGATGACAGGTATTTTTGGACTAGAGGAAGCCTATGTCAAAAGGACAGGTTCCATTTAAACTGCAAGTGAAACAGGCAGCTACCACTTCAAATCCAGGAAAGTCTCATCAGTGAGCCTTTCAAACCAAAGAGCAGGGGAAAATTCCTAGGAAGCAAAGCACACAAGTTTCAAGATGGCACGACAACTACTGATGAAGCCACGCAAGTTCTGTGTCCATGAGGAAAGGGTGGAGGATGGCAACAGTCAAACAGGAAAATAAATACAGATAGGACCAAATTCTGTTTAAATGAGGCACCAAGAAGAAAATCAAAAGTGGTGCAACTATTTCTAGGCTTGGTGTGGTCATACTATGCATATCAGAAACATGATGGACAAATGATAGTTGTATTTCTGTTAACACCATGACAAAAAGTAGAGGCAGAGTGAGATCTTCTGCTGAGGTAGAAGTGAGGTAGATCTATAATAAAGAATATGTATTTTATATTTCTTTAAAATACTTATAAAGTCAATTTAGAGTCAAACCAGGTGAATGAGCTAGTGATTTCAGCAGTACTGCAGAACCCCATGGATTAAAATTTCAGGCCCAGATAGGAAAAGTATAGTCTAAGGTCTGTGCTATTGAGTGCCCACCAGGATAACAATATTGCCTGTGATATACCAAGGGAGGTCATAGAGGCCTCAAGGGCAGGAAATGCAGTAGTGGGGGACTTCTACCACCTCTGCCTTTCCCCCACACCCACAGATTGGGCAATTGCCACATCAACACATGACGTACATAAGAAATTTTGAAATGCACTTAGTGATGGCTTCCTGGAAGAGCTAGCAAGGAAGCCTGCAAGAGGCAGTGGAGTCCCTTTCTCCCTGTGTATCAGACATGGTCCCCAAAGCTGTAATCACTCTGTACCAGCGATTGCATTGCACTCTCAGCATCCCTGCAGGAGCCATCAAAGATGAAAGAAAAAAAGTCCACACTCACAAATGCAGTTAGCTTCAAAAATGGAAACTACATGAGAATGAGGAGGCCTGTCAAAAAAACAGTGATAAAAGATGTAGTAAGAGAGTTAACCTTCCCAGGAAGAATAGGTTTACACCCTATATTGGAGACTCTGAGCCAGCATGTGTCACCCATCCACAGCCAAGGAGGAGCTGAAGGAAGCAGCTAGCTTAATGGCCAGGCAAGGGTGGTACTGGAGCCATAGGGTGTTCTTCAAAATCCTAGGTCAAATGAGGAAAACGGACAGGTTCTTGAACTCTGGAAGGTTACTTGTAAAATACAAGGCTGGTCAAAAAAATCTGAGGAACAATCATGTCCTTTTTTAAGCACTTCTAGAGCCTGCCAGGTGGGCATGGGCTGCTCAGTACCAGAGAACCACCCACAGGAGGTAAAGTCACAGCAGAAAAGATAAGCAAAATTCACATGGCATCGCGCTTGATGTGGGAGGAACAGGCACATTTCCTTAGCTAGTGTGCATCACAGCATCTGTTTAGTGGAAAGGTGATGGGACAAAGCTTAAGCAGCTGCTGTTGGTCATTGGTGGCTACATGGAGCTTTTTGCTGCCCCAGTACTGGTCTGAGAGCCAGAAAAACCTGTAGCAAAACCACTTTGTAACCTTTGACGAATCATTTGTGCCCTACTGGGCCTTCCTCGCTTCCTATAAAATTGAGGCAACAGCTTTCTCTTACAAGTCCTCCATCAGTTACTTGGGACTCCAGTACTGCAGCAGTCATGCTTGTGCCACACACTCTAGGACAGGAGTGATTGTGTACGTGCCCTCCCTGCCCACACCTCCACACCATGGCCTGCTGGAACAGAGAGCAGTGCTGAATGAGGAACTTCTGTGAGTCAATATCTAAATGTGATATTGAGCGGTTGTGTGTCTGTTTCTTTGAGTAGTTTATTTTTCTGAATATCTGAGATGCTTTGAGCCTGATTTCTCAGGGGCTGTGATCACAGACATCCACCTGATGGTTGGGAGATCAGCTCTTCTGAGAATCAAAGAGAGGCAGGGATAGGGGTTTGTTGGGTGTGGCATTGGGTTGGGGGGTTGAGGGGAGGTGGTGTTAAGCATTTTGACTTAAAATTTAGTCTAATTTTAGATGCCTGGGTATCAGCAGTTTAGCAGAAGTTAGGCTCTAAGACTGGGTCTTTACTTTGTATGAGAATTAATCTCTGTATTTAGAAGTAAACAGAGCACAAGTATGGCTGTTTTAGAAAGAGATCTCCTTAAACACAGCTAACAGCGCAGACCTGCAGATAATCCAAACCCAGTAGCTGGAAGCACTGGACAGCATGTGGGGCTACACGGGAACTAGGATGCTGGTGAAACAGCATTCCTTAGCAGATTTATGGTAGCTCACAGCAGATAACAGATGTGTGGTCAAAGAGAAATATGCGTAGAAAGAAATTCTTGGACGTGGTAATTAAATGGTAACCTATCTATTTCCTTTGGAAAAGAAAATATCCTTCCTGCTCAGTATGGGAGATAAATCTGAGACTTGATTCTTCTTTGTTTATAAATGCTGGGTAAGCAGGTCTTTGTGCACAACAAGAGTCTTTGTAAAATATGTCAAATTACTATTAATACTAGCTATGCTGCAAAAGAACTGAAAACTAAGATTAGGAATGGCCACTGTTCATACATCAAAAGCAAAGCAGAAATCTCTGTTAAATACCTCAGATTGCACCTGTGTTTTTAGATTACTGTAAAGATTGATCGGTCGAGCATTCATGAAGCAGGCAATGCAGCCTTAGAGCTGCCTTTGCAGCTTTGGTTTTGTTCCCTGCGTACAGAAATCCAGGCAAGCTTTTATTCACTGATTGTGTTCTTGCTCCATGTTTGCATGCTCTGGGACTTTGCCTTCTTTAGGCCAAAGATGATGACATTAATTTATTTATTTGTCTGTTTACTTTTGTTAGAGCATGAAATGACCTTTTCATCTAACCTGCAGCTATGGATCCTTGTAGCTCTAAAACTCAGAGTCCAGCATCTCAGGTCAGAGAACGAGGAATGTATAATTAGCAGCCACTTTTAAAACATTTGGGTTTTGTTATTTGCTTAACGTCACACAAATATGCTGCTGGCAGAAGGAAGAACAAATGTAAAATGATCAAATCATCCTTAAGTCATCTATCTGTGAGGCTACTGTCTGTCAGCTTGCAGTCTTCTGTTCAGTGCTCCATGTATGTCCCAATTTCTGTAGCAAATACAACAGAGCTTAGACAGACTAGATCTTCCTTTCTTACAGGATCAGACCCACCCCTAATGGATGTATTTGTGCAGAAAATGAGACCTGGTGCTGTGAGAATGTATTATGGCATATCTTGGTGCACACACACACAAATAACTAGATTTGTAATTAGCATTTGCAAAGTAGTTTACATTCTGGTATTCCTTAAACTTTGAATACTTTGACTTGAAAATACTGTCTTTTACAATGTTTTCTTTGTGCCCCTCTGTTAAAGGAAGAGAGGCAAAACAGGACTGGGGTCCTGAAGCATTAATTAAATAGAAAAAAGGTGTCAAATCCCAGTGTAGACCCCTGAAACTCTTTTTGTGCAGTCTGCTGCAGTGCAGGGAGGGAGAGTTCGCCTGAGCCAGTCTCCAAACTGGAGGTGCCTCAAGCTTTGCTTGGGTTTGTGCCCAGGGTGGCTCAGTCTGGACAGCACTGGGCACAACGCTGCAGTGCTCCCTGGCAGTTCTAGGGCAGAGGAGGACCTGCCTTCTGGGTGCCAGTTTCTCTAGTGGGCTTTATCCTGTAAATATTTTCGGGATGTTAATAGAAGAAAATTTTGGCCAAGTGAAGAGACAGCAGATAACTCTGCCTGCAGTAGAAGACAGCAGTGGCCCTCTTCTGCTATCACCTCTGCTCTGGAAAGGACACACAGTCACCACCATAACCCATGGCAAAAGGTGAACAAGAAAGCCCCAGGAAGGCACATCTCCAGTTCAGTGCCTTTTCCTCATCTGTGGGAGCTTTTGTTGCCAATGCAGAACAGCCACAGGCATTCAGAAGAAAAGATTGTCTGCTTTAAAATATTTTCTAGGAAAAAGTATGAGGTAGACTTACAGAATCCCCTGTTTATGCGCTTTGCTCATACAGCTGAGCCCCATGGAAACAAACCCAGATATATACTTAAGTAGGAGGAAAAACTGGGAAACTGACTTCTTATTCCAAACACACAGGCCCAGCAGACTGTGCACAAAGAGACATAATGGTAACACAGATGAAAAGGAGACCCAAGCACTGTTCCGAAGAGACAAATCATCTGAACGTCTTTATCACAAGGGATTCGGGTCTTCTTAAAGCAGCTTGAAATTCCCACTCTGCCAGTTTTGGGTGCCAGAGCAGGTGGCAGGAAAGTCACGTTCTGTGGAAGATGTGGCCTTTGTTGCTTAGTATTATCCAAAAGGGATTTATGGCTAGGCCAGATGCAGGGATCACAGCTTCTGCATGTTCCTGGCTACTCCTGGAAATTGGACATCCATGTCCTTTGCACATCCCCATATTTTTCTCCATCTCCAAGCAAGCGAGATAAAGAATCATGTTACCCAGATCTTTGAGGGGAAGGTGGACAGAGGGTGAAAAGCCGTCATCATATTGTTAAAGTCCTGGTTCAGAAATGAAGGCAGAGGTACTGTAATCCCAGATCTGTCCCAGGCTCATCTGATCTCATGCTAATCACTTAACCACTTTATGTTTTGTTTCTCTATGAGCTGGAACATGAATTCCCATTTTCTGTACTTAGAGCAGTTCAGCTTGCAAGCAGTGTGGGGCAGGGAGTTCATGTTTATGCAGTGCCATGTACTGTAGGCCCTTTCAATTAAATTGCACTAATAAACTAGTGGTAGAGTAACCAGGTGGCTTCATGTGTGCTATGCAAGGGAAAGGCTGCCCACAAAGCAGGCTCCGTCCACGCACATCAGGAACTGTCCCACCAGTGCCATAAGTAGCCAAGTGAGCAGGTAGACCTAACTGAGACCTCAACTACCTGCTTACCCAACAGGTAAAGCTAAGATGAAGTATGCAGATAAATTCAAGTAATGAAACAGTAATTTTCTGAGCACTCTTTGAAGAAATATCTTCTGGGTCTCGGTTCTGATCTTATGTTAATAGCATCTGTCTGAGTTCATCCAGACAGAGCCAGCACAGCTCCATTGTCCCGTGTTTTGAGGTGCATGCAAGGCTGCAGGACTCCAATAGCATTCCAGAAAATAACATCAAAGTAATCTGAACCACATTTTTACTGCATTTCTTTGCTCAGCTAATTAACAGGAACAATTAAACAATTCTTTAATAGTTAATAGTAAAAAATTATTCAAACGTTTGTCCCCAGAGGCATACTTAAAACCCTGCTCGTATTAAAGTTCTCCACACGCACTGTCAACTCAAAGCTTAGGATAATCATTGCTAAAGGCAGGACGGTGTCCTCAGCCCCCACATATTAAAAGGCCAGATGATTAAGCAGGAGATGTTACTGTATTGGTTTTACGTCCTTGGTCTCCCCCACTTACGGAAGAGTTATGATAAACAGTTAAAGATAAACTGTTTATATGAATTTCCCCACCAAATAATATAACTGGGCTTGTGTTTTCAAAGCCAAGGCTGTTGTGCAACCATCTGAATTTCAGCACATAAATGAAAATAATATTTTTAAAATAGACTAGGGAAGTCTCCAGAAAGAGATGGGAGACTTGGTTACCCAGGATATAGGGACGGCTGAGGTACTCAATGACTTTTTTGCCTCAATCTTCTCTGACAAGGACTCCATCCATACCACCCAAGACACAGAGGGCAAAGGCAGGGACTGGGAGAAGGAAGAACCACCCACTGTAGGAGAAGATCAGGTTTGAGACCATCTAAGGAACTTGAAGGTGCACAAGTCCATATGGGACCTGATGAGATGCATCCGTGGGTCCTGAGGGAACTGGTATGAAGTGGCTCAGACACTATCCATCATATTTGAGAAGCCGTGGCAGTCTGATGAAGTTTCCGCTGACTGGAAAAGGGGAAACACAACCCCCATTTTTAAAAAGGGAAAAAAGACCTGGGGAACTACAGGCCAGTCAGTCTCACCTCTGTGCCTGGCAAGATCATGAAGCAGATGCTCCTGGAAACTCTGCAGGGACACGTGGAAAACAAGGAGGTGATTGGTGACAGCCAACATGGCTTCACTAAGGTCAAATTGTGCCTGATGAATTTGGTGGCCTTCTACAATGGGGTTACAGTGTTGGTGGATAAGGGCAGAGCAACTGACGTTATCTACCTGGACTTGTGCAAAACATTTGACACTGTCCCACATGACATCCTTGTCTCTAAATTGGAGAGACATGGATTTGGTGGATGGACCACTCAGTGGATAAGGAATTGGCTGGATGGTCACACTCAGAGTTGTGGTCAACTACTCCATGTCCAAGCGGAGAGCAATGATGAGTAGCGTTCCACAGGAGTCGGTGTTGGGATTGGCACTGTTTAACATCTTTGTTGGTGATGTTGACAGTGGGACTGAGTGCACCCTCAGCAAGTTCGCCAACGACGCCAAGCTGTGTGGTGTGGTCGACACGCTGGAGGGAAGGGATGTGCCATCCAGAGGGACCTGGACAGGCTGGAGAGGTGGGCCTGTGCAAACCTCATGAAGTTCAACAGAGTCAAGTGCAAGGTCCTGCACATGGGTAGGGGCAATCCCAAGAACAAATACAGGCTGGATGAGAAGTCGATTGAGAGCAGCCCTGTGGAGAAGGACTTGGGAGTAGTAGTGGATGGAAAACTGACTGTGAGCCAGCAATGTGCGCTCACAGCCCAAAAAGCCAACAGTATTCTGGGCTGCATCAGAAGGACTGTGGCCAGCAGTTCGAGAGAGGTGATTCTCCTCCTCTCCTCCGCTCTTATGAGACCCCACCTGCGTCCAGCTCTGGGGCCCCCAATATCAGAAGGACATGGACTTGCTTGAGCAGGTCCAGAGGAGGCCACGAAGATGATCAGGGGGCTGGAGCACCTCCCCTGTGAGGACAGGCTGAGAGAGTTGGGGATGTTCAGCCTGGAGAAGAGAAGGGTCCAGGGAGACCTTATAGCGGCCTTCCAGTACTTAAAGGGGGCTACAGGAGAGAAGGGGAGAGACTCTTGATCAGGGGGTATAGGGATGGGACAAGGGGTAACAGTTTTAAACTGAAAGAGGGTAGATTTCGATTAGATATGAGGCAGAAATTCTTCCCTGTGAGGGTGGTGAGACACTGGCACAGGTTGCCCAGAGAAGCTGTGGCTGCCCCTTCCCTGGCAGTGTTCAAGGCCAGGTTGGACGGGGCTTTGAGCAACCTGGTCTAGTGGAAGGTGTCCCTGCCCATGGCAGGGGCACTGGGACTAGATGAGCTTTAAGGTCCCTTCCAACCCAAACCATTCTATGATAAAAAGCATACATATAAGCATGTTGACAGCTGGGAAAATATTTCCTTATATCTTTTCATTAACAGTGAAAGCAAGTTTTTGCTTATACTGCTGGTAAGTGATTTTATAAACCAGCCTGGTATATTCCAATTCCTTGATATCCTCTCTTCCCTTCTCAGTAGCCCAGCTGTGTGTCATGGTTGAGGTCTGTACCTGGCTAGCTCCAGCCCAGCAGGGTTTGCATATCCTAATCTTTGGAACCTGAAAGTCTTGAAAACCTGTGGCACCTGGTAGCATTTTCATGTCCATAATAAACAAAATCTATAGTGATTTGGATCAAATTCTGCTGTAGGTATGCTCCCTAGGGTAGTCTTTTTTTCGGTGCTTTGTCAAAATGGTTTTATTGTCTCTGCTGATCTTATGCAGGTATTGACCCATCTTGGAGGTACATGCTCCATCCAAGAGAGGGAATAAGCAGGACTGAGTTTCTTTCAAGGCTCATCTAATGGCTTGCACCTCTGTTGTCTGATGTAACAGCTTCATTTAAGCACATTCTTTGTGGAACACCCAAAATGAGGGATGAGAATCAAAGCAAGGTTTCTTAGCCGTGAATGTTGGTCGGGTCCTTCCAGAGAGGATGCAAGCCTTTTTACTGTGGTCTCCTGGGTACCTCCCACTACTGCCAGGCAATATCGCAGCATCCCATGTACAGCACTGAGGTCCATCAGGTGGGAGAGAAACAAGATCTGTTCTTTATCCAGTGGCAAGGAAAAGCTCATTGCAGAGGGATTTCAGTTCTTTGTCCCAGTCTGATTTCTGTCTTAGGTTCTTGTCTAGACAAATATCTGCAGTGAGAGGAAAGTGAAGCTGGCTGTTAGCTGGCTTCTCTGGATCCATCTCTGGTGTGTTCATCAGTAAACTGAGCAGTTCTTCCAGTGGCTCTGGGACAAAGGAGAGTAACACAGAGCAGCTCCATGGCATGGGATTGAGATGTTGTTAAGGTAGATAGGACACATATTAATGTATGAATACAAAGGGAATATAAGTATGGGAGAATATAAATATGATTGTGAGCAGCAGGGCTGAAACAGAGTGACTGCAGGTCATTTGAAGTCTTCCCAGCCACACAGAGCTTCTCTAGAGGGGCGAGATGACAATTCCTTGCAGGGTTTTTGCTGCAGACACAGAGCAACAAAAGGAATTAATTCTGAAATTGAAGTGAACGTTGCTATTAATGTTCATCAGTCTTCAGACCATAACGCAGGCTTCACAGAGCATTATGTTTAGCAATAGACAGATAATTTCCTGCTCCGATTGATAGGTGATCCGGTAAATGCTTCCTAAATGTTGCAAAGATTTCATATCTTTTGTCTGTCATTGTCTTGAGAGGTTATTCTGACATATATAGTATGAAGATGATTATTTTCACTTCAGTCTACCATACAGTTTTGCCTGAACAGCAAAAGAAAATCCCATACCAAAAACCAGAACAGAAGAGTTCATCATAAAGCATGTGGCTGAATAATAGATTTGGGTAAATGTTGTTCTAGACCACCAAATGTTTGATCTTGTGATGTGTTTCTTTATGGCCTATGTGAAGACTAAGTTACTATAAATTGTCATCTTTCCCATGTAAAGAGGAACATTAGATCAAAAGGCATACATATGCTGAGAATAAAGATTGTAAAACTGTCAAACTTCCAGGAAAGATTTCAGCACCAGTTATGTGAAAAAAGCTACTTGAGGTTAACTCTTTATGGTCAGGAAGATTCTGAGATCAGGCTGTTTCTCTGCATGCACCTGTGTATCCTCTGTACCCACGCTAACTCCTCCACCTATTTTTCACAGCTAATATCAGCCAAATAGGAAAGGGGAATCATCTCAAATTACCACAGTTTTGACATGGGTCGGCTGACTAGTACAAGAGAGATCAGGGAGCGGTTGAACCTCACCACATGAGACAGTGTAAGCTCCAAATTCTGGAAGGGCTTCTCTCAGAGCTGTATCTATTTTCAACAGTAGATAATCCAAGCACAAAATCCAGGTTTATAGAAGAAGTAAGCTTTGTTCATCTCACTGCTTATTAAGCTGCGTGACTATATCCATCCAGCGAGGGCTGTAAATACTGGCAATACATAGGAAGTATGTTTTGAGTTACTATCCCTTCTTCTGAAAAGCAAATATTGAAAGAAAGAGGAGATCCAAGCTGCAGTTGCCATAGTCCAAAGCTTTCCCCATGCCCAAAGGGGAAAGGATTCAGCCATCTCTAGTTCCTTGTCATGTACTGTGAGATTTTCCAGATTTTTCTTGAAAAGAGTTGTGCCAAACAAGACTTACTGTTACAGATTCACCCCTGGTTTCCATGCCCACCAGTTTTCCCATAGTCCCTTTTCAGAAAAGGACTCAGACACATACCTAAATTTCAGCTGTGTGGTTTAGGCAGATGCTTAAATGAATGGCTAGTTCATCAGGTGCTGTGAGCTGCGTTTCTGCTTATGGCCCTGATCTGGCTAATGAAGGAAGAAAGAAAAGCTGCAAAGATGAGTTGCATTAGAGATCTGCAGAAATGCAGTGTTTGAACAGCTGCCCTGTACCTGCTCTGACTCTTTCTCAAATTAAAGACTTCAATACACAAAGAAACCTGCCTAACTTTATAAATAAGGACTGCAGAGACCTGTCAGTGTTCACTGGTGTATGGTTTGCTTCCTCGTCCATTCAAAAGCCTTTTGTTGACTTACAGCTCAGAGGCTGCTCAGGTGTTTCGTCTCTCTCGTATCAGACAGTACCTGTCCCTGTTTCACTTCACTTATCATGGATGTAGACTTGCTGTATGTGAAGGGAATGTCTAGGAGGGAGGGTCCCTCTCTTTCCTATGGGAAGATATATTGGATACTCTTGATATTGGAGAGAAATTTTGCCTTTAAAGGCAAATGACCCTTCAGGAGAAGGGCTTCACATACAATTAACTTCATCTGAAAACATTTTTAAAATTTGAACCTGATGGTCATCAAAAGCCAGTGGTATTAATCATCCTGGCTTTGAGCTGCAAGCTCAGGAATCGCTTTAGATCTGGAATTTGAAAGGTCTTCCTAGCGTTCAGCTCTGGTTGTACAGTTTTGACTCACATTTGGAGGAATTTCACACAAGTTCCAGTCATGAAAATGAAACAAGACCTTCTCTATAAGTTCATGAACTGCTGAGATGAGCACAAAAATGCCCAAAATTGGAACTTGTTGTATTCCTCCCCACCATGTCATTCAACACTTCTTCCATGCATCTCAAAAATTTGTATAGGTTTTCCTAAGTTAAATCTCATGTCACGGTCCACAGGATATAACACTTAAGCAAACTATGGCTTGCTGGCAATGCCATGATGGTTGCCATACAGCTCTGATTGTTAGTAATTTTTTTTATAAGGTTTACTTGATCTTCCATTATTGCTAGCCTCAAATATTCAAAAATTTTGACTCAGACCTCAAATATTGTGAAAACAGTTGTAAAATCTGAAGATTAACAGAATTAAAATACTTTATTTCTGTTATCTTGGAACTTTCTGATACCTTCGGTTTCTTTTTATTTTTTCACTTTTCCTCCAAAACCTCTCAGGAAAAGGGCAAGCCCTTTAACTGAAGCCTGCATTTCTGGTATCTGGTGCTGTGGGAAAGCCATTGGTAAGGCTCGTGATGAAAGTTTTGTGGTACTGTTTGAGGAGAGGTGGCCATGAGCTGTCAGCATTGCAGGAGAGTTAAGATGAGGGAGGGGAAGGAGCAGTGGGAGCAAATGCCTTGTACATAGAGGACAGGGCATCAACCAGTCAGACTTAATTTCAGGTTGGAAATGTTTGAAGGGCTTGAGATGACCCAAAGCCTTACAGTAGGAAAGATGAGTGCCAGAGAACCTACGAGGGTGGAGCTGGAGGAAGGTGTTGCTTGTGATAGCAAGAAGTGAGCTTGGGACTGCAGGATGAAACAGCACCCAGCTCTCATCTCTTATGCTGTTGTCACCTCTTATGGTATTGCCCCAGAGGGCAACTGAGCACCATGCAGCTGCTTGCTCACACTTTCTCCCACATGGGGTGGGGAGGAGAAAATAAAGCAAAAGGCTCAGGGATGGATACAAGGACAGGGAGGGATGACTCATTCATTATGGTCATGGGCAAAAGACAGACTCAACTTGGGGGAGAGAGAACATCAATGTAATTTGAACACCACCACCACTAATTTACTAATTAAATGGAGTAGAACAGTGAGAAATACAAGAACATCTTAAAAATACCTTCCCTCCACTCCTCCCTTCTTCCTGGGCTCAGCTTTGCTCCCGATTTCTCTACCTCCTGCCTCACAGCAGCGAAGAGGGCAGGGGATGGGGGTTGTGGTCCATTCATCACCCATTGTCTCTGCCCCTCCTTCATCCTCAGGGGGAGGACGCCTCACACTCTTCCCCTGATCCAGCGTGGGGTCCCTCTCAGGGGACACAGTCCTCCATGAACTTCTCTGATGTGAGTCCTTTCCACAGGCTGCAGGTCTTCATGAACTGCTCCAGTGTGGGTCCTTTCCATTGGCTGCAGTCCTCCCAGTGATGGACTGCCCCAGCATGGGCTTCCCTCAGAGTCCCGGCCTTCTCTGGGCACAGCCTCTGCTCTGGCGTGGGGTCCTCCACTGCAGGTCGGCACCTGCTCCACTGGTGACCTCCATGGGCTCAGAGGCACAGCCTGCCCTCTCACCATGGGCTGCAGGAAGGCTCTGCTCTGGCACACCTTCCCCCTCCTCCTCCTTTCTTCAGTTGACCTCAGTGTTTGCAGAGGTATCTCCCTCACTCCTCCTCCTTCTCTCAGGTTCCCCTTCTTAAATACATTATCACAGAGGCACAGCCACCATCACTAATTGGCTCGGCCTTGGCCAGAGTCAAGTCCAACTTGGAGCTGGGAGAGCTTCGAGAAGCTTCTCACAGGGGCCACCTCTGTTGCCCTTCCCCCACTACCAAAACCCCACCACACACAAACCCAACACAGCTATCATGTAACAAGTATTTGGTGATTTTATACCGGGAGTGAGTCATACCCCTGTGACTTCCCTTTAGTGGCTCTTCTGTGAATTGTTTACTTTGCAAAGATAGAACGTGTTGCTTCCAAATCCTTCCTACTTCTTCAGAGGTTTGCCAGAGGGGTAGGCAGGGTGCTGGCCCATATCAGCAAATGTCTTCTGTAGCAGCATGTCCATACCATGAGGCGGTTTCTCCAACACCACTCAGTGGCTGAGCCCTTGTGCTGTTTATCAAAAGGTCCAAAAGTAACTGTGTTTTCTGTGTTGTGTGTAAAGCCTATGCTAGCAGTAGCCAGTGACTGTTCTGAGGGCACTGGGATCTGAGGTCCTACGGGATCTTTTTGTGTAGGGATGGCATAAAATCAGAATTTCTTTTCCACAGATTAATGTTGTATGTCAAAGAAAAAAAAAATGCTATTCTGTTCTTTCATCAAAATGAGATGAAAGGTGGGATTTGCCAAATTTGTTCTAGGAGGGCCATTCAATACAAAATCTTCTTTCAAAAGACCTTAAGCAGAAATGGGTTTCTGCTTCTCAGCTTGCCAAAGCGATCCATAGCACAGGCAGGTATCCAACAAGACCAAAGGAAGCAGTGGGTGAGCATTGTGCTGGCCAGCCTGTTAATGCCACTGTCTCTGCACCACAGTCACATTTCTGGCATTTGGAAGATTTTTTTTGTCCACTTCTGGGATATTGTGAATGTATATATTATTTTCTTCAAAAGAAGAAAAAAATAATTGAGAGTTGAATCTAGATGGGGCAGTTCCCGGGTTTATTTCCTGGGTGCTCTTGGTTAACACATTCCCCTGAGTCCCATGATCAATTCTCATCTCTGCTTGTCTGGACTTCTGGTGACCCTGAGGAGATCTCATCATCTTGCTGTGCTTTCTTCCCTATCTCTAAAGTGCTGATAATACTTTCTTCCCCTCTAAGATATATTTTGCTTATTAGGCTAAAAATCTGTGATGACACAGTCTGTCTTTTGCTACGTGTGGAAGTGAAGTGCCCAGCGTGTGGACCGCTGAAATCGGGTCTGGTAAGAGCACACAGAAACCTGGATGTGGATGGGGTGTGATTCCTCCCAAAGCATCTGCTAGTGCCACCTCACATGGTGGGGCAGCCTTTAGTGTGCCCAGGAGTTGAAGAGGCTGGGCATGATGCAAAACCTTCCCTAACTTGGGAGAAGAGAGCAGGAAACCAGAGTGCTGCACCTCAGCTGGGGTGTGTGACTTGCCACCAGAAGCCTGGTGCCTAAGGCCTTTTGGATTGCACCATTAAATCTCCACCCAGTTGAGAAACAAGAGGGTTAAGACCACTACAAGACTCTGTCTCACCAAGAGGATTTATGGGAAATATGACTGTAAAAGCAGTTGTTGCTGCAGGGATAGGAATAACAGAAATACTTCTCTACTGGTTCTCTTGGCAGACTGTTTTCAGCAGTTTTGAACTTCCCATGCACTCACCTTCAGAGCTGAAATTGCCAGTGCCAGTTTTTTGTGCCAGGCTGAATCTTTGCCCTGGAAAATTTCCATCGGCACAGTTCATTCTTGCCCAGGAAGCATAGGTTACGTCGTCCAGAGGAAAGGCTTTTTAGAGCACTCTACTTAGGTAGCCATCCTCCAACTAGGACCAAAGTGTTTAGCTCCAACCTCCTAAGCTGTGTTACCTCATTGGACTGATTTGCAGAGTCTTGAGCACTGGAAGTTACAACCAAAATTAATGATAGTTCTGCTTATACAATAGAAGCTACTCTGAAAAATCAGGTCTTTAGGTAAGCTTGCTTCAAGCAACCTAAATGGAAGGCTGTCGTTTACCTTTCCTCCATGATTGGGCTCCCTTTGTGAAGAGAGGACAGCATCATCCACTCATTTCACTGATCAGAAAATTTACCTTGTTTTTGAGACACATGCATTTGTACTATGCAATGTGTAATTCATCTTCAGAATAGGGTTCTGGATGACAGAACTGGGGACAGAAAAACTCTCAATGCACAGCACACACCAGTATGAGCAGAGAGTGGGAGCTGTGCTGGGGCAGGTTTTCAGGCACTATTACTGCGTGTTGTATCACTGACCTGTCCTCAGAAAGGCAATGATGGCTCCGGACATAGGATGCTCAACACATCGGCAATTTAGGCAGAAACCACTGCGTCTTTGGGCAGCTCAAATCTGGGACTGCTTTGCCCCAAGGACTGCTGGCTGCTCCATGTGACTGGCCAGGCTCAGCAGTGACTTTCAGAGCAGCCTGAGAAGCCCCTGCAATGGTGTTGTTCTAAACAATGTGTGTCTGTGCAACATCATCAGAAGTGTTTCTGTGCCTACTTAGAGGAAAGGCCATGCTGGTTTTGATGTGCTTTGTGGCACTTTTTGCCTGGAAGTCTGAATTAAATTTTCAAATCATGCTGGAACAAAAAATAGGCAACCTCTATTGACTATGGACAGTGTAGTGTACCAAGGTATGGTGATGATAGGTGGCTTGTGGCTGTTTGTTGAACAGAAAAACTGGTGAATATATTGTGGTTACTTGTATTCAAGTATTATTTTTTTTAAAGTCTGATTATTCCTTTTATAGGACCACATTTTGGTTAATTTCTGAAAACACAGAACTGTGTACTTCAAGGACCATTTGCATCTCTAGTCCTGTGGGGGGCTGTGCAGTGTACTAAGCTTCTGGGAAAGCAGAAACTCCCCAAGTCCCGTAAATAAAAAAAAAAAAAAAGCATTTTTTTCCTGGTTGAAGGCACATGACTAGCTATTTATAGAGTCAATCTCATGATGCATTCGCTCTCCTTTAAATCACATTTCCTGTAGATTAGAAAGCACATATAATTAAAAGGCATCATGGCACAGAGAAATATACTACTTTTTCATAACCCCACATCTCAGTGAAAACTCTCTCCAAGTGGCAAGTGATAATTTCAAAAATGTAAAAAAAATAATTTATGTAGATGACTTTTTGACACTGCATTTATTTGATAATTCTGTGTAACAGTTCTCAGAGAGGCAGGAATTCCATCCCGAGGCATTTGAGGAACCTTGTCTTTTAGGTCTGCTATGCATTCCCAGATCCCAGGGGCAAGGTAAGGAGACACATTTAAATTTTTGAGGAATCTGAACAGTTTGGTCACTGGCAGGTTGGGGAGAAAGGGCTGGAGCATTCTTACTATTTCTTGACATTCATGATGCTGGCCCCATTAAATGTGAGTATCACTGTGTGAAGAGCTTTATAGGCATGTCATGGGCAAAGCCTGACTCAAGAGAAAGACAGATTTTCCTATTTATTTCTGAAGTGCGAGGCAGGGATGGGAGGCCCAACAGCTTGCATAAGAAGCCATGGAAGCACTGTTGTGACAGTCCATCATTGCTGCTCTGAGTGACCTTCTGGTGGGCATGTTGAAAACATCCCATGGAGCAAGGAGGCTTCCAGGCAGTTTCACTGCAGTGGCCTTTCCACATGTGTCTTCTGCTTCCATTCCTGCTTTGGGTGCCTGGGTCTTGGGGCCAGATCTTCAGGCCAGGGTGTTGCAGGGTCTGGGATTTTGTTGGTCTGACATGTAGAACAAGGAGCCCTTCATCCTCAGTAGACCCTTTTGGGCTTGTTTTGTGTCTCGGAATGTAACTGGGGAGGGTAGTGCTGTGTGTCTTGACACAGCAGCTTCTGCCAAATGCTGAAGCCTTATCGCTTGTCTCTCCTGCCTTGTTACTTTTCCTGCATGCATCAAGGCTTAATGTCCTCTGGTGTGTGGGCTGCCCTAGGTACAGACATCCCCCCTCTTCCCCATCCCCATGGGGTTGGTCTGCATGCAGCTCCCCTGTGTGCTGGGAAGAGGACCAAGTACTGCACTGCTCCGGGACTGTGCAACTCAAATTAAGCCTACTCTGTGCTGATACCGCCAACCTCTTGGAGCAGAAGACACAGTTTAGTGAAAGTAGATGAAGGGTAGAGAAATGTGTCAGTTATCTTCTTGGTTTGTATCAAAGAAGTGAGATACACTTGCAGTTTGTAAGATATTTTTTATTTTAAACTAAGGGAAATCAACAAAGCGAAGGAAGAACAAGAGTAACGTTTTAATTGGTAACATCTTGTATGAAACAAAACACAAGACTGCAGATGTCTCTGCAAAAAGTTGACTCTTGGTTCTTTAGAGTTACAATACATAGAAAATAAAATTATAAGAGCAAATAGCACCCCTAACTGCCCCAACCCACCCCAACTCACTATTTATTTCCAGCCAGCTTCTCAGTTGCTTTGTTTTCCCATGAAAATCCATCCGCAAGGCTGTGACATGCTCCGAGGGCTGGTAGAGGAGTTTTCACCCATGAAGGTCCGGGTGGCAGGAAAGCAAAGCACTGAGCCCTTGGAAGAGACTGCTCAGGCAAGGGAGAGGAACCACGCCATGGGGCAGCTGGGCTGTTGTGCAGCTGCAGCAGCCTGATTTTCCAAGAGCACTTTCCCTTTCCCGAGGTCTTGAGACCTTCCTGCAGTGATCTGCAGGTGCTTCAGTGCTCATCCCAGGAAGCACAGCAGATAGCCAAGGCCTTGAAGCAAGCAGCATCTCAGTACCTGCTGGTTCCCCAAGCCCGTGAAGGGTGTTCTGCTCTGCTGCTAGCTCATGTTTCCCACCACCCTGCTGCAGTACTGCCACGGTTTATGCTTTGTGCTGGATAACAAAGCTGTGCCTGGGCGGGGGAAGTGGTAGGGATGGATGCTCAGCCTTTTCCCATTTCACATCAGGCCTGTGTCTGCTCTGCCTTGCCCTGCTTGCAACACCCACTACACAGAACAGTAAAAAATGCGGTGAACAGTTCTCCAACACTCCATCCTCTGCCTTGCAGTCCGTGCCCACTCTTCTCATATGCATCTTTCTATCATTATGTCTTCTCCACAATCTCTTCTTACATACAGCAACTTTTATTGTGTTTCCGTGCTACTTAGCCAGCAGTGACGGATCCTTTATGGCAGCTGGATGCAAAACAGCTGCATTGGCTGGATCCGCAAGCTCACTGCGGTGTGTATGTCTGGACCATCGCAGGGAGCTGACATGAATTCACAAAGGCGCAGCACTTCTTGTGCTTGACTGGAAAGGTCCTTGTGCTCTGACCTGCCCATGAAGATGGAGCTTCCCTGGGGAAGCTCCTACATGGTGTTTACCTTGCTAGTGGCAAGGCTATGGATGGGGCTGAGAAGCTTTCCTTTCATCACAGACTGTTTCTGAACAATTTTGTCCCTCTGCTCTAGACATGTCATTTCACGGGCAAGTTGTGCAGGAAGGATATAGAATACCTTAGCTTTACATAGCACCTTTTGTTAGAAGGGAGCCAAGGTACTGACACGTACCCAGCTCTAAAATGCAACCTGCTGCACAGCAGAGCTCCTCCCCAGCTCAGAACAGACTGAATATAGTGACTTGTTTTTCCAGGATCTCAGAGCCAACCCCGTAATGCATCAAGAACTTTTCCTCCCAGAAGCATCTTTCTCTCATACCTCATGATGATCAGGTATCATCCATTATTACCAAAGTTTGCTATTCACTTTGGTTTACACCTTACTCTGTCACTGCAGGATACCAGCCTGCTATGGCGTGTACTCCAGCAAGTTGAATTTCATACAAAGAGAAATTGCAGACTCTTCATCCATGCCCTAAGGTTTCCTGGAGGGAATAAGGGAGGAGCTGGCTCAGAGCAGAATCCTGCTATAGTTTATACAGGCCCCAATAAGTCTGATTCCCTGACACAATATAGTCAAGATCAAAATTCACCCGACAGTACAGCTTATCTCCCTTCTGCAGGAAAAAGGGTCTCCCAAAATTTAATGTGCCCTTTCTATCTCCCATCTTTGATCCCACAACCTTGTTGAGGGGGATGGTTGGCTCTTTGTACAGCATCACTGTAAAAGACTCATTCATATCTCGTTTGCGGTTGACCTGAGCGTAGATGAAGTAGTTGCCACTCTGCTTGATTATGAGGTACTGGTCATGGTCCTTCTGCACAAATCCATCGCAGTGCTGTAAGTTCCATTCCCAGCTCATGGCACCTCGGAAGTTGGGTGTAGAAGGCTCTTTTACTGAGGAAAACACAGACAAAATGAGTATGACAATTAATTATGTTTAAGGACAACCTTATTCTGTACATGAGCATTTGTGACTCATGTCATAATGAGCCTGTTTCCCATTGGTACATCTCACTCTCCACTTCCTTCCTGCCTTTTTTATTATTAATTTATTATTGTGGTTGTTGTTATTATTATTGGGTTTCCTCAGAAGTGCTAGGAAGGGGTCTCAATGTGCCAGGAGAGGCTGTGAAGGACCCCCATGGCCATGGGTGGCTTGGAGGGCCTCCCTGCCAGGACAGGTTAGCTGCTCAATGCACCCTCGAGACGGGGAACCTTCAAGGCTGAGGGTTGGGTCTGAGCTGGGCTCTAATAAGAAAAATTAATGGGTAGAACTTCAGCCGGATCTGAAGATGATGAGGGTGGTTACCTCTGCTCACCGGCTGCTGTGGCTATAGTCCTTCACAAGAGCTGAGCCTGCAGAATCTTCCCAGATTTCCCCCCCCCTCTCTCTCTGCACTGGATGAACACGTGCTGTCAGCATTAAAGCTAACAATGGGTGGCAGCTGTCATACCCCTTGCTGTGCACACTGACGGGCTGGGTAAGGAGGCAGCAATGCACAGCAATGTTAGACTGTGCATGCCATGAGGGCATGTCTGCCTGCGGTACGTAATGCAGTGGGGTCTCAAGGCAGAATGGATCAAATACCATATAACAGGGACACCCAGCTCAGGCCACAATGCTGGTAGGTACCTTCAGCCACTGCGTCTGCCTGGGGGCACTCCTGGCTGGTTAGGGTCTTGCACAGTCAGCAGTCATTAGCTGAAGTCTTATCCATGCAGAAGTTTTTAATTGATTTAATGAAATCTCTCTGAGCTGGTATATGGGGCATTAGTTTAGGACTGCCCTAGGCTGAGCTTAGGGAACTGATGAATAACACTTGGCAGCAATAAATCTGACCCTTGTGACGCTGATTTTACTGGCCACTTTCAGAGAGGTGCACATGGCTGATTCTGGCAGAGAGAGGGAGTTGCTGGCTGACAGTCCTGGGTGCAGAGCTGGGGAGCTCTATTTGCCGTGGCCACAGTGCCTCATGGACTCTGTATTTCTGCGGTCAGAACTTACATCTGTCCTCAGAGCAGTTGTAACCAGGCATGAGGGCCGTGAGACAGTCATCTTTGTCACAGCACAAGTCTGACAAAACCAGAAAGCAGGTCTAGCATCTCCATACTTACAAGATCCGTGTGCCCAGCACGACTCCAGTGCCTGTGGAAAGAAGCAGTGCTTGGTCAGTGTTTTCTGCTGCAATTTTTCCATCTATCAGTGAGCTCAACAGAGGAGCATTATCGCTACAAGAGCACAAAAGCATTCTCCCAGGAAAGGAAATAACCTTTTTATCCATAATTGCAAACAAACGCAAGCAATGATTTGTTATGAAAAAACAGCTGTTTCCCAACAAAGTTTGAAATGTTTAGAAGAGATAAGCAATTTTCATATCCATTTTGGTGGTATTTTCACAAAATAAAAAAGGCAACCATCAGCAGTGCCTAGAAGGAGGTCTATGCTCCTCTTGGGTGACAGGACTTTCACATCATCCCTGGACTCAGCTCTCGCGGACTGTCACATGTGATGTCTCTGTGGACAAGGACTCGACTTAAAGCCAGTGCATAGACCTGGGGAGCTGCACGGTGTCGTGCTTATTCACCCTCACAAAACCATGAACCTTTCCCCCTGCGCATCATAGTTTGAAATCATTTAGCACTGATCGGTGCATGGCAGAGCCATGCAGTAGCCGTGCACCACAACACTCACACATGCCGCTTTTCCGTGCCACTTTGTGCTCTGAGAGCAGCGAAGGCGTGCAGTCACCTCTTTTTTGGAGTCGCTCTTGGGCTTTGTAGCCCCTATGCAAGGAGGAAGAAGGAAACATGGAGGGCTGAAGAGATGCCCTCAAGGTCACACCTGATAAGCAGAACAGGGAGAACAGCTTCTCACTTTTAAGCCTACTTCTCTTTAACCTCTACACTGTGCTTAGCTCAGGGTGACAGGCACAGTGCTTTCTGATACACTAGTCAGAGTAGTTTTTCAGTGCCCTTTCAGCCAAGGGAAGGAGGTGGCTCTGTGGGTGACTAAGTAGTAAACTGTCAGCGGCAAGAGATTTCAGTCTATTTCTGTGACTCACGGCTCAGTGTTTGCTTATGGAGGTCATGCTCTTCCTACACAGCAGCTATGTTCTCTCTCTGGCCAAAGACCATAAAAAGCAGACTTGGGATCAGCTTATAGACACAGGGACCCAACTCTGTCTCGCATCTTAACGGATGCAAGCTCTGAAGTGCTTAAAGTAGCTATTGAAGCACAACCTCATCTGTTCCTTAGGAAGTTGCTGTCCTGAGTGCTGGGGAGGTTGTCAGCTCCCTTGTAGAAAGAGAAAGGCTTTTATTATCCAGTCCCACTTTCCCCAATTAATATGAATCAGCAGGACTGAAGGCAGTTCTTTCACTTACTAAAGTAACTGTCTGCAATATGAAAAAAAGGGGGAGAAGTGAAATATGCATGAAATGCTGCATGCATCTGTGTGCTCATTGCTACTGGAGGGATGCAGTTGTGACTGCAGGTCACAGAGCTGCTGCTTCACAGCTCCCAAATAGATGAGAAAGGCTGTGGGAGTGGGGCTAAAAGTACCAAAGCAATTAAAAAATATTTTTATATATTGTTTGCTAAATGATAGTGCTGTAAGGTGCAGAGCGGGCTCCTCTCTTGTGGGAATTTAGCAGTTTTTATATTTTACAAAAACAATCAGTACCTTGTAGGATCAGTCCTCAGAGGAGTTCCTGGTGTCATTGTGCCACAAGAAGCTGGCAGACTGCGAGAATGAGCCATCCTGCCTCTTAACAGAAGGGGACTTTTTCCTTGTCCTCTTTCCCCTCAGAACTGGAACTGGAGGGAGTTACATCACAGCAGGGTATGTAAACCAACATCCCAAACTAGTACTTGGGTCCTCCAGAAGATTGATGTACAGTTTGGAAACCAGAAAATAAACCCCTGACCTTCAGCAAATGAGTCACTTGGATGCCCGCTGTATTTCTGTTCATTACCATACATACAGACACAGAAAATAGCCCATTAAAATCAGCTGATAAAATGCAGAAGACAACTTGACACAGTAACTGTTATTTGGGCTACATTATATTAGTACTTGGTAAAATCAAGAGTGAGAAGGCTTCATGCCTCAGCCTCTCCTGTCCTTACAAAGCACCATCAGTTGATATCACATTAGGACAGCGTATGTTATTGGCGCAGGAGAGGAAACAAAAGAGAAATAAAAATGGATTTTTTTTTTTAAGCTTATAGAAATGAAAGCAAAATGCTGAAGACATTTCCCCAAGGAATTGATGGAAATATTATCAGCTGAAATTTTAGAAAGTAAAAGTGTTAGCTGTCTCCAAAAGAGAAAGAATGACTAGGTAGGTTAGTTGATAGCAGTTAGTTGGTAGCATCAACACAACAATGTTAATCATTAGGAATAACATGTGTGTTGTATACTCCAGAGTTAGGAATTTTGCTTTGCCCTTACCTGCTTATGATGGAGCAAACAGAAGACTACAGAAACCAGGGTTGAAATCATAATCAAAACAAATATTAAGGCATAAAAAGCCACTTGACAACACGGGAATTTCCTTTGCTGTGGAATATTTCCATTCTCCAGCAAGTCTGGTGATTCCATGATGCTTATTCTCAAGACAGCTAGAGGTGAGGATGCAACAGCACCACAGTTGAGAAAGTCTCTGCCACAGTTCCCGAGGTCCTTATTGCCACAGAGGAGCATAGACACAATTATATGCTGGAGATCTTCCCCATGCTAATAAAGAAAAGAGGAGGAGCCATGGTGTGTTTCATCACTAGTCCAGGCTCAGAGTCAATGAGTTAACAGTTCCTCATGAAACTGAGGCAGAGAACTTTCATTTGGCTCCTGGCCTGGAATGACTGAAATGAAACTCTGGCAACAGGCTACAAGGGCTCTGAAAAGCGCCTTGGACTTTCCTGCAAGGAGTCAAGTTTACAAACTCTTCAGCCAATACAAAGTGAAGGGATGAGGTGGCGAGCACAGGAACCTCCCAATGGCAGTATGTGATCTGCTTCTGTCTCCAGAGGTACCAGTGTTTCTTATGGCTGAGAAGTTGACACCAGATTAAACCTGTTTCTGATTGTGACAGTGCAGATCTGAGCACTGATGACGGAAGGGCATTTCTGAAGTTCCCTGAGGATATGATTCATGCAGTAAAAGTGAAACTACACACACTTAAAAATATGACTACAAGCAAGCACTGCTGTGGAGCCGCAAGTATAGCCTTAGCAGCAGATGGAAACAGTTGCATGCAACCACCAGCCTTGACTTCCACACTGATGCCGTTCGAGGAGAAGGAGGGAGAATAGGAAAAGAGTTGGGATTTTATAAATAGCTTTCAATCTGCAGTTTGAAATGAGCTGGCTGATTTTCAAAATCTTCCTAAAATAATTTTTAGTTCTGCCCTTTTTATTTTTTCTTGCCTAGTTTTTGAATTCCTTACTATGGAGACAAAATTGTGAGTTAGGAGTTGTGTGGGGAAGGCAAGAAAAAGAAAAAGGAAAGAAAAAGCAGATAGGCATGAGAAGTAAAAAACAAAGGAAAACTAAACAACACCTAAGAGAAATACAACTTTAATTGTCAACCTTTAAAGTAGTTTCTATTTTTACATTCTGCACATTCTTCTGAATTTTCTTTCAATATGAGTAAGTGTTCTTCATTGGTGTTTGTTTAAAAAAGACATTCTGACACACAAAGATGTCACTTAGAGATCTCTGCCAGCTCTGCTGCACTCCTTTGCTAGGGATGAGATGCATGGAAAATGTCCTTTATACACTTTAGTCTTGCTTCTGCTCTTCCCCTTCCTCTTCCCAACCTGCACAAGAAGACTAAATTCTTCCAACTGCACAAAACCAAAGTTAAATATCTGTGTGTGGCAGAGGGGTGGAACAGAAACAGAAATTTGGAAGGTGCACAAGAACAAAACTGAAAAACCTGAACTGTTGTGTTAATACTCTGCTTCGTGTTTTGAATTCTCACTTAGCAGTATAGTCGGTGCTTAGCACACATTTAAGTCAGGGGGAGACAGAGGGAAACCTGCTTGTGCTGCCTCCAGAAAACTGCTGAGCTGAGCTGCTGGGAAGCTCCCAGCTGTGCTGCTGCTGGTGCGGGAGGACATGCCATCGCCAGTCCAAAGCCACCCCACTACTGTGCTGGCTTTTTGCAGTCAAACCTGGAGCTTCTTAGAGGAAAGGTGGGAGGAAATTATTCAGAGTGAAGCCAAATATGGGAGGGCAGTGATGGAGGAAGCAGCGAGCTGCCTGCTTGGGGCTGGCCCCTGGCAGGGTTGTTTGCCCCTCAGGGCACACTTTGGGGCAGGTTCAGGGCAAGCTGTGGGAAAGAAAAGCCCCAGACAGCCTCAGTGCAACTTTCCTGTGGCACCCCTCAGCCCACAAAGGTTTTCTGCCTGCCTTAGTCGTGACTCCACATGATTAACGTCAAGGAGACAAGGTACTTTCCACCAACTCCTTCCTAAAAATGGCAATGAAGGACTTGGCCTGTGTGTGGAGACCTATTAACCTCTATGACATATGCCTTCCTCTGCCCTCTGCCCTGGAGTGACAGTAGGGAAAAACAAATGACTGTCCGTGCACCAGCCCCTTTCCTCTCTCCCTTAAATAATTGGTTTATTTAAGCCATGTATGCAAGAGATGATCCAGCTGTTCCTCTGAGCTGGACCAAACCTTGCAGTCACCCTGAAATGCAGCAACACCTGTATGAAAAATATATGCTACCTGCCACAAACAGGGATTGTTTATGGACAGAGAGCCTGCATCTCCCTGGGCACTCCCATAGGCTGATTTAGAAGCCCTGTTTTGACCCCAAAATAGCATTGGCCTGTGGCTCCAGTCCCACAGCCCCAGCCACTAAGCTTGCCAGTTGTTAAACTCCTGGATTTGACCACAAAAAATGACCTAAGCAATCTTCATTCTAAAGCATGCAGCTGAGACTTCCTGTGGCATCCCATATAGCGCAGAGGCAGCAAAAGGTCTAAAAAGAAGTATATTAAAAAAAAAAAAAAAAAACCAAAAAAAACCCGACAGAAAATATTGCAAGAAGAAAAGAAGATCTACCAATAGCAATTTCATCAACTTTTTGGGTTTTTTAACCCACAAAACAACCACCTTTTTTTTTTTCAAACAAAAAATTATCACTGCTACCACAAATAGAGCTCAGGGACAGAAAATGTCAGTCCTGGTACCCCAAATTTGCCAGTTACTTAAATGAATACAGGGTTAAAATGGGACAGAACATACAGGGAAGGGATTGTACAGGATCAGTAAGGGCCCGGAGTTGAATACTTCCAGCCTTCAAACAGGCATTTCACTTGGTGGAGGTGAAGTCCAGCTAGTGTTATATTTATTTTATATTAATTATATCATATTATGTTAAGCACAGATACAGTAGCTTGTGTGACTCACTGTTGAGTGACAGCACTGAAGGAATGTGGCCAGGGACTGTAAATCTGCCTTTTCATCACGTTATCTGTAAATATACTGCCTGGTGCATGGCAGGGGGAGAACCCCAGTGCTGCAGTGCCGTGCCAGGATCCCAGTGATGCCACAAGCCATGGGCAGGGCTGGAGGAGCCCTGGCAGGAGTCAGCTAGTGACAGCATTTCAGTCTGCAGTTCCCACCAGCCTCAACCAGGCTTGGGAACAGAGAAAGCACAGTTTAAATTAAGGCTTTCTTTTTATTTGCAAGGATGTTTACAGCTGCATCTCAACTGTGTTTTCCCTACAGACCCTGGCAGCTTTTGTTCAGCCAGTGTTTAACCATGTTACCCCCAATTAAAAAACAGACTCAGACTAAACCCAGCAGAGCAGAGGACGCAATCACTGTCAATTTGGGCTCATTTTCTACATCAATTCTCAGCGCTTTTCAGAAGTTGCGTCAGCTCTGGGAATACGATTTTGCAACAAATGTGTTTATTGACAGGGCGCCCACCATATGCTGGTCTTGTCCTTCCTTTTCTTTCCTTTCTCTCTTCTAACAGCCTGTTAGGAAGGGATGGAAACAAATCCAGTGTAGAAGCAGTCGTGCTCTGTATGAAGGAGCAGGATGTGGTCCTTGCCTGCCTTTTCTCCCTCACTTCACTTCCCTGGTTTCTTTAAAAGACAAGTGTTTGACAGGCTTTGCACTAGCAATGCCACAGCTCAAAATACATAAAGTTTATCTCTAGCCTTTGAATTTCCATTGTGTTAGAGTGCATGGGTCTAGACATTTGACTCTCTACCAGTTTTTAAATATGAAATATCTGTTAAGATGATTAAGCAGAATGGGAATTTCTTGTGCTCAACTGCTGAGCAGTCCTAATCTCATTTCCTCCGCCTAAACTTGGCCCCAGGGATTTGTGGTAATTTCATGGCTCAGGCACAGATTGGGACTCACAGATTTACCACCCGCGTATTCAGGTGGGGCCTTTCTGTTAGCCTGCTTGATGCTATGTGATGACCTTCACTAGCGTGTTTGTCCCAGCCCCGCTCGCTCAGACACCAGACTGTGCTTTGCAGCCAGTCCCTGGGGAGCTGCTTTTCAGCGGTCATAGAAGCCTGTGCATTTTTCATCATCAAATATTGCACCACCCAGTATAAGTATGAAGTTTGCCTTAACCCTGGGGTAAGTTTTCCAAGTCTCCAGCTTGTTTTCAGTGACAACAGAGGTTGCCCCACCTTTACTTTGTGATGCAGCCTTTTTTCATGTGTGTTTGTGGGAAGATTGGTGTGTTTCCTGTTGCCACAGCTTTCCAAGGATATGAAAGGCTTAAGAAGCACAGAAAAGCCCTAGCAGGGTTTCAACCCCAGTCTGCAGGTGTAGAGAAAAAGAAAGATAGTCTCATTTCATTTGAATTTCAGATCTATCTGTTGCATCGTGTATCCAGGCATTACTGCTGTCCTCGTTTCCTTCAAACTGAGTGTTGCGGGGTGGGGAGGGAGCAACGAAATCAACAGGAGAAATGGGAAAAAGTTGGCTGCCATTGGGAAAAAGCAGTAGGTAACTGTGTCAAGATGCCTTTCTGGGGGAGCGCACCGGTACCAGTCAGCCCCATGCGCCAGGGCCATGGGCTCTGCAGTTGGCATGGAGCTGGCACAGGGACCACAGCTGTGAGTCCCCTAGCAGGAATCCCTGGCATTGGGTGTGCAGGAAGCGATCAGACATTGGCGTCCTGTTCTGGCAGCTGGTGCAGGCAGCTGCCTCCTGCTGAAGCAGGCCAAAACGCCTGCATGGCTTGGTGCGCATTGCCTTCTAGTACCCGCAACCACCATGTGCCAAAAGGACTCTTCTAAAATGTTGCCTTATGCTGTCAGCAAAGGAGCGGTGTTTCCAAGACTGACAGCAGGGCTGAGCCCTGCAAGGAGTGTGCTGCCTGTGTGGTGCAGCTGCCTGCAAGGCAGGAGGAGGTTCCTCCAGGGCCTTTGGAGGGAGCCCTGGAATGTGAGCTTCCCCCAGAGCACAGCTGTTGGAGAGATGCCTGTGCTGGAGCTGAGGACTACAGGCTGTGCCAAGTCTGTGATGGTTCCTACCTGGTGTTTTCCCTCAACAAAGCACTCTCAGTGTTAAA
This sequence comes from Strix uralensis, assembly GCF_047716275.1. NCBI lineage: Eukaryota > Metazoa > Chordata > Aves > Strigiformes > Strigidae > Strix > Strix uralensis. The sequence continues at coordinate 28,412,590 of NC_133979.1, read as the reverse complement.
GACTTGTGTCTCGTGCATTGTCTGCCTTCAGTTTCTGTCCACTACTTTTCATCTGGCTGCTGGCTGCCAGATTAGTGAGCAGTATGATCTGAATAGTGACTGATTTCAGGGGTCGGTGAAGCAACAGCTGCATAATAAATGGGACCTTAAACAGAAAGTTGTCCTCTGTGTAGTTGATGATGTGGCCTGTGATTGGAGCCTTAATCCAGCAAAGCCAGCAGCTCCTAGAAGAAGGCTGGAAACAGCTCCAGGCCATGAGATGGTGGGCAGCATTCCCTCCTCTGAGGAGAGCTGTGGGAACGGGAGGGGTGAGAAGAGGGGCCAACTCCAATTCCCACCTGCCATACACAGAAGGCTGTCATAACTCCAGAGGATCTACTGACCCAGACAGATGTTTTGTGTTTGAAACATTTCATTGCAAAACAGATGCTTCTGGTATCGGTGTTCCAAAAGCTGTGATTCCTTATTCCTGTTCAGAGCTTTTGATCTGAGATCAAAGAGCTTTTGTTCTGATGAGAAATATCAGCACTGTTCCTACATCTTCCCATGGACCCAGGGCAGGTTCAGGGCTGGAGGCATCATTGACCAGGGCTGGCCCAGGGTTTTGTCTGGCTCCCTGGCCACACTGAGCTCACCTCCTTGCTGTGTTGCTGGGTGTGAGAAGGGCTAAGGCAGAGGCTGGCTGTTGGTCCAGGCTGTGTGTTGACTGCAAGATGGCAAAGTCATCCTGTGTTCATGGTAAGCTCTTGAGAACACAGGGCAAGGGGCAGTGGTGCCTGCTGCCTGTTTGCATCAAGTGTCTCCTTGCTGCAACACAAGCAAGGTGGACGTGCCCAGCCTGGCCTGCCTTCCACCTTCTGGAAGTTGAATATATCACAAAATTTGCAAAGTGCAGCATATGTGAATGGTGGAAAAGGGAGGGCAGAGATCATTATGTTTGCCTTTGACAAATTGCATTCATTTGTAACTGGGAACGAGCTGTTGCAGGTGTCCCAGCTTCACACAATTCACCGTTCCCTGTGCTTTCTCTCTCCACATCATTTCTGAGTGTCAGGCAGACCAGCCCACAAAACAGGGCTGCACTTCTGAGCTCACCCCTCTGCTCCTGCACTCATCATCTCTCCCAGTAGCCTCCTTCGCTTTCCACCTCTGCACTGTCATCTCCCTTAATGCTCACTGCCTCTTGGTCTCTCTTAACCAGCAGCTATGTAGGATGGTGTTGTCATATGTAAACACCACAGATGACATGTCCTCTACTCTCCTCTTCCTTTCCTTGTGCGACCTTTCCTCTGCTTTCTCTCTGAAATGTTTTTCCGTTTTGTATTTCCCATTTATGAGCATTTTAGCATCGTAAAAGCCAGATCTGCTAGTGGTGCTCCCTGAAGGTAACCACTCTTCTCTGATGCAGCTGATAGAGCTACCATGATGACCTCATGAGGCATAGGTGGTCCCATACCATGGTGTTTCCCAGCAAGATTTCACCAAGTGATGGGAAATTCCATGTTCTCTATTACATGTGCAGGCAGATCAGAGTGCCAGCTTCCATGAACCCAGCGTTTGCTGGTTGTCAGCACTTGTGCTGGTGCAGTGGGGTTCTCTCTGACACACACCAGTGTTTTGTTTCTTTGGGGGTGTCTGTACTGGGCCGGTTCCTCCTGCTTCTCCCAAACCCTTATGCAGCGTGCATTTTGCCAGGTCACATGCTCACCTTGGGCAGTGTGTCCAGACTGCTGTGATTACTATTCTAGGTAGAAGTCATGCAACAAAGCCAAGAAAGGTTTTCTGCAAAAATATGTTCAGGACAAGCAGCAGGGATGCAGGCTCTGCCTCCTCCATGCTGCTGTAGGCTTTTCTCCTCTAAATAGCAGGGAGAAGTGAGCCTTGCTTTGTACCTGCTTCCAAGTCTGCATCGAGCATGCAGGGGCCCTGAGATACAGTGGTGTCACCCAAAGCAAACTGCAAGAACAACAACCCTGCATTTCCTCTCCATAGGAGACCAGATCGCTAGCAGTAATGCAATGACTGGTGTGAAGACTAGGTCTGTCCCTCCCGAGTCACCTCTCTCAGAGCCACTGGGCCAGGCTCTCTGCAGAATCATCTCCATTCATTGCTGAGACTCCTCCATGACCACAGACACTAGGGTTTCTTTTTCTTCCCTGCAAGTCCAAAGGTAAAAGAAAGAGATGCTTGAGAGGATTACAACTCATCTCAAGCATCCTCACAGTTTCCCTCTAGGCTTAAACCAAGAAAGTACCCTAGCAGGTCTCGGGGTTTCCTACTTGCTCCTTCAGTTTGCTTCCCTCACAGCAATCATAAACGTGGCCTAAATGCTGGAAGCTGACCTCTTGCACCATTTCAGAAGAGATTGCCAGAAGTGCTTCTTGTGATCCTTGTAGGTGCTAGCTGAGAGCTGAACGTGGGGTGTTAAGCACGCTTGCTGCTCTGGAGCTGAAAAGCAGCAAGATATGCCTGACTGCTCTGAAGCTGAAATATTTCAGGACTGAATGAGCATTTTAGAACCTGGAGCTTTTCACCAGAATTCAGGAATTTTTTTCAAAAACTTCTGGACTCCTGTGGTATCATATGAATTACTCCAGAATTTCACTGTACACACGTTCACAGTCAGTTGGATTTCTGTGCAAGAGGCCTCTTCGGCTTCCTTTTACGGTTCTTGGCTGGTCTGGGCATGTTTTTGAATAGTGTGGTTGAGAATTAGTAATTAACAACTTGGAAACTTATCTGAAAATTAGACTTTCTTCTGATATCCTTGAAAAATCTAAAACAGTAAAATAAGAGTAATCTGAGGAACACTAGAAAATCTTGGCTAGAGTGTCTTTTCTATAATCCTTTTTTCCTGTGTGAGTTTAGAACTATGTTTTTTCTGGCGTGTGATGAAATTATGCATTGCATGTTGTGACAGATTGGATAACCTCCAGCTGTGATGTTCTTACCAGCATCCTCTAGTCTGTTAAAGCCTTCCTCCGGAGTGATGGCATTTTGCTGTCACCTTTCCTTCCCCCGACAGTTTTAGTCTGATTCTCCCTGCTCCGCTTTATGCTGAGCGCAGCAGCCATAGCAGTGGTGCAGGAGCAGATATGGGAGCTTTTGAAGGGACTTTGCCATAGATCTGAGTATGAAGGGGCTTGGGTGAGTCTGTCCTAGGCTTAACCCATGAAATGATGTCAGCTTTCCCTGGGAGCTGTCTCCCTCCCCCCATAGTTATTTCCCCCTCAGCAGCCTGCTGCAGGAAGGGTGTGCTAACTTGGAGCTGGGCAGTATCCACAAATATCCCCTAGCAGCAAAATAAAAGATGCGTTTGAGGAAAAGGAGGAGCCTGTAGCCCTGACCGGTTTCCATTCAAAAGTGATTGGCTTGTTTTATGCCCACTCTGTTCTCCTAGTTCTTTCCTGTGAAGATGTACATATCAGACACAATCTGATGGTGGAGTTAAGTTTAGGCACTTTCCTTTCCTTGTTCTCTAATTAACTTTTCTGTTTCCTTCAGTGGTAATGGCTGTAAACACTAACTGTTAAAATAGTCAATTTGCAAGCTATCAGAAACCATAACAGGAAGAAATTTCACCAAAGGAAGCAGCACAAAGGCAGTGGCAGCACCATGTGGTTTGGATACTACTATATTGTGACAAGGCTTGAGTGTCTTCAAGACCCTAATGAAAAAGAGTAAAACAGAGAAACCATAGAGCAGTATCAATAATCTTTGAATGTGCTCTCAGCATGTGGCAGTGGTTAGAGATGGGTAAGGGTCGCCCTTTGGGCCAGGGATGCAAGTCTGAGCTTGGTGATATGCCTCATAGGGAGACCTGCTCCAGGCCCTTGGAAGTACTTGCTCAGAGCTAAGGGTGTCGGGGCCATCTAAGCTTTCGGTGCTCTTTGAGAAGGGCTGCAGGGATAACAGTTTGAGTCTCATGTTGCAAATGCTGCTTTGTGAAGGGATTGAGAGTCTCCGTCACAGAGCCCACTCATTCCCCTTGCCTAAGTCCTACATTCAAACCAAAAAATGAGCAGAGGACTCCAGATAGGTAGATACTTCTCTGTCTGAAACCCTGTAGTAAAATGGTGATTTGTCTGGGCCAAAAGGCTACAGAATCTTTCCTGATACTTCAGCTGTTGTCATTTGGGTTGGAAAAGGCCAGGCAACTGCACTCTCTGCTCTGCTTCCTCTTGCTGCGGAAGCTGGGGAGCTATAGTGTGAGACTGTGAGCATTAGCAGAAACAGCGTTAATGGGACATGGTGAAAACGTTCTAATTACGGCACAAGGTCTTCTAAAGAGGCCAAATAGAGAAGTTGTTGGTCTCATGTTTGCACTCTCCTCAGTCAGTACCAGTGGCCTTGATTTAGCTAGAAAATCACAGTGGTTCCGCACCAGCCTCGGAAAGTCTGTTCGACTCAATTCTTTTGCAGACAGATGGGTGAGTTAGTTTTCAAAGATTCAGTAAAGCTGTCCCAGAAAGCTTGTGCTTGTTCTCATCTTCAGCTGTATTGCATGCCCCAGGGAGGTCCTCTGCCCCCTCACCTCATCCCATGGCAGAAGCACCGGTACTTGCATGGTGCCTAAAAGGAATTTGTCTAAACTGCTCTTAAAGACCCCAAAGAGGCCTTCTGTTCTAGGGTTCCACTCTCCTTAAAAATGGGGAGTTTCTCTCCTCAGTCTCCCATGGGCTCCCAGAATAAGCCTGTGGTGTCCTTCATATCCACCATGGGTACAGAGAACAGTTTATCCCTTTCTCTTTGTATCAGTCACTTACAGACCTGAAATCTGTCCAGAGGACAACAGGACGCTTGGGAGATGTTTTCTGCACCTCCAAATATTCCAGTTTTCCTTTGGATTATGTGTGACTGATTCATGCCCTTTCTGGAAGGGGGATATTTGGGACTAGACACAGCCCTCCCACACATGTCTTCAAGCTTTCATGTACAGCGTGATGTCTGTCTTTTCCAGTAAGTGTTCTCTTCAGCCTGGTCTCAGCACTCTGTAGCCCCCAGATGCTTTTCTCCCAAACTGTTTGTTCCTCATTGCATTTCTATTGCAAATCATTCCTGCTTAGGCAGAGTATAAACTTGCACGTTCTTCTTTTTGAATTGCATCTCATTTTTTCAGATCCTCTCCCCAGATGTCCAGATCACTTAACTTCACCCTGCCGTTCCGTAACACTCCTGGTTTTGTGTCCAGGCTTGAGAGCCTACACTTGTTCTTCTATACGCAGCCCCCCACATAGCACAGTAATCTGAATCAGTCTTGGGGTCTCACTGTAGGAAAGCGTTCACCTTGGCTCCAGCGGGACTTAAGCTAAGCCCATGTGACACTCAAGATGTTCAACATGGCCAAGCGCAAGGTCCTGCACCTGGGTTGGGGTAACCCTTGGTATCAAGACAGGCTGGGGGATGAAGGCATTCAGAGCCGCCTGTGGAGAAGGACTTGGGAGTACTGGTGGATGAAAAACTGGACATGAGTTGGCAATGTGCGCTTGCAGCCCAGAAAGCCAACTGTATCCTGGGCTGCATCAAGAGAAGTGTGGCCAGCAGGTCAAGGGAGGGGATTCTTCCCCTCTACTCTTCTCTCGTGAGACCCCACCTGGAGTACTGCGTCCAGCTCTGGGGTCCTCAGTTCAGGAAAGACATGGATCTGTTGGAGTGGGTCCAGAGAAGGCCACGAAGATGATCAGGGGGCTGGAGCACCTCCCCTGTGAGGACAGGCTGAGAGAGTTGGGGTTGTTCAGCCTCGAGAAGAGAAGGCTCCAGGGTCACCTTATTAGGGCCTTTCAATACTTAAAGGTGGCTTATAAGAAAGATGGGGACAGACTGTAGGGCCTGTAGCAATCGGACAAGGGGCAATGGTTTTAAACTAAAAGACGGTAGATTCAGATTAGACATAAGGAAGAAATTTTTTACAATGAGAGTGGTGAAACACTGGAACAGGTTGCCCAGAGAGGTGGTAGATGCCCCATGCCTGGGAACATTCAAGGTCAGGCTGGACGGGGCTTTGAGTAACACAGTCTAGTTGAAGATGTCCCTGCTCATTGCAGGGGACTTGGACTAGATGACTTTTAAAGATCCCTTCCAACCCAAACCATTCTATGATATCAGCTTGGCCCATATGAATACTGGAGCTGCTGGCATTTCTGTTAGCAGAGCAGTCAGGTTATTGGTTTAGACAGATTTACTTCAGTTACAGACTTGTCCCATCTTTTTTTTTTTCTTTTTTTTTTTTCCCTTCTCTTTCAAATGCTGCGTAACAGCAGAACTTAGCTCTGTGCAAACTCCTAGCATGGAACAAGTATGGACCAATGTCCCTTCTAGTGATGTGGGAGGTTGTGTACAGAACAGATCTGGTTTTCATGTGAAATCACTGAGCCCTTGGGCATGCCGTGGAGTAGTCCCTGGGCACACTGACATACCCACAGCATGTTGTAGCAAGGAGCTGACAGAGAGGAGTGGAGGAAAAAGAGCAGTTGTTATCTTATTTAGCTCTTTCACTTTCCTTCCGAAGCGCTTTAAGAAAGTGAAGTGCTGTTTGTTTACTCATTCACCCTACTCCTCATCTGGCAGAGATCCCAGCTCACTGAGATGTGAAAGAAGAAATCCTCCTGAAAGCTGTGAAACATTGGCATGGTTCTTCCCCAGCCCAGAGCTGGGAGGCTTGCATCACCCGCCCCCACACACTGTAATTCTCCTTCTTCTAATACTTCAGAAAGCCTTACGTCAGATCAGCATCTTACATTGCATCAGCATCTGGCAGCCTGCCTCTCACTGCTTCTGCCCTCACTGGTGAAATGAAACTATGGGCCTGTGTTGCATGTTGCCCAGCTTGGAGCTAAGTGTCCATTCAGGGCCAGTCTGCCAAGACACCTGTCTCCAAAAACCTTGGCAGTGCTGGGCTGTTCGTTAGCTCAGTGAGGGCAGTGTGCTGCGCAGCGTGAGCCACGTGGGGCGAATGGCCGGGTGTGAGGGCTGGCTCCCGCCTTCCCTGGCGCTCCCCGCAGGGCAGAGCTGAGCTGTGGGGTAAAGACCCGCCCCGGTCCCTGCCTTGGTCTCTCCCTGAAGCATTTCTCGAGGGTGGCTGTGCTAGTTGTATTCTCATAGCCTCGAGCATGGATGGTTTAAAAGTTCCCCCGCCCTGACTTCCTTCACAATGCATCATCAGGCACTGATTTTATTCCCCCCATGCGTTTGAAGAACCACTGTCTCACCAGCAAAGCCAGCATTAGGAAATGATGGCACCAAGGCTGTGCAAGCAGCCTGTCGTGCCCTGCCCTTGATCACATGCATGTTGCAAGAGGGGATTTCTTCTTCTGGCAGGGCAGTGGGTGGCTGGTGCTGCCGCAGGGGCAGCCAGCCCTGGCACACCACCGTGAGCCTGCCCAAGCAGGGCATGTGGGCATGCAAGGGGAAGTAGCCTGGACTCGCAGTGCTGTGGTTTGGGTATGCAGCTCTCGGGACCTGTTTTTTGAAGTATTTACCTTTCCATTCAACCTTGTATAACAATGGGCAAACTGAGTGGGCTCAGAGGCCCGTCCAGCATGGTATCCTGCCTTACATGTTGTGACTGCAGTGTATTCTCTTTCTTTGTGTTCTGTAGTTTGTGAGGGATTTCTCTTGTGTGAACCTGCTGCTTTCTGAGCCTATCCAGTCTTTCAGCTTCCTCCTATGGCAATGACTTCCATAGGTTATTTACCTATTACATGAAAAAAACCTAGAAGTCCTTGTTTTCCATTTAAACATGCTATCTGTCCATTTAATGAGATGCCCACCTCTACCTGAGCTTCCTTTGTAAGGAGCAGCAAGGATCACTCCCAGATCACCCTCCTGTTTCTCGTGGCTCTCAGCGTCCATGCCAGGTCCTGCAGCTGCTTGGCTCTCTGCTCTTCCCGGAGTGGTGCAGCTCAGCATGTCCCCTTTCTCCTCTGAACATCTGTGATTCCGGGACAGAGGCAGGGATGTGGTGGAGAAAAGTCTTTGGAGAGAGGAGTTGCCACACCCCTATGCCACTTCTGAGGATATCCCAGCGCAGGGTTTTTTTTGGCATTGCACCACTCAGAAAAGCAAAAGCCATCTCCTGTCAGTTTGTGGTGAGCAAGCCAAATAGTAAATGCCTGCTGCAACAGCAGCCATGCTGTGTTGTGGCCCACGTGTCCACAGACATGCTCCAAGAGGACCGCAGGCTTGAGTGGGCACGTGTCGGGTGCCTGTCCCCAGACCAGCCTCTGCTCCCTGGGGACAGGATGCACACGCGTGTGGCTGGCGCCTGAGGCACCGTGACCTGCCCCTGGCTGGCTCAACCGATGGGCTAGGACCTGCAGCAGCCTCTCCTGCTGGGAACTATTTCTACTTGGCAGTTTGCGAGCCCACTGTGCTGCTAGAAACCTCATGGCTATGTGTCAACAGCTCCTCTGCAGGAGTTTCCTTCCCATGTTTACTCAGCAGATGGTTTCTGAGCTCTGTCCAAAGGAGGGCAAGCAGGGTGGAAATGCCATGAAGAAAAGCAGGCTGGGGATCCCCATCATGCACCCAGGGCAGCCCTTTCACCTTCTATGTTGGGCTTGTCGAGAAGCTGGGGTAGTAACAGCAAAGCACTGGCCTGGAGCTCAGCCAGGGGCCAGTTCTGCCATCCAGCACCCCGCAGCCTCCCCGCTGAGCTGGGTTTCTGCCTATCATCCCCACTCGTTTGCTTTTTGCTTTCCCAGAGCTGAGCTTCTGTTACTGATGTCTCCAGCAAGGTTTAGGAAAACATGAGTCATCCTCAGCCTGGACCAGAAGCAAGAAAAAATCCAGACCTCCAACTACTTCATGTGTTATCCCTGTGGAGGTTGACAGGTTTGTGCTTCCTCACACAGACTTCCTGACACCAAGAGATGTCCTGGGCAGGCCCCGTAGCTTGTTTGAAAAACCACTGGAAGGTTCCCTGGAACTGTGTGAATGTCTGGCTTACTAATTCACTGAAAATTTGATAAGATCATGAAGGAAAAACATCTTCGCAGACAAAAATATCAGAAGTTCAGTCATCCTTATATGAAATGTTTTGGTTTGCTCTTACGGTCTTTATTTGTTTGGCTTTGAAACAACTGCTGTTAGTTTTGAAATGAAGCCTTATTTTGACATGAAGCATGGAAACATTTAATCTTGAAAAGAATTAACAGGAAGTTACTACCTGTGGAAATGTGCCTGCTCTAATTTGAATCCAAATTATGCTAACATGACTCATTCCAACCCCTCAACTGATTTTATTGAGCTACTGAATCACGCTCAGAGGAAAGAGGTTGGTGGTTTTGGCAGAAATTAAGGGATTTTCACCCCAATCAAGTATGTTTGATCTCCCTGCCACTGGGCTCATCTCCCTTCACTTGCCGAGTCCCAGGCCCCTCTCCACGTCACCTCCTCCATTGCCTCTCTTGATCTATCAATGTATCCACCCTTATCATCCCATCTGAGCTGCTCCTCAGCTCTGCAGCTCAGTGTGTCAGGACTCCAGGGGGGATTTAAACATTTGAATTGCATGTTGCCCAGGTGTGCTGGGAGCTGCTGGGCAGGACACAGCCATCTGAAGACTGGTATTTTGGTGTTAGCATTGCTCCAGTGTGGGTGGGTGGGCAGCAGCAGTAACAGCTTGCTCCTGAAGTTCACCCCCAGGAAAGGCACACCATACTTTCCCACGGGCTTTTATTTGATAGCTTTTAGTTTGCGGTGTTTTGTTGGTGAAAGAGAAGGGTATAGAGATTATATGTTGGGAGTATCAAATGGATGATCAGTCAAACTTCTCAGTTAATCACCCTTTTCCCCTGTGACAGCAGGCAGAGCAGCCTGTGCTTGACCTCTGCATGTCCTTACCATGATACAGGCATGAATGAATTAGTTTCAGTAGAGAGCTGGGGAAACAAGGCAATTCCTCCAAGTGCCGCACACAAGGGAATACAGCCAGTGGTTGAAGTGCAGCTTATCTGATGTTTCACACCCCACTGGTATGTGGAGGGTTTAAGTGAAAACTGATCTTCTCTATTTACTTTCAGAACAGAAAAGCTGATTGAGACTCAGCCAGAAGAAAAATTAAGACTTCAGTCAGTTTTGTAGCCATAGAGAGGTTTTCTGCCCAGCCCAGAAACTGATGATCTGGATTACCAGTTGGCACCTGTTGAGTCCCTGTTTAATTATCGACCTCCTTCAGAAGCCTCTCCCATCAGTCTCCCCTGGCAAAAGAACATAAGCCTCTTTTCCTGCTCCTCTTGGCTAAGGGAGATGTCATTTACGAGCTCATAGAAGTGGGCAGGTTGCTGACAGATCCCAGCTGCCCACCCAACACCTGGCAGGATGATCTCATGTGGCACAGTGCTCTTTCAAGGTGAGGGCAACGAGAGGAGGAGTAGGCAGGTAGGTGCAGCTGGAAAGGAGGCGTATTTTTGTTTGCAAACTTTCTGACTTCAGGGCATCCCAGGAAAACCATTCAAGAAAGGTCTTGTGATGACAGGGCAGCCTTGCAGGGCTGCAACATGCCACCTCACTCCTGCTATGATGCAATCCCTTGGGAGCTCCTGTCTCTGCATCCACATAGGGCTTATTTTGTTTACACAGATCCAGATGTTTCTCCCACACATACGACCTGCCACTCACTGTGTTTACACCACCTGCCAGAATATCAGGTGATATCCAGTCCTCATAAATGTAGGAACATCCCATGCATCTTTTTTCCCCATGTCTGGCCAAGTTCATCGGGACATGTTGTAGTTAGGAGCCTCTCTATTCAGCCTGAAGCTCCCCGGGCAGCAGCTAATTTTCTCATCCTGACATGACTCAGTGTGCCTATTCTCAGAAAATGCATGTTTCTTCTCACCATGCTCAAGTTCTGTTGCAATGTAGATGGAGGCAGGAAATCAGCTAAACCTCCATCCCCAGGGAAGCTTGAAAAATCACGCAAAGACCAGAATTCAGCCAGTGACATCGGCCTGCTTTTGTGTGATGATTTATGCCGATGTGGAAAACCAGCAGCAGGCATCATTCAGCCTGAGAGAAAACTTGCACACAGAACGAGGCCTCTCTCATTGCTGTATGACAGCCAGCTGCAACCTTTCTGTTGAGCTTGTGTCACTATGCAGAGGTGATGGGTCAGGGAGAAGAATAAGCCAGAGGGACCCTAACTCCAGCTGAAAGGCTGTGATGGGTGGGACATCCTTCATGAATTTTCCTTTAGGCCCTTTTTTGGCTAAGCATCAAAACCAGGTCCAGGAACAGAGACCAGAACTCCAATCTTAACCTCTCCTTACTCATACCTCTTGGCTTAAGGCCACAACAGCACACCAGGTAGCAACAGGAATGCTTCAACATGGCTTTGCCTGCAGTATCCCATGGCCTGCTGGTTGGAGATGACTGGCTTCCAAATTGGTAGGACCCAAACACTGGTCTCCAATGGTGTTGGCACGCAAAGGGCAGGTACCCTGAAGCCCATGTGGCCTGTGGGGATCTTGGGTGCTGTCTGAGGAGGGGAAGAAAAGATGATGGCTTCCTCCTGGCCCTCTCCAGCCTCCTAGAGAAGGAGGTGTGGGAGAAGGCAGCCTGGATTGCCCTCTGCAGGGCTTAGTAGGCACCTACCTCTCCATCACTTGCAGAGGGGAAAGAAGGTTGCCCTCTTGGGGCCAGGGGCCTGGTGTTTGGGGCAGGGAGTGCCCAAGATGGGCACCAAGAAGAGCCTGGGCTCCATGGTCGCCTGCTCTGTTGGGAGAGCCCAGGTTAGGCAGAAGGCCAACACATCCTGCCATGGTGGGTGGTTACATTAACAACATATGACTGATCACTTAGCGGTGGCATATCCAATTCTGCATATGCAGTGAGGCAGTGGGTTGCATAGGAAGTCATTTTGCGGGGCAGAATCATGCTTTGTGGGGACATCTGTGCTGTCTCAAAGCTCAGCAGGAGGGGACATTTCCAGCTGAGGCCATGTGGGACTGGCTGGGAGGGGACAAAAGCTGTCCTGAACACAACAAGTGTCCTATGGACCACCATGGCTCTCCCAACATGCTACTCAGGAGCAGTGGTGCTATTACGGGTTTTTAAAGCTTTAAGTGCCTGTCTCGAGCACTGCTCTGCCTTTAACAGATTAATCAGTGCTTGAAACCTGAATCCAACCGTGAGCACAGCCAAGGGCTGGAGGTGTATTTATGAAGCGGTTGTGGTTGCCCCGGCTGCTGTCTGAGCTGTACAGTTGATGGAGACCTGCCTTAACCACCTGTCCAAGGATGACTTCTGCACATCAGTTTTTTGTGTTACCTCTTGCTGCATTTATCAGTTGGCTGGCTGCAACCAGAGCAGAAGCAAGTGAAACTCTCCATCATTTGAACAGTGTCAGAGTGTTTCCTGCAACCCTCCAGAGGCCGGTCTGGTACTTCAAGCTGTGGAAAACTGCAGCGGCAATTCAGGTCCATTTCAAACAAAACTGGGAGACTGGGCCTGAGGTTCATTTTCCCATCACATTCCTGAATTCATATGCCTTGCCATTTGCTGCAGTCAGTATTACAGAATCTGTGAGGAACAGGTGATACAGCTGGCATATCTGCATGTGTTTGAGTATGGAGCAGGGTGTGCAAGCATTGTAAACAGAAATAGCTGAGATGGATGATCCTATGTACCAAAAGCGCTCAAATATTTGTGATGCAGTATCTGTAACTGCAGTTCCTGATAAATCTGTCTTAATTAGATGTTGTCATTTCCTGGGTTTGGAGAAAATTGAAGTGTAAAAGTATTGCCAGGATGATACTGAATGTAAGTGCATTTGAAGTATTTTAATGTACTCATCAACATGTATCGGAAGTATTTTAACATACCCATGTTGTTGATGATCACAGCAGGAAAGGAGAAAAACAGTTCCAGACCCAGAGGTCTGACTCACAGTGCTCAGCTTGGAATGAAGGGTGTGAACCAGGGCAGAGAAGAAAACCACATTGCTCTCAGATGCCATTGGAGCCCCAGTGACCAGATAGTCCTAGTCTCTAGAAGAGAGAGCTGGCGTAGGCAACGCCACTCCTTCAGAGTTACACTACAGCGTTGTAAAACCAGAAAACATTTCCCTCTGAGTGGAATTATAGTACAGCCTTAGGGCCAAGGAAAAGTTACACAAGATGTGAGACATCTGATATGCATCACTGTTGAGCAAAGCACGTTAAACAATATGCTTATGCAGATGACCCTCAACAGACTATTATCTGGGCATCTTTCATTACTTGGAGAACTGTGTTCTTTCCTTATGACTATATGACTTTTGACTATATCCTCCGACTAATCTAACTTGGTTTTTAATCAAAATAATTCTTATTTAAAACTATGTGATTTTACAGCCTCTTGGTATGCTGTCAAGTAATTTGTAAACAGTCATTCCTGACACTGTATGAATTAACCCTTGGCCCTGGGGTGCTAAGCCAAGATACTGTTCTGGCCTACCAGACCCTGAGCACTGATGGGACATCCATCCCCGAAGACTTCCTGGGCAGAGTGCCTGAGATGCCTGTGGCCCCTGGCATTGCCAGGCTCTTCTCTCCACTCTCCTTCAAGCTTCATTCGTAGACCTCACAAGCTGGAGAGCTGCCTGCTACATGTTCACCTTGTGAGCAACCAGTATCTGTAACAGCATATTTTTCAAGGCTAGGAAGGTATGACCTTCTGAATCCATTTCTAATGAAGGTTGCAGATTTGTCTGTATGCCCTGTTGTAGCACCAACCTGCTAATTACAGTGCTCACTGCTCTTATTGTATATGGTGCGCATTTGGGGCTTTCATGGGTTCTGAAACACGCTGTCCTAGGGAGTCTGTGTGCAGAAGCAGTGCCAGCCAGCAGCAAGCAGGCTGCTCCCAGCCGCAGCGGGGAATGTTCATCAACACTCAAGAGCTTGCACTCGGACACAGACGGAGGAGCCGCCTGTCTCTCAGCAAAGCCATCTTCACAATCTGCTTGCAAAACCCTTGAGACCTTTCCCTGCCAGGCGCCCTTTGCCTGTGTGACTTCTGGCGAGGTACCTTGTTTGAGATATTTGAATGGTTTTAGCCGCAGGCAGCTGTCCTGCCTTCTGTCGCTGTACGTATGCTTTGCCTACCTCTGCACCTGACTGTGGCTGCAGACCTGGTTTTTGGTTATTTTCTCTATCTCTGCTCTTTTGATCAGCTGTGTTTACAATGTGAAGCATAACAGATGTTAATTATGCAGAAGAGGTTGTTTCCACTAAGCTCAGGTTTTAGTTACTGATTCAGCCTCTTCTCTGGTTCTGTCAGTTTTCTTTACCCGGCAGTGTTGCACTGACCTAAAATCTCTGAGTATTTATGGCATGCTTCTCAAGACCAGCGACTCTGGCATTCAGCTCAGACCACCCCTCCTGCAGCATGGTCCTTGCTGATAGCCCCAGCTTGTCTGGTCCAAACTGTGTGCAGATACCTGAGAAAGTCTGAAAGGTGAGTGGAGTGTTATCTCTCTCCATCTGCCATTACTTTTTTTTATGTTATTGTTACAAACCCAGGCAAGAGGCATGGGTGTATGTGACTGTACTCGCAACATCAAGGAAGACAGTCCTGGATGCTTTCTGGTATGGGGCAGCTGAGATCTCTGGCTGCATCTGTGACAGCACAGTCAGCACAACCATCAGGATTAGACTAGGTATTAGGAAGTATTTCTTTACAGAACGGGTTGTTAGGTGTTGGAATGGGCTGCCCAGGGAGGTGGTGGAGTCCCCATCCCTGGAGGTGTTTAAGAGTTGGGTCGACATAGCACTGAGGGATATGGTGGAGTTGGGAACTGTTAATGTTGGGTTGATGGTTGGACTGGATGATCTTCAAGGTCCTTTCCAACATAGACGATTCTGTGATTCTGTGATTTGGTGCGTGGGTCGTGAAACATTGGCTGGCACAGGAAGGCAGCACCTGTCCCTGCTTCTAAAAAGGACACTTCTTGTAAAAAGAATCAAGCTTGACTAGAGGCGTACCTGGGAGATGAGTTATTGCAGCCAACTGAGATGCAGTGGGATTTTTCTCATGCAAGCTGGTGCAAATCTTTTCTTGTAAAGGGTGGATACTGCTGGAGACAATGTATAATCTGGTCTGGAGGCTTTTCAGAGCTGATAAGCAGCCATCAGAATTAGTCCTTCACATTGTCAAGAGTAGGACATATGAAACATTAAAGAAATTTCTTGTTGGCAGGTGTATTAATGTACTCTGAATCTTATGGGAAGTGAGTAAGCGAGAAGCAGATCAGTCAATGTTTCAAAATGCTGCACATAACCCCAAAAAAAGTCTGAAACCAAATCCCATCTGTTTCTCCCCATTGAACATATGCATCCTGCTAACTTTCTGTGCTGGTGACAGTAATCCAAATAAGCAGACAATTGGCAGTAATAGAAACCTTAAATTAACAAAACAAGACAAAGAAAAGTGAGTCCTTTGAACTTCTTGAAATAACACCAGTGATACCTTGTCTCAGGGATCTACTTGGTGATGAAATCATAAGGTTGCTCTATACTTTATGAACCAGATCCTATGCTGGGTTAAATGTTTGTTTATCCTTGAAGGTGTGTTCAATACCAAATTTTCCTTCATAAATAAACTGAATAAGTCTCTGGATTGCCAGTAAATAGGTGTGAATTTTGCCTTAAAGCAAACAATGAAAGCAATTATTAGGAAAGTACATTTGTGCCCACATCAAGTTTTGTCTTGCCCCAAACCTTGTCCTATTTACTCTCTGAACACTGGTGGACTGCCCAAGCTACTCAGCTAGAGGCCTAGCTCCACACCCTGGTGCCTTGGCTGGCCAGAAAAGAGCAACATGGGCTACCAACTCCAGCAAACTGCAGAGGCAGGAGACAGTGCAAGCCCAGGAACAGGAGCGTGTTTGTGCTTGTGAGTAGCTGTAGCTTGTAATTCCCTTGGGGCCAACCTTGTCTCATTAAGAGGGGAACAGTATTACAGAACGGTTAGTGCCAGCTGTCATATTTAAAAGGTAATTGTGCAAGGCTTTACATTAAGAGGAGGAAATGGGTGTTTGAGGAAGCAGCAGTGGTGTTTAGGTATTTGCAGAGGTCTGGTTCATTGAGCATGGGCTCACAGGAAAAACACTCCTTTAAGTCCTGTCTTCTCTCTGTCCTACCCCACAATCCCAAAGTCCTAGCACAATCCGTGGACCTGCGACCAGCATCATGTCTCTCCTGATCTCTCCTTCCCTGTGCTCACCTGAACTTTCTGCCCAGTGTCCTTCCCCTGGGACAGGTCAGCCAGCCCCACTGCCCCCTCTTTTCATGGCCTGTGGGTTTTCTCATCCTCAGGCTCCTGCTTCCTGGTGCGGTGAGTGCAGTGAGGCCCTGCTGGCATGGCACACGGGGTGCCACCAGGGTATGTTTTGCCCTGGGATGCTGAGCGGCTGCCAGCAAGTGAGCTTGCTGCTTGGCACCTTAATGGGGAGACGTGCCTTCAGCCTCCACTCTGCTTGCCTGGATTGCCCTTTACAGTTTTCCTAATCGGCTTTGAGAATTGAGCAAATAAACTCTCTGATCCTCCCTGGCCTTAGGGCATACAAGGCTGCAAATGGCAAATGATAAATCCTTCTGCAGCTCTCTTGCTACTGTCCCTTTCTGGCCTGGTACCAACTCTCGTTCTCCCAGTCCTCAGTAAGCATTACTCAATTTGCTTTACTTGGTGGACTACCACATAGCTGGAAGCAAGTATACCTGGGGCTGGTCTGGATCCCTTGCAAAAAAATAACCAACTGTCAGCTCAGAGAACAGCTCTACTGGCTGAAGTTATGGATGTCGCTGGGAAAAGTCTAATGAGTCAAACCTTCCCAACAAGTTACCGCAGGAGACTGATGGATTTCATATCATACTCTCCCATTTTTATACTTGAATATGGAAACTAAAGTCCTGTGCTTTCTGCTGTCTGAGCTGGACAGTGCTAGCTTTACAGCAGCGGGATTGATTGCACTTTGCCAAGCACACTCCAGCTTTCTGGTTCTCTCTCACTAGTGAAGCTGCCAGGCAATAGCTGTGATTCATGCTGGCTCATGAAGTGTAAGTGGTGTCTAAAAACCACAGGCTCATTATCTGCTATTACTGGTAACCATTTGTGGTAGAAAAGGAAATGACTTTTGAAGGAATGTGAATGGAGTTTAAATTTAATGTTTCACATTGTTCTTGTACCTGTGTAAAGAGGAGTCCCCATCCCATTCCTCTCTGAATCACCTTGGGTAGTTTCTTCTCAGCTGGAGAGAAAGAGCCCTGTGGCTCTGATGGCTGCAGTGAGGCCACCTCCTTCCCCAGGGGTGACCATGGCCCTCACATCAACTTTGTCACCCTGTCCCTTGCTTTACATGAGTGGGGAGGTAGGAAAGAAGAGAGAGAAGGGAAGGAATACATGGTGGCTACCTCTGTGGTTTATGCAGTAGCATGTGTTAAACACAAGACACAGCAGCAGTGGAGATTGCTTTAAAATCGTGGAGGAGCCAGTAATCCCCAGGTGATGACTGTATTCTGTGAAATGGGTCTCATGAAAAGCCCTGTGAGGGACAGACCACGAGGTCCCGTTTCAGCGGCAGTAAGCACGGGAAGGAGAACGTGATTTCCCTCCAGAGTTAGGGATTGTCTCCAGAAACTGCCTAGTCCAGCCTTGTACTTCAACACTTCCAGCCATAATGAGCTTCGAAGGGTGACCTAAAACCTCAGTACACTGACCTGGTTGAACAGAGCTGTAAGATGTGACTTTAGTACCATCTATGAGCTACAAGGCCTTAACAACCCCAATAACAAAAATTAATGTTTCTTATATCAAAGAGACTTTTAACCTTGTGGAGGAAGGGGTCGCCAGATACAAACAGAAGCTGATGGTGTGGAAACTTACTGGTGAGGATAGCCAGTCCCCCAAGTAATTAATATCAGGAATTGAATTGTTCCAACCTTTATTTCAAGACAAGTGCATGTACATGTATATATGTAGGTCAGCCTAGTTCAGCCTGAAAGTGCAGAGGAATCAGTGTGTGAAATGCCCTCTCCTGCTCTGAACAAGAAGAAAGGGTGCACTCTTCTGAGGTACAAATCCATTTGTGTTTAGGATTAATCTTTCTTGCTGTCCTGTGCACCGCTGTCCACACCACTGACACGGCCTGCCCTGTCTGTGTTAGCTCACTTTGGGAAACACCAGCCCTGCATATCCCTGGGGAGAGCTGAAACTGAAGCTAAGCTGTTAAAAAAAATATGTGAAAATTTCATTTAGTTTTCATATCAGTGAAAATGTCTGCTCAAACACAGTGAATGAGTAATTCATCAGCCCCCACCTCCCAAGGGACACTGCAACCCCAAAGGTTACAAAGGAAAACACATTCTCACTTCGGCCGGGGAACGTGACAATCCCATTTAGGGGCAGGGTGTAGCTGCCTTTGGTCCCCATGGTGGGCAGAGGCGCCAGAGATAAAAGCCCAAACCACTCCCTGCAGCCTGGGAGGAGCTTCCTGCGGGTGCAAATCAGCCCACAGCATCTCATTCCCAAGATGAGAAAAAGCTGTTCTTGACACTGCATGAATAACTGCTTCAGCCACAGAGGTTTCCCCTAGGGCTGTGGCCTGGCCCAGGGTAGGGAAGTTCATAAAACAGGCCAACAACAGCATAAAGCATATGGAAAAGCTCACCAAGGCCTGGAAAATTATCTTTGGCAGCTGAGTCCGTGGGAATGCTCACCCAGGAGTGAGTCGGCCAGAGAGCCAAGGCAGGCAGCACAATGGTGCCTACCTGGCAGGAACGCTCCAGGGCATTGGGAGCATCTGCAAAGAGGAGCTTAGTGCTGACAGCCCAAAGCCTGAACCCTTCCCCGTGTTTCTAAGAAATCTGAAGTAACATTCTTATGCCTATGGTATAAATACATAAATACTTTTAACAAAAGACTTTGGAGTGTACAGCCAGCAGCGAGATACTGAAACGTTGCTGGAGTTCACTGGGAGACAGGTAGTCAAATGCCCTTGAAATCTGCCCCACTTCAACCAAAAATACAACAGTCACTGGCTGCGCTCAGGTCACATGTTGCCTGCAGCACAGTCAGGGCAGGACTTGTCCTCGGCAGCCACAAGCTTTGTAACGAGAAGAGGGATGCGCAGCCCAGGATTGCCGAGAGCAGTCTGACTTCAGCAGGAGCCAGGCAGGGTGTGCAAGGTGCACAGGCGCATGGTGGAGGTTGTGCCTGTGAATCTCTCTGTGGTGCACACCTGTATGACAAAGTCTACTGAGAGGCTCATGGGAACCATCTGAGTCCTCCCAGAAGAAAGGATGAGCAGACCTGCAGGTTTTGCTTGGTCCATTAAAGAAAACCCCCCCAAATCAAGAGTCTTCACCTTTTTCCAAGTTTTTATGTACCGGGATCATTTTTGGGTCAAGCCAGTCTGTGTGTGTGTGCTTGAAGGAGATTCTTCTTCAACTAACGGCTCCGGGAGCTGGTGTCAAGATGTGAACGTCCCACCAGACATTCCCTTGGCTCACACTTCAGTAGTCTGCAGATAGCTGGAACAGCCAGTGGGCCTCCGCTCTTAAAAGCTGATCCTAAAAACCTCATAGTCGCTGCAGGACCTGCGTTTCTGCTGTCCAGTGCAGTCCTGTTGCTCATTTCAAAATCCCGCCTTCCTTTTGTGGCCTTTACCTGTCAGAGAGCATTTATCTGGATCACTTCAAAGGCAGTCCCTTGCCACCTCTTCCCTGTCTCCTGCCTTGCCAGGCAAAGGGCTGTTGAGCAGATCTGTTCTCCTCCTCCTCCAAATGGCTTCAAGACACTTGAGGTATCTTCCTGATTTACCAGATTTTTATTTTAGCAAATACACAGCGCATTTATACTATATACAGATACTGTCAAGTAAATAGAGAAACCCAGGGTTTCTCTGAATATGAGCTAAGCTTAGGTGACTTTCTTTGGCTTTCATTTCTGTTCTCCTCAAAGGCTCCACACATCCCTTTCTCCGGTGTTAGAAAGATCCATCCTAGGCAGCAAAACAGCTGCGCAGAGCTCCAGAGAGATGAACGTGGCATGAACTATATAAAGCCTGTTTGCACAGTGATTTGTCCACACTCCAGCTGAGGCTTTCCGCAGCCCCAAGGAGGGAGGCTAGAGCAGTCTGCCTGTACAAGTACAGCCTGTGAGAACAAGCCTCCCACAGGCAAATGGATTGGTAGGAAAGGCTGTACTTTACCTGTTACATTTCATGCACCACCTTCTACAGCGAGCAAATGAAGGGACTTAGTAACGCAAGGCTAAACGACAAATCCGCGATGGTGGCGTTGGAACTGGTCCTCAGGGTGATGTTATCCTCCTCAAACAAGTAGAGCACTGTCATAAGATTTACTGCATTGCCACTGTCCTGGACAATTTGCTCCCAGAGGGCACTGCCAGTCGTCTTGCCTGTCTTCCACAGTGTCAGCGTCAGCTCGTCCGGGTCAGGGAAATGGATCCTGCCTTTCAAGGACACTAGGTAGAGGCCATCATGGGTGATCATGATGGAACCATTTTGGATCTGAATAGAGCCTACTTCAGCAGTGAGATTTATGTCTACTCCTTTGATGCTTTCACCTGGAACGGAAGAAAGCAAAGATGACCCCATGATGGCAAATGCCTTCTTGGAAATGGGTTGTTTTATATGGACTGACTGCAGGAAAGGTGGAAAAATATAGGAAAGGAAGAGAGTGAACTAGAGAATAAGGCAGACCAGAGCTAGAATATCATCTACTCTAGACAGGCATCATCTCCAGTGGAAATTTCCAGGTTTCCACTCCTAAGTAAGCTGTGCCTTTTGGACTACAACTCCAGCTTATATGAATTATCCCTCCAGTTTTCTATTTATGCACTATTTATTTACCATATGTCTTACTTAAAATACAGATTTGTAAGTAAAGCATCCTGTGAGTTTAAGGAGCAGAGAGGTTCCTAAAAGGAACAGAAAATAAAGACAGTAAATAAGAAGAAAAAGTGATCAGAGCTGGAAGGAAGAGAAAAAGTGCTTTCTGTAGAGATGCTGATAATATAAGTCCTTGTCTTTGGTTTTGTTTTGTTTTTGTTTTGTTTGGGTTTTTTTTAACACAAGACAGGATAGAAGAGCAGCATAGAGACAGAAACAGAAGAAACGAATACAGTACAGAGTCTAGAGACATTAAACCACAACTTAGTGTAATCGGTATTCTCTTGGAACAAGCAGTAACAGTTCCCAGAGCTCTGGTGGAAAGGTTTCCCTGCTGTGCTCCTGGGCTTTCAGCACACCACCTGAAACCCTGGGGACCAGGGAACCCCGAAGTCTCCTGGCAGGCAGTACAGCCCCCCCGGGCCGAGGCGAAATTTCTCAAGGTTTTTCTCTAAAAACATGGATTTCCGTTAGGTTAGACTCATTGCTACCTTACCATATTAACTGAAAGTAAAACCATCAACAATATTTTTAGTAAGATTTAAGAATTTTAGTATTTCCTTCTATCATTGAGGTATGTCATCAGACAAAACATCCAATGTAGTCGGCACGCAAAGAGCTGCTATTTCTGCTACCGTGTGTACGCTTGCTCGCTCTTCCCCAGGAAGTCATTTACATTTTTCATAAATCAGGAAATCATTGACTTGTTTCAGAAATACCCCAAGAGCACACCGCATGTACTCAGTAAATTCTCAAAACTACTTTTCTCTTTCTTTCACAGAGTGAAAGCTTGTTTTAGTGGGTAGGTAAGGGTTGCAGAAATCCACACAGATTTTCAGGTTTTTTTTTTCATCCACTCTGGGAAAACCCTTTTGTTTGGTTCTGGCACCTTGCAGCGCTAGGTCAGATTTGGCCCCTCTCCTCCCAAACAGCTCTCCTGGCACCTTCCTCCATCGGAAGGAACAGCCGTTGCCGTGACACGAAGCACTTGCCAGCCTTCGGCATTTTAGGGGCCGCCGGCCGGTCCCCGGGAAGCGCGGGGCGGTGCGGGGCAGAGCGGGAAGCCGGGAGCCCTCCCGGGTACCGGGGGGAGCCCTCCGGGGGCACCGGCGTCCTGGGGGGTGGTGGCAGCCTAGGGAAGCGGGAGCCGCGGCCGCGGGGGTCCCGGGAGCGTCCCTCGGGACAGGCCACGGCGGGGCGCGCTGCGGCGGAGCCCGGAGCCCTCCAGCGGGGCCGGGGAGCGGCGCTCGTCCCGGGGTACCCCTGCCCCGACGCCCACCCACCTGTGTACCGGATGTGTGTCCACAGCACTTCCTCGCTCCGAGGCTGGAAAAAAAAAAAAAAAAGAAGAAGAGAAATCCGCGTTAAGACACCGCGCGGGCCCGCGCTGCTGCCGCTATCGCTTTCGTTTCCCGACCCGGACCGGGACCGGGACCGGGACCGCGCCTCCGAGAGCACCGCAGGCAGCCTCAGCTGGCGCGGGGCTGCTAGCCAGCTGGGCTCTTTACTTGCTTTTATATCATTATAAATAGGATTTTAGAGTGGTTCCTAGCCAATCCGAGTTCCAGCCTGGTGCTGAACCCTCCAGAGCACACCAGGTAGCATTGAACCTGTTTAGAAAAACATCCCGGTGAACGTAACCGGGTCAGACCGAACACTAAGGATGGACCTTGGGGTGCAGAGCCTCTTCTGCATGACCCCCTCGAGTCTGACTGACAGCCGGGGATGCCTGTTTGCAGAGCTGGGACGCAGACGTGCCCCCGCTGTCTCACCCTCCTGCAGGACACTAAGAGCTAGGTCTGGCTTTAGGGCTCCCTGCACTTGGGGTCAGGCTGTTACAGGATGGGTGTCTCTCCGTAGCTCCCTTAGAAGTGCATTAAGACACGTTTAAAATTGATTTGTATTTTCGGAGTGTGACAGAAAAAGTGAGTGCAAATATGGAAGCTTGTATCTTACTGATCAGATACACAAAACACCAAGCTTCTGTATTAGATTTTTAAATCTGAACTTTGCATCTCAAACCCATCTCTCATCTTAACCACAGGAGGCCCAAATCTGCAGTCTCTTCACAACCACAAGTCTTCAGCGTTTTGCCTCATTAAAGAGTGAAAGGTTAGACTCGCTGCTCCGTGTTCTTCTCTTTACCTATGCCAGAGGTGTCCTAAGGAAGAAGGTGGGCTGGTGAAATGTGTGTTGGGCTGACTCTCATGTATTCGGCCTCATGTGTTACAGGAACTGAGCAGCCCCTTCGCTCTGAGCACAGGGCAAGTGGTGGAACAGAGCAGAGAGTGAGCACAGACACGCCAACCTGCGGGTTCAGTGCTGCGCCCTGGCAAAGGCAAGCGGCTGGGGAAGGAGGTTGGAGCCGGGCTGCCCTCTGTGGTCTGTGCCGGAGGGTGAGGTGGGTGCTGGTGGTGGGAAAGGTCTGCTCTGGCACCCTCTAGTGCTGCCACAGCTGCTGCTTGTTCCACTGGCAAGGCTGGATTCGACTACTAAAGACAAGCTTTTATTTCACACCGGCTCTGGTGGAACTGTCTCCCCCGACATTATGGATCCTACCCATTGCCTCGCAGCTTGAGCCTTACGCTTACTCTTTTTCTGGGCACCTAAGTGCACGAGCGTTTCACTCGGCTCAGGCAGCTGGGATTTCCAGGTACTTTCCCAACAAGACGATAGCTAAGCACAGGACCACTGAGCTTCTGAGGTCAAATAACATCCATCACAATCTGTCTGATCTGGCCACTGGTGGACAGGGTGTGTTAAACAGACAGGTTGGGTGACAAGCTCGTAGCAACTGTAAGACTATCAGCCCCGCTGTCACTGATACACATTGCCTGTTTTACATATCTCTGCCAGTTACTGCGCTATCTCAAAGCACTTTGCCATCATCTACTAGTAAATTCTGCTGAGGAGAGAATGTATCTGTAGGACTGGAAGAACATCCACAAGCTAGTAACAGAGTTACTCACCCCTCTTTCTCTGTTCTGCCTTCTTACAGGGTGCGGGAAAGGATGCCAGGAGGGTTGGGGGCACAGAAGTGCTCCTTACTGGCTGCTTCAGATTTTCCTGTATCATTTACACACTGAGTTTCCACATCATTTTTGCATGTTCTGGATCCCCAAACATGTGACTTCCTCCTGTCTGGGACATTGTGTCTAGAGCTGTGCCACATGGCAGAAGTTTCAGGAATAGGTTTATACTGCACAAAGCACAAATCTCAGGGGACAGTAGCAATACACGCTGATTGAGAGGACCACTGTGATGATGTGCCTGACTCCCTGTGTCATGAAGATTGCAGACGGCTGTGCACTGGAAGTCTGATGTATTTTCTCCACACCAGAAAATATTAGGATTATCGCCATATCTTCCTTATCTACATTAAACCTCTGCATGATTACTCTTCCTGCCCTTTTCAGGTAAAACCATCCTGCAACAGATCATCAGAAGCCTTTGAATTCCCAACAGCTGCTCAAGGCTTTTACTTCCCATGCATTTGCCATCAGGGGGTTCCACACTCACTGATCGCACCTGTGAGCAACTTGCCCACGGCCTGATCCCAGCTGGTGTGGCAAGAGGAGGTAATCCCAGCAGAGATGGGAACTCACCAGCCTTGCATATGTGCAAGCAGACTATCACTACTTTTTTTTTAACTTGCTCATTTGGAAATCACAGCTGAGGTTTGCTCTCCAGGCAGCATCGTGATAGAAACCAGATCATTGTCCCTTTTTGTTAAGCATGGTTTGGGCTGCAGATGCTGACTTTCTGAGCATGTGCCATGACATTATTTGAGCTGTGTTTTCACAGAACAGTCCGGGGTTTTTTTCAGGACCCATGAGGACAATGGAAAGTAATCAAATATAGTCTTGCTATAAAAAACACAGCTACTGTCTTGCTATTAAAGTTACTGTGGTACTCTCCAGCCCTGGAGGACAGGAGACTCCTCCCAAGAACAGGGACAGCCTCTTGGTTGCTCCCATGGACCAGCACTCCCAGCCTGCTCCTCTGATGCTGCTGTGCTCCTACTTCCATAAACTCCGTCTCCCTAAACTGCCCCGAGAATCAAGTCAGATTAGTGCTGCTGCCTCTTGTATAGACATTTATATGGTCAGGTCATGGTTATCCTGCTGAGCCCTGTAATTCCAGTGCAATGAAATTCCCCCGTGTACAACCCGTGAAACCGCTCCTGCACAGCATGGTGCAGTCAAAACAGGACACCATGGTTATCTGCTTAAAATAATAGAAACCTGTCATGAGCCTGCAGGTAGCAAGTGTTTAAAAATGAAAAGGACCTCTGGTGACTCCCAGGGCCTGGACTTTTCGTCTGCTGCAGTCGCTGCTCCTCGAGCACCCTGTTTCAGTTGTTTCTGCTGAGGAAGGGAAACTCCAGGCACATACTGTGTCCCCTTCTCAGCTGCTGCTCTCTTGGGTTTGTAAGGCTCACAAGCAGCAATGCTAGCCCCTGCCATCTTCCTCTGGAGGAGATTCGAGTTAACACTTTTACAGAAGAGAGAGATACTGAGAGATGAGGAGTCACAACCAGAGTGTGACCCAGGAGAGCTTTCTGCATCTTGAGCAGTGTGATATCTCGCCCTTCTCCGTTGGCTTCCAGAGCAATTTCTCTCTCCCAAAGTAGAAGAGGACTGAACTGAATGAAAGGTGTTCTCTTTCAGTGTTATCAGGGTCATCGTTCTGCAGTTTAATAACCCCTGTGAGACTCAGGTCAGTGAAACTTCTGCAGAGCATGAGAGTTTTCATTAACCTGCAGAGGACCCAGAGCATGAGGCCATCCCTTCCTTGCATGGTTACATGCCTGGCTTGTTCTTTGCCACTCTAAGTGGGAGGAAAGAATGAACTCTGGTAAGACAAAGCACAACAAGCTTTAAAGTGGCACATAGCTCTTGGAGAAGGTGTGGGAGGAGAAGTAGCTAGTGCATAAGCAGCACTGAAATAGCAGTGAAAG
The DNA here is from genome assembly GCF_047716275.1 of Strix uralensis. Taxonomy (NCBI): domain Eukaryota; kingdom Metazoa; phylum Chordata; class Aves; order Strigiformes; family Strigidae; genus Strix; species Strix uralensis. Next base: position 28,386,737 of record NC_133979.1, on the reverse strand, counting down.
GTTGTTGACAATCCACCAGCCTGCAAACACATGAAAGAGACAAATGTGTTTGCTGCAATTTTTGCGAAAGTATTCTGAGTTTCGGGCATCTCTGTTATTTATATTGTTTGCAGTGGTGTTAAAGGTACACGAAACTCTGGCCACATCACTCTTTCTCATGTACACACACATACACACACAGGCTGTCCTCTGCAGATATAGATGACTACTCCTAAAGCCCAGTATATGTGCCGGTTGAGAGCGCTGAAATGTTTCAGGGGTCTTGCTAGAGCTGTTCACAAGCTACCTTGCTTTCTCACATATCTGCCTGCACATACAGTACATTTTAAAAGTTCAGGAGATGTTTATGAGCAACCTGGGTTCTGATTCTTCCACATGTACTTGTTGAAAGCAAACATCCACCCACATGATCCCATTTAATTAAACGGAAATACACACAAGTCACTGCAAGTAAGGGAGGGAGGGAGCAGGGGCGAGGCCGACCTCCCTCCCTCCGGGGCCAGTGCAAAGGACATTCTTGGAATGATGTCCCTTCTGCACAACCTGTCCCCAGACCCTGCACTGGGCAGTACTGGATGTTGTTTTGAGGACAGGCAATGTAAAAAAAAAGTAAGGAAAGGATTAAAAACTTGTGGTTCGAATAGGGATAAACCTAAATGCTTTTTCCTTTTCTTAAAAAAAAAAAAAATAAAGCCCATATAAATCTTTACAGGCCAGTAGACAATGGGTTGAACATGAGCTCTTACCGTTGAGGGTTGCAGAGAATCTATACCAAGGTAAATCAAGCAGGCAAGCAGTAATATCCACTGAGCAGCTGCGGACATGAGGTGCAGCGTGTTCCTAACCTGTCCTCTTTGCCAGCTCTTCCACTCATCGTCTGCAGGTTCCCTTTCGCTATCCATCTGGTCTTGATTTCTCGGCTCTATATGTGGCTGTCCTTCCATCTCAGCCACGCTGCCAGCAACTGCTGGGGAAGGGGCCAGGAGCACAGCAGGAGCCCGGAGGAGCAGGGAGCAGATGAGCTAGGTGCTCCTGTCCAAGGAGCAGAGATGAAGTGAAGACAGTGCCTTCAGGAGACTGCTTTATGCGCACAGAGAAGCAGGCGGGGGAACTTCTTTGTGACTAATCTGAATTTCCCCTTCCTTCCTTTCTTTCTTTCTTTCTTTTCTTTTTTCTTTTTTTTTTTTTTTTATGGTGTGTGTGTGAATGTGGGGGCTGATTTATTGCATCCCAGTTCAGTTTTGAGTAAGGGCCTTTGAAAGTAGATGTGTTTATGTCTTTCATAGCTTCAGCTGTGGATGTCTTGCTATGTGATGTTTCCAACAATAACTAAGAGTTGGGTGGACAGTGCTTGTCTTCACTCAAACCTTTGTCAGTAAAAGCTCTCATCTTTCTGTTCAACCTCAGGTGGGAGGTTTACAGGGCTGGGTCCCTCCCTTCTTAGCAGCACATAATGCTGCTGAAATCTCTTTTCTGTAAAGAAGCAATGAATAGGAAGGGACAGCATAAAGAACCGGAAAGAAAATACGCACTTTCCATTTCTCTTGCCCTTTGACGTCTGGCTTTAAAGCCATGGGATGCTGCATGAAGCCTAAGAGGGAGAAAATGGAGAACTGCTCAGGGAACATCCCTTTTTGCACACACTGAAACCTGCCGTCCAGGGAATGCACTCAGAGGTGCACCCCCAGGCCATCTAGGCTTCCCTTCTGGAAGAGGATTGCCTGTCCCTTGGGACACCAGCACCTTGGTCTCCTTGTGACATTTGCTTGTGACACATGGAGCTGCTAAATTTCAGTTGTCTGCAGCAGGGACCATCTCCTATGCTTATTTTGGTGACAGGCTTTGCATCCTTTCTGGGGGCAGTCCAGCACCGCTCTTTCCACTGCTTTTTTAGCCACAATTTTTTCTGTTGTAAATTAGCATATCACGACTGAAGTCAGGCGCTGCCTCCTCCTGGTGATGTTTAAGCCCGTTGGGAGTGTTATTGTCTGTCTGTCTTTCAGGGATGAGTTGTCAGAAAGTTTCCCTTCCCCAAAATGCATTTTCTCAACCTGTCACAAGGCACATGTCCTGACAAATATGTACTCTGCGTGCAAAGGAAGCAAGAATAATGTTCTTTCATGTGTTTTTCCACCTAGGTAAGGATATTTCCTATAAACACTGACCAAATGAAGAGGGGAGTACAGCACTTGGGTAAGCAACCTGCTGTAAGGACACCCCACCCTCACCACCCTTGTTCTTGAAAAATAGCCTCGAGTTGCTGATAGCTGTTGGATTGAGTTAGGAATACACTCTGGTGTTTGTCTCGAGAGCAAACCAAAATCATGGAAACTTACTGAAGAAGGTTCAGCTTTCACATTTTCCACTGGCTCTTGAGTGCATGGAAATTTTCATACTGCTTTCACTTGTGGCCACTCACCAGAGCGTGCTGGAGCCCCCGGCTGAGCCCCAGCTTGATGAGAGGCCCCGGGAACAACCCTAACCTTCCTTCTTTGTCCAGAAATATGACGAGCACCGTGGCAAAGAGAGTTTACGCTGCCTCTGAGCAGTTGCCTCTGATTGAGAGCACGCGTTTGGAGGCAGGACTTTGACACCTAGTGGTCACAGAGTGCCTGTGAGCCCGGGCAGCCACGCACCAAGCTCAGCACCTGCCGTGACCAGGCTCGGGCTTAGCCAAGCCCTGCAGAGGAGTGAAGCGGTACCTTGGGGTGCTGCGGAGGAGGCCTGATGAGGCTGGGGTGATGTGGAGAAGGAGATTGTTTGCTCCTGTGGATCTGCAACGTCTTGCCATGTCTGGATGCTTGCTTAAAGGGTCCCCAGAAAAACATTCACCCTACTTGCAGCCGCCGTCCATTCATAAGGGGCTTGGTGGTGTGGGGGAGCCGACGGAGACTCTGGAGATGACGAATTCTCAAATGTGGCTTCAAAGCAGCTTCCTGGTGGGGAACAGATCCAGCTCTGGGTCCTTCTCCCATGGGTGGGGGTCTCAGCCGCCTACAGTGCAGATGGATAGCAGTGGTGGCTGGGAAGCTGGGACCCAGCTGTCCCGGTCCCGTAGGAAAGGCAAAACAGGCTTGGGGGGCTGTCTGGGCTGCGCAACACCTGAGCAAGTGCTTCCTCATGTTCCTGCTGCAGGGGTGTCTCAGGGGCAGTATCCCCAGTCCCCCATTGCTTGCAGTCCCTGCGGCTGACGCTGCAGCTGAAGCAGGCAGGCACGGAGGAGGGCTGTGGGGCCAGGGCTGCCCCGTACCTGCGTTCCTACCTGTAGCGAGAGCCACCAGCAGGTGACTGCAGAGGCAGCCAGCGGCAGGTCTTGCACAGCCTGCCAACGAACTTGTCAGTGTTTGGGTGGGGAATCACAGAACGAGAGCGCGCGATCATCACACCACAGCCGCCTTCCTGGAAGAGCAGGCATTGCTGCGTACCAGAGCAGCTCTGTCGAACGCAGACAGCCTGGGCTGTTATGCCCTGCACACTCCCTCCCTGCTCCCTCCAGAAAAGGAAACAGGGTTTTCCATTTGCTGCTTAGTTTCTGCAAAAATACCAGGATGCTGAGCTAAGACTTGTGTGATCCCATAATTCTCATATTTTGGGTACATGCCTTTGAACCAGACACAAGCTCTCGCCCATCTCCTTCTCCTCCCTCCCTGACTCTGGATCTTGCACTGGTTTTGTTTCTAAAACCCTAAAAAAAAAAACTGGGTGGAGGTATTTCTGAAATTGCCTCGTCATTTCTGTACTCCCCCAGTGCAAGTGTTGCTCAGCTTGGGGTAACAACAGTGGTGGCACTGAGGATCGAAAGCTACATTTCAAGTAATGTATCTAGCATTGTGTCTGAAACAGGAAAGAGGACAGCTCATTCAGAGGCATCATAAACACCTATGCACAGACTGTCTTTCGCGGTTTTAATTGTCTTCAGCTTGTCCTCCTGCCTTGTATATGAAAACCCAAGTGCATGCAAATTTGGTGGCTTTAGACATGTGCTGTCAGGGCCCCTGCTCTCCATCCTAGAGGAAACTTCCCTGGTCTTCGGCACCCCAACGCATCGCAGGCTTACTGCACGCACCCAGCAGTTGCCAAAAGTTGATGCTTTGATTAAAATTATTTTAGTCCCTCTTCTCAACCCTTCCCAGTCATCATGCCATTCTAGCAATGGGGCAAGCAGGCAGGCTGAGGTGGCTTTGGGGCTCTGTGAGCCTGTTGGCACTCTGCAGCAGACCCTGGTTACTTGGTCAGCTCAGTAGTTTTCCAAAGAAATGCCTCTCAGTGGCACATGCAGCAACATTATTCCAGCAAGGACTGAAGGAAACTGGAATTAGTTGGCAGTATGGCTTGATGGGGTTTTTTCGGACAACAATCCAATATCTCTTCCATTAGGCTGTCATTTCTGGGCTTTCCCAGACCAGGGAGCTGAGTGTTTTAAAAGCTTGGCTAAAGTGTGGCGGTCACAGTCAAGGCTAAATCCTGCAGCGTCATTGCTGTACCAGATCTCAGAGACAGCTCGGAGCCCCAGCCTACCAGTGCCCCCATGCCACGAGGCTGCTGTTCTCCAAGCAGCGGGATGGGGCAGAGACAATCCTCACCACAGACCCCAGCCCCTGGCCCACGCAGAGCACCCCATGTGTGGGAGTCGCAGGGCAGGGGCCCTTGCCCAAGACCTGGCAGCCCTTGCTGGCACCATCCTTGCTTTAGTTCCCATTTCCCAGGAAAGTGCTCTCACCAATCTGAAAGGAGAAATTGGGGAATTATATAGGAGAGATAACTTCTCAGAAAAACAGTGGAAAAACTGTCTGAACTGTTTGTGAACATCTAGAAGGAAAAAAGGAAATGAGTAGCAACCAGTGTGGGTTTCCAAGAACAAAACCTAATGTTGTTTTTTGGGGCAAAGAAGCCTCTTGGTCAGAGGAGTAGCTGTGGGTTTTGACTCTCTTTTTCATAATATTCATGAAGCATGGTCTATACATAACTGCTGCTCAGCAGAAGCGGAGCTGATTGAGTGATTATTGATGGTTTGTTGTCAAAATGGAAGGACATATCTTGTCCTCCTGGGACCTGCCCTTCTGCAGTATGCCCTTCACCTGGGGGATCCTCTGGGCCCTCTGACAAGCCAAGCAGGAATGGGGACATGCTCATGGGTGAAATCTGGCCTCTCAGTTCTTGCTGGTAGTCTTTGCCTATAATTTAAAGCTTTGGCCTCCACTTGGAATAAATTACTAGGAAAGCAGTGCTGTTGCTCTCATTGTGTCGCAGATGGAAATATTACTGTGGTAATGATTTAGCAGCAAATCAAGATTTATTAATGACTAGCAGCGCTTAATCATTAACCAATTTAAGGATTTACAAAATAATTCAGTAAAATATGTTATGATTAAAATAGCAACTTAACTACAGATTCAAAAATGACAAGATTCACACTAACTTACTAAAAAGTATCCTAAATCAACATATATACATATGTATATTCATAAACACAAGATGTACAAACACACAGACAAAGTACTTGGATCCAGTGGAATATGTACGTACCCACACTCATGAAAATAACTGTGTATACCCAAGCATATTGGTAGGTAGAGATGTGGGTGAAAGAGAAGCTAGCCTACAGTTAAGATTTCCCTCTTCTCGAGTTTAGAATAAACAATCACAATGCATCAGCATTTCTCAATGGGTGATAACTGAGACTTGAGGGGGGTTGACTTCACTCTGGCCCTTCATCAGCTTTGACAGCAGACGGTATCTGAAGGAGTTGATACCTGAGAGGAGTTCTGGCTCAGGGGAGATGCTGCTCACAGGCCTGTTGTGATCCAGGAGAGCTCAAGGGGTCTCACTTAGGGTCACTATTTATAGGGTCCAAGATAACTGACTTTCATCAGATACTTTTGCACTCCCGCTCAACTCGAGTGATGAAATATTCTGGTGCCCAGCTGCGCAGGTCCAGAACTCGCTGTATGTGCAGTTCTGTTATCACCCTTCCTTGACCACATCCCAGGTACAGATGTACCAGGCTGTCAGGAGGTGATGGACTGTTATTACTGCTTCCAAGTGATAGGGAGAGCAGGACCCAGGCATGTCAAGGGGGTGCCTTAACGCTCCAGTCCACTGCCATTTACAATCCATACCACCCTAGGTTGGTATGTGGCCCAGGAGGGGGGTTGGAATCACACCAAGCACCAAGTGGCCCAGCAAGGAAGAGGAGGGGGGAATTGCACCACCACACATCGCTGAAGTCAAGTAATACAATGCCCAGTGTTGGGCTGTCTTCTGGTGTGTGGTTGCTTATTTTCCACCAAGGCTGTCTTTGCCTCGAGAATAACTGGTCACATGGTTTGATTTAGTAAAGCAGTGGGAAACAGCAAAGGAAGCCTTGCAATTATATAGGAGGGGGGAAAAAAGCAAAGTGTTACAAAGGCAAGATTTTCATCCAGGTCCTGCTGCTCAGCATGTGCCCCAGCTGTTGCAGTTTAATATTTCTGTCCACTCCAGAAATAAAGTGTTTTGTAACTAAGCCAGATGTATTTATCAAAGTCAAGGAATTTTGCCAGAAATGTTTGTGGACTCCTGATCCACTGTGTGAACCATGTGAACTATCTCTCACCCTTGATGTCACTTCCATGTGGCTTTTTCTTGCCCCTTGCTTATGCGTCAAGGATTTCCACCAGCAGAGGCACTGAGCCAGTAGGAAGGAGTTTATGTTAGTCAGGCTATGACATTTTGACAATGTAAAATAGAAAAGGAAATTGTGAAAATGATGTGAAGTCACATGTAAAAATACTGACATTTATGTGGAGCCAGGATTGTGTCAGGAGATCCCAAAAGAGGAGCATCAGCACCGAGGTAAATCCTGCTGTGCCTCATCCCGGAGTGTTGCGCTGGGATTTTTCCGAGCCAGCTGCTTTATGGGAGCAGTGAGATGAGCGGCGGACGGTTCCTCACTGCTGTGTGCAGTTGTTTTCCCTGGCTGTCACAGTCCTTGGGCCAAGAGGAGGCTTTTTTCCAATGCTGAGCTCCAGCTGCACTGGGCACGGCAAAGCCAGGCAGGATTAGGACCTGCCCTTCTAACAGTGCTGGCAGCTTTTCTTGGTGCTTAGGGACTGTGGCACGCTCAGCACCCTGGGACAGGCTGGTGGCATCTGTAAGCGGGTACAGTGACTGCGGAAGAGTCTGTGTGTTTAATGGCAGTTTTTAACAACAGCGTTATGGTGTTCAGCACAGCCCCCCGACAGGCAGCAGTGCAGACCTCTGAGCAAGCCAACATTGGCATTGCCTCAGCTGGCAGCCACCACATTTTACACCAGAGTTGTTAGGTTTCCAAAGGTCAGCTGCTGCCCCCTTTTTGACGTGATGGGAGATTTTCCATTGCTGGCGGTGATCTTTGCCCCGAGCATTATCTCTTTGCAGTAAGCCCCCGTGGACTGTGTTCTTCTGTTCCTCGGAGTGGACTTCATTTACCACAGTATCAGCTGAGTGGGTAGGGGCTAAGGGTTCACCGTAGCACCTTTGAAAAGGTCAAGATGAACTTAGTCATACCAATCTCCCTTCCCTCAGTAGCTGCTTCAGTCAGAAATCCCACCGTACCATACCATCATACCATAAGATATCAGGAGAGAAAATCAAGTACATCTTTTGCCATTTTTCTGGTAAAGAGAGGTAACAATCTATGAAAAAAAATGAAATAATTCTACAGCTGACATTCAGAAATGCAGCTGGTCTTGCAGAGCTACCCGGCTCAGCCAGCTCAAATGACCATTCCCAGTCATTCCTGTAGTGTTAGAAACCCCCAGGAGGGATGTGAAGCCTGTGGTGCTCCAGAGACAGCTCTGCTCTGGGCTAAGGAAGTGGTTTCTCTTGCCTATCTGGCACTGTCATCATTGACCTGTCTGCTTCCCCTCATCACCCCCATGGGAGTTTTCTGACCAGCAAAGATGGTCCCAAAGTCATCCCTCCTGAAAATGAGGTTTTATTGCAGCTCTTGATTCTTCCTGTGGGTCTTTAACCTGTTCATTTCTTTTAAACATGATGATAGGAATTGCAAGCAGGGTTTTGGGGAAGATTTGCAGGCAGAGGTACTACCTCTTATTAGCTCCCTTAAATAGCTGGAGTGAAACATGAGCAGACGGGTGGTGGGCAAGCAGAGACTGCAGTAAGGAGAGGAGGGTAAGAGCTGGGACCTTTCTAGAACAGAGACAGGACAGAGATTGCAACAGCTCTGTCTGCAAACCCCAGCCTCTACCATGTGCCCCTCTATCTTGGGGTGACTTGTGCTTTTTAGTCGATGGTGATAGCCTTACACTTACTTCAAACTGTTGCATTAAAGAAGTGGAGAAGGGTTAGACATCATTCCTGCCCCAGCCAGCCCAGCAAGAAAGACCCACATGTGGTACCATTTCCTACTTGATGAGATGAGTCACTTCATCCCTTCGCAGGTGTTTTATTGGGATGACATGCTCATCCTTTTCTAGTCAGGGTGCATGCAATACCATTTCACTTGCCTCCTGCCATATAGCTTTGTCAGCAAAGGTTTATCCATTAGTTATGAAATGCCAGAGACCAAAACAAGATCTGGTCTCAACAAAAACATACTGACCAGCATGATGCTTCCATAGAATCTCCCTCATGGACAATATTAACTCTTTCCTTTTCTTGTTTCCTGAATATTGTTTTCTTATTTAATAGCTGTCAGGTTAAACTTCTGGCTAAATTGTTTCCTTCATTTCTTAAACACCTAAAGAGTTCTTTAACTTTCCATTCACAGTCATTTAGTTATTGTTTTTTCCACCTGGTCAGTTTTGCTCATAGTTTCCCCTAATTTATATTGGCCCTTTTGAAACATCTAGTAACTGTATTACTGGCTGGGGCTGTCCTATTTGCTCCTACTGACTATAATCAGATCAAGGTAACTACTCCTTAAGCCCTGACCACTTCTTCAGCAATTAAATCATCTTTACTCACTGTAAAAAGCACCAAATATAGCCCTTGCATCTGGCTTAACAGTTTCTATGTTAGGAAATGTCCATCTGAAACCTTTGGAGACTTGGATTTTCCTCACAGCATCACTGTTTCCTTGGACCCTGTGAGAGGGAGGTTGCTGGGACCTGGTGCCAATCTCTGTTGTAACACAGCGGACAGAAACAGCCTGCTCTCAGTTTTCTCTTTTTATTCCTTTTATTTGCAAAACACTGAATTGTCTAGATGCAGCTTGAATGAGTGATTGAAAAGTTATAATAACAGGATTTCCATAGGTTTAAACTTTTCACTTTTGGGTGAGATGAGAAAAGGTCTGTATCTCCAAAAAGCAAGCAGTCCTTAGCCCCTTCTCACAAGGTGCCCCCACAGATAGTCCTTGAGGCTTTCAGGCTCATCTAATGCCAACTGCATTGTCTTCATGACATAAGCCAGTAAGTAACACAGGAGGGGCAGCAAATACTTCCCTGCTGCTGTGTAATTGTCCAACAACTATAAAGCAAGCAGCCAGGCCCCATGTGCCTGGGACTGCATGTTGTAGCAGGCAGGAGGCCACATGCACTTGCAGGAACAGCCCATGGGTGCTGTGGATGGGGGCACCCACAGCCATCACATCATACTTCAGTACATGCGGGGGATTTAAGGATGAGTGCATCCAGCCCCCCTGCAGTGCCAGTTCAGAGGGCTTGCGAGGCGGTATCGAGAGCCTCAAATGACTATCTCGGGCCGGAGGTTTTCTCTGTATTACACACAGCAGCACTCATGCTCCCGCGGGCTTTAAAGTGGGGGACAGCACAAAGGCTGTGATCACAGCCAGAGCCCCCAGAGACTGGCTCCCTGCCCTTCCCACACAGCCATCACGCTGCCAGCCCCAAGGGCTGCAGGCAGAAGTACAAGGGGTGCAGCAGTACAAAACCCAGGGGGACTGAGCAGTCAGCCCCTCACCACCGATATTTGCAGTTGACCTGTGTTTGCTTTCCTCTTTACCTGCCACTTTCACTAGTCCTTAAGTGAAAGTCCTGCCTAGTTTCTCTTGCAGAGACATGAACATGGCTGGGCTTCAGGGGCATGGTCGGGGCTCCCTTGCCTGCAGCCAGCATCCCCCACACCCCAGCCACCCTGGGGAGGGGGCTTGAGAGGGGACACTTCTCTGCAGGCAGCAAGCAGGTATGGGTTCATACCAGTGTCCCACTGGGGAAGCCTGTGCTGAGGTTGGTTTGTGTTAGGGTTTGTCAAAACTGGCAGCCTGACCGAGATAAGGCTGCCACAGCTCTGACTCCCTGGGTCCAGCCAGCAGCAAGGCTGAATGTGCATGCACACAGGACATATATACATACATCCACAGTAGAGATAGATATACACACATACACACAGTCAGCCATGCAGATCAGCACAGGCAGAAAATGCAGTTCTCACACAGAGAGCACCAGTGGCCTCATCCTGTTTCTTTCTCTGGCTAATTAGGATGAAAGCCCATTAGCAGAAAATATATACAAATATAGGCAATATAGATTCCTTCAGCTGCTAGTAGTCTTAGGAGAACAGACTGGAGAGACTGTATACCTGACTCCTGAGCCTTTTATCCTAGTTTCCAGCTGGCCTGGCTTGCTGTTTGCTAGCGATCGCACACACCAGCATACCCACCTGCAGCCCAGTCTCTCTGGTTGCTGCTGTCCCAGCACACTGGCTGCTGGGCCCCACAGTGCCCCTTCTGTCACTGGTACTCCGACCTCCATACACACCCGTGCACACCGAGCAGAGACCCTCACCAGGAAAATAGCTAAAGAGAGTTTAATAAGCAGACAGGACATGCTTGCAGTGATCAGGCACAGGGCACAGCCAAACAGGCATGTGAGCAGTCCCTCTGTCCCCTTTTCCCTCTGTTTTCCCACGCTGGTTCTTCCCCAAACCGCCTTGATCCCTCCCTTGATCCCAGACATCCCAAAGTCCTGTGCAGTCTCAGAAGGCTCTTCCCAGCATCCCATAATAAGCCTCATGTGCCTTTGGGCAATGACCCTCTTTGCTAGGCAGATGGGGAGAGTTTCCCGGTTCCTCACCAAAGCGGATGCATAACCCAGGGGGTGTATGGTCACCTGCCCCCCCAGCAGTGTCCTCTCCCCCCCAGCGCCACCAGAGCTCACACGTTAAACAGATACTTGGAGCATTTGTTGCTTTTCATTTTCTTTCAGATAGCTACAACTCTCCGGACAGGCTCCCAGGCTGACATTAACAGCTGTTAAATATTTTCACTGCAAGACTGCAAAAACAGTAAGTTATAGCTCAGGGATTTGGTGACATCTTTTTCTTATTAAACTATCTTTTCCTCATCCAGTATTTAGGGATTCTTTGCTTTTTTAGTGTATGCAGTATTTTTAGAACCTTAAAAGGCTGATTTTTTCTGTTACATCTTCAGTACAGGTGCAACAGATAACACAGATCTGAGCAAGGAAGAAAGCTTATTTCCCCAAGACACCTTTTCCCTGCCAACATGCTGAGCTCCCTCCAAGGCTGGGGATGGGGTAAAGAGTCCAGATTACCTTCTTTTTTTACAGCATTTCTTCTCCTTTCATGGTGTCTGCCCTGGGCAGGCAGGGAGGGAGCTGCAGTGGCCAGATCTACCAGCTCACACTGAAACACGGGGCATGGCTGCTGGGGTCCACCTGCATCCCATCCGCAGCACCTCAAGAGGTGAAGTAAAGCCTCACTGTCCCAGCTCTGCTTTGGGAAAACCCGCAGGCAGAGGGAGCCCCAGCCCCTGCCCCACTCCCTTTATAGCTGGAGACGGCTCAGCTGGCCCTGGGGATCCCCCCCTGACGTGTAACGAGCTGAGCCTGTGTCCAGCCTCTGCAGCCCCTCCCTGCAGGTCCAGCTTCTCTGCAGATCCAGCTCCTAACACTCTTTCCCAGCCCACGACACACCAAACCCGAGTTCAGCTCTCCCGTCTTGGAGGTTTTTTCTTTTTGATCCCCTTCCCAGAAAAAAAAAGGTTTGTACACAGGAAAAAAAAACTTTTCAGAGGAAAAAAAAGAAAAGAAAAAAAAAGCCTGGCTCTGCCTTTCTGTCCCAATTCTGAGCAACCTTTAGTGTCAAGAATAATAATAAATATGTATTTTTTTCCCGGGATAGGTTTTCTGTGCTATAGCCCGCCTGGTGATGCAGTGAGGGCCACAGCTGGAGGCAGCACTGCCTGCCTCCCACTGCCCTGGGTTTGGCACCCCGGGAGGAGGGTCAAACATGTGTCCTGTCCCCCCGGGGCTGCCTGGGATGGGTCCCATGGAGGGACAATGATCAGATAAGACACACCAAGCAATGACTTAACATGTGGACGTATTTCCTTTGAAACTGGAGCAAGAAGCAGTGAAAACATGTCTGAACATGCTTAATGTGTCTGAAGTGGGGTTTAGCACCCAGCCAGGTCCCTGCAGGAGCCTAACCAGAGCCAGGCTCCTTTCCCCACAACCTGTGCCTTCAGCTTGTGCCACCTCTCCCACACATCAGCTGGGAGAGAGCCACCAGCGACCTCCCTCGCTCTGGCCAGAGGAAGCAAAATCAGCTTTTCCCTTTGGACTGCAGCATGGGGAACAGGGCAGGCTGGTGTGACATGGGTGTAAGGGAGTGCCAACCCTTTCCACCAGCCCTACCTCAAGGTGCTCGCCTCTTGCCCCTGCTCCCCCCACCTATGTGGGACAGGGAGTGACCCTTGGGAGAAGCACCTTTTTCTCCCCAGGCAGCGTCAGTGCCAACCACAGTGCAGGATGTCTCTCACTCGCCGTCTCCCCGTGACTCAACTAGGTCAACCGAAGGCAGGCAGCGAGCGAGCAAGGAGGCAGCTGTGGTGCAGGCGGGGTTTTCTCTTCTCTTAATGCCACAGGCTCTTATCAATTTGGGACATTTTCCAGCCCTGATTTTAAGATGGGAGCAATGGGAAATCTGTCCACACTTGGGTCCACTCTTGCAGATACCCATGGCAGCTCCCCATGGGCACCAAAACCTGCATGAGCTCCAATAGGAGTGAGCCCACCGGGTGCTTGGCCGGGCAGGCTGGGACAGAAGGGAAAGCAGGCCACTGCCTCCAGGCTGGTACCCCATCCTGCTTCGATGGTGGAGTATGGAGGTACCCATAAGAGACCTAACTGTGAGGTACCATCAGATCTCAGATGGTCTGTGCTGTGCTTTGCCAGGTTTCATGCTCATTTTCCCATCTTTTGGGCAAGTTTGTCCCAGTCATTTTTCTACTTCCTCTGCTAATTTCTCTATGGTTGTGTTATTCCTGCCAGGCTTAGCACTATAATAGTGTTAATAGATAAAAAATATTTGTGGTTATGACTGACTCATCAGCTGCACCATTACCATCTACAAAATCAGTGTAGATCTGGATAGAGATGTTGGTTAGTCTGGAAAATAAAGCTCCTGTGGCTTTATGTGGCACCTACACTTGTCTCAAGGTTGTGACTCACTAGCCCTGCCTGGTGGGCTCCCTTCTCCCGCAGTGACACTGGAGCAAAGAGGGGACTTTTTGAAGCCACTGTCCCATGGCATTTTATCAGGCCAGCAGGAGCGTTTGAAGAGCTGCCTTTTGATCCACTTCCCAGAATTTGCTTGATAGGGGTTTGCTGTAGTTTAACTGCAAAAAAATTCAGCATTTTTGCTGGAAAAAGACTTCTGGTATTTGGTGGCTGAAGAAATAAAAAGAAAAAAAAATCCCAGAGAAGTTCAGCTGATAACATGGTAGAGTCATCTGCGTAGTGCTAGGAGCGGGCGCAGTCATGTCTCTCCACCCAGCGATATCATCAATACTGCTATGACTTGTGCAGAATATAGGATGGAAAAAACGAAAGTGCTCGAGTCAGCTGGAAATTTTCAGGTTGGAGTGTGTGTCTGCAGGCAGTGCCACTGCCTCCTGGGAGCCCACCACAACTGACAGCCCCAGTCGCACAACAGCCCCCGTCCGAGAGCTACACTCAGGTGCAAAAACTCCCCTGGCAGGCAGAGAGAGCCCCGACCCCAACACAGCGACTCTAGGATGGAGAAAGCAGAGGTGGAGGGGCTGCTCCAGCCTTTGAAATGGAGACAGCTGGTTCTTCTTCAGGCATGTGTCCTTCTGAAACAGTGGCCAGGGCTTTGCGGGGCTGCCTGAGAGGCAGATGCAGGGCAGGAGCTTTGTCAGTCTCTGTCTAACTCCGGTTGCAGGTAGCTAAATAAACACTCCCGTGCAGAGCTCCCTGTATCTCCTCGCTGACATTATTGACCCAGGCTGACTTAGACACACAGTATGAGCCTGGTAGTCTGTACACCTGACATCCCAAGCCTGAGGGAGCATTGTTCCCCTAAAGCAAACACCCCAGAGCTAGTGGGTGCTGGTTGGTCCCTGTCATCTCGGCACGGGGTCCCTCAAGATGAGCAGGGGTGTGTGATGCTGGGCATTGTGGGCTGGTGGCACTTCTCCACCCCATGTAAAGTCCTGTGTAGGCTTTTATTGATATGTATGTAGTCAAACATTGGATAAAAAAGCATTATTTAAGTCTGTGATTGTCCCAGGGTCAAAGCAATCCAACGCTTGCATCCCCAAGACTTTTGTAACTCTCTTAGACATCTTTAAAGATGAAAAACCAAAACCCCAACTGCCAGAGGTTGACAGGCTGTTGGGGTGGAGGGTTTCTCTCAGTGCTGGACACCAGGTCCTTGAGAGGAGCACTGCCTGCAGAGCAGGGACACAGCCTTGTCCCTGGGGTGCCATCCTCCATCATGCCCTTGCTGCAGGAGCCGCTCGAGGGCAGCTTCAAAGCCTGGCCAGAAACCCCAGCACTGCTCTGAGGTCCCAGCAAAGAGTCAAGCAGCTGAGAGAATTGTGTGTCCATGGCCAGCCAGAACTGCCTCGGAGGATCAGAGAGCCAAGAACACCTGAGCTGCAGCTCTCTGGCACCGTGGACAGCTGGTGTGCCCCAAATCGCAAACTGCTTGGGCAGATCTTATTTTCAAGCAGTCCTTGCCTTTGCAGGGAATGACGATCCCTCTGTCTCTCTGCTGGGTTTGTCGAGAGCTGTAGGGAGAAGAACAAGCTGGTTTCCTCGACAGGAAGTTTCACCATGCTGATAGGAAGTGGGGTGGAATTTCCCTGGAGCCATAACCCAGCGATGACCCCAAAAGCAAAACAGAGATAGTGTGGCAGGGGAAACCATTGGAATGGGCTGTGCAAGCTGTGTCCTGTCCCTCTTGCCATGAGCTAGCAGTGCGGCAGTGCTGAGCCGGCTCAGACCACCATCTGAGTCCTGCTCTCCTCCCCACCAGTACAGATTTTCATGCTGCTCTTGGACCTCTTCTCAAAAGGATGCCTTCTCGGCTCAAAAATTCTCTTGGCAATCCACTGGCTATCAGTTAATCCAGCAGATGATCAGTTTAAGCAAACTTAAACTCTGCTAAATGCTGGAAAGTATCACCCGTAGTTGGGAAAGCTTGGCTGCGGGAGGGCTGGGTGGCTTGCTGGACTGCCTGCCTGCGTCTTTCCTCTGGCTCAAAATCAGCTCCAGCACAAGCTGCTAAATATTGAGATCCTGCTCTCTGCTTAACTTGCCTTCTCGTGGCTGCCTCGTTGATGAGGTGTGATTTGCTCCAAGCCATGTGGGAGGAATTGAGGAAATA
Source organism: Strix uralensis (assembly GCF_047716275.1). Taxonomy (NCBI): domain Eukaryota; kingdom Metazoa; phylum Chordata; class Aves; order Strigiformes; family Strigidae; genus Strix; species Strix uralensis. The sequence continues at coordinate 28,371,137 of NC_133979.1, read as the reverse complement.
AAGTTATTAAGTTGGATTTCATACTGGGAGCGGGGAAACTAATGGATAGGAGCTACCGTTTGGGAAGCCAGCTCACTTAGAGCAGATCTCTGTAGTGAGTAATGATTTAAGCCCCTAAGAGAGCAGCTTTTCACTGCTTTCTGGTGCTTATGTACACCATCACTTGGTGTTAGGCGACATGGCCCATTTGGCACCTGCTCCAAGAGAAATGAGTTTGCATTTCTCTGGTTTTCTGTGGTTTTCTGCAACATTAATTCCTTTGAGTTACTGTATCTGAAGTTCCTCTGAAACTCACGCTCTCATTTATAGCATGCAAGTTGTCCAAGAGAGGATGCACCACCGTAAATGAGCACACCGAGAGGCAGCAGTGGGATGGCAAATGCTCTGTCACACATCTGCCTGGCAAGGTCTGCTATGGACCATATTCATGGAGTGACCACCAGTGAGGGTGCTCCGAGTGCAGCCCAGGGTAAATACCCCTTCCCCCATGCTCCCTGCAGTCCTGGAAGCAGTGTCATGTTCCTGTATCACCAGTGACTATCTGCATATGGTGCAAAGCCCTAACCAGCAGCACGGGGCTGAGGACCCTGCTGTACTGTTGTGCCAAAATTGTGCCTCTCATCAGGCTTTTACATGGGTTTCTTTTCTTTTCCTATTTGACAAGATACTCCCCACCATAAAGTCCACCTAGTCTTTGGAGCTGTCTATGGGATTCAAGAAAATGATCCATTAAGAGCCTTTATATATTTTGGTGGGCTTTTTTTTTTAAAGAAATAATTTGCAACCATATCAGCTGTGCTGCATAGCATGTGCCTTGGGGCAGAGATGGGGACACAGGCTGGAGCTGGTCTCACCATCATCCCCCCTCCTCAGCAGTCTGCTGCCCGGAGCGGTGCCAGGCCAGGGCTCCAGCCCCCCAACTGGGTGCAGGATGGTTGGAGAAGCTTTCAGCTGCCCATACCATCCACTTTTCAGCCCATTTCACCCCAGGCATCCCCACTGTCACTTCCAGCTCTCCACTCCCACACAGATGCAGTGAGGTCTTGGTGGGCTACATTTAACCTTGTGTTCCAGAGAAGGTCTGCGAGAGTGTGCCAGGAGGAATCCCCCATTATCTTGCTGATATTTGCTTCACAGCTTCATCAGGCTTTGGGGGAACGTTTCCCAGGGTGTGTGGCAGCCCAGGGGCTGCGTGGGCACCCGTCAGGGGCTGACCGTGGCCTCGGCTACAGTGATGGATCTCTTCTGCTCCATGGTTCTCTGACTCACCAAGATGAGTCTGAAACAACGTGCTCACAAAAGCACTATGGAAGGAAGCATGCAAAGATCGAGATCTTGTTTACTCAGACACCACTGAGTCCTCTCTGTTTTTTCATGGACACTGGGCCCAGCCCTCAACAAGGAGAAAAGCAGCGTCCTCGTGCCAGGTGAGATCCCAGACCCCCTCCCCAGGTGACCTCTTAGCTGGGGGCCAGTAGGGCCTGGGACACACCATGGACACTCACCAGCCTTTACGCTTGACGAGCGATGGGCTTCTGTCTGGCGATCTTGGGAAGGAATTAGATTTTAGATGATGTACTTTAAATAGAAAACTCACTTCTGAAGTGAGCAGAAAACCACAGACAAGCATGGCGCAAAATGTGGCTAAACTGCTGAGGAATTCCCCCAACGGAGCAAGCTGTGGTGGCAACCCCAACCCTCCCTGATCTCCCTGCTGTCCCCCAGCTTCAGCCTCTGCCAGCCCCACACAGCCATCACAGATTAGCTGAGGCACCAGGGGATTTCTGAAAGACCCAGAGCAGAGCATGGAGGCACAGAGCTTCCCACAGCAGCACACCACGGGCTGGTCCCGCACCTGGCCCACAGCACCATGGCCGTTTGTTTGCACAGAGTCAGTGATGGTCCCGCAGCACCCACCCGGCAAGCCATGCGCGTGGAGAGGGGACCTTGGCCCCTGGCTCCCAGCCACACGCTGGCATCCACAGGGGCTGGGAGGAGATGTAACATGGTGTCAGCACCCAGACGGCTGCTTCTTGGCAGTCATGCTCAGCCAGTATAACCCAGTATTTCCCCAGCTGTTAGCTGAAGGCAATGGGGTGGCTGCTGCGTGCTGTTCTGCTGCTTCCTCCCTCTCCCTTTGTGGCCAGCTGTGGTGTGTGCTCCCTGCAGCTTCCCTGGTACCTGCAGCTCTGGATTTGGTAGCAATGCCAAATGGGGCTGCTATGCCTCTCCCCAGGCTTTTTTGGTTCGATGCAGCTGCAGAGCACTGCCCAGCTGCCGGGACCCCTGGGGCTGCAGCTGCGATCAAGGGCAGCATTTGCCCAGCCGAGGCCTGCGGCTCTGGTAACACACCTGCTCCAGAGGGACAGGTTGAGCCCCATCTCCCAACTGGGCAGTGCAGCAAAAGGGGGTTTTGGAACCTCCCGTCTGTGCCACAGGAGGATGGCCACTGCTCCCCAGCTCCCTGTGAACCCCCCAAGAGACATAGAGACTGGCCGCAGCCTTTTCCTGCGTGGCTGCCAGCCAGCAGAGTTCTTCCTGTTCACCCGGCCCCTTCCCAGCCACCCTGTACCGCTGGATTTCTCCAGACTTTAAACAAGCCAGGGAGCAACGTGCTCCTGCCCCACCGTAGCAGGCAGCACGAGGCAGGTGGGCAGCACCATTACACTGTCCTGAGAGAGAAAAAAATGTGCCACAGACATGCCTCAGATGTGCCGCAGACATGCCTCAGACATGCCGCAGACATGCCTCCACGCTCTGCTCTTTAGAAGAAATCCTTAGTGCTTCTCTCCCTCCCCAGTTTCGGTTTGAAAAGGAGCTACAGCTTCTCTCGCCTGTGACACTGACAGGAAACACGGACGCGTGGCCAGGGCATGTTCGTGCCCCAGGGCACCAGGCTCGAAGGCACGGGGCATGCAGTGCCCTCGCTGCCCGGCCATGGGGCGAGCCTGGCCCCGCAGCACTGACATCAGCCCAGCAGAGAGGGGAGCACAAGACTGAGGACATGTTTCTGCAGGGACAGGAAATTTTGTTCTCATAAAAAACTGTGATGGGCAGGGTCATCCCAGCCTCTTCAGCTCAACCTCTGGCTAGGGACCAATTTTTTTCCCTGTGGTTGCCATTTTCAGAAAACATTAATGAATAAACCATCAAAAGCCAGAAAGCAGAAGCCATGGCTAATGGTCTTTGAGCTGCTTCTGAGTTTAATACCAGAGCAATAAACAATTACAGTAATAGAAATGAGACTAGGCAGCAAGCGAGCAGTCGCTGGGAGCACCAAGCTGCTCCTCCATCACCTGGACAATCTAGTATTTAGGCAGTCAGGCCCTTGCTTTTATTTTTACATATTCCCTTCTATTAGTAGCAAAAGCAATAGCCATTAAGTGCCCGGGGGAGCAGACATGTTAGGGACACCACGCGGGTGCGGTGTGCCCTTGCCACGATGCCAACAAAGGTGCCCACGTGAGCCATGCTTTGCCTGCTCTTCTCCTGGTCTCCAGTGATGCCTCAGGACCATGGATGCTTCTACAGTGCTGGGTCCATGCCTGATCTGACACCCTCTGCCCCATGGTGGGGCCAAAGCATCTCTGAGCTCACGTGAGAAGCTGCAGAAAAGGGAACCGTCGGCTTATTCCCACAGCACACACAGAAGCACAGCTGTGGTTAAGCACCAGCTCTGAGGTATTGCTCATTTGCATCATGCACTTACCTCAGCCGCTTTGATGTCACACGTGAGGTTATGGTGCCCGGGGTGCCGGGAGCTCCTGTTTACCCCAGGAGGACAGGTATGCCCATGCTACTCTCTGGTGAACACGACCACTGCCATCCAGGCAGGCTGGTTGGCTGCAGGCTCATCCCTGCTGCCTCCCTGTCCCCACCATGGCCAGCTGAGCCAGCAGCAGCGTGGCACCCAGGAGACCTGGCCCCACTCACCCATCATCGCCTTCCCAGGAGCCAGTGAAGGCTTTGGGGGGGTCACGGGCTGGGAGGGCACCTGCACCTCTTTAGGCACTGGGGAGGCTGCTCCTTCCTCGGCTTACGCCTTTGTCATTTCTGCAAGATGGGGCATGTCCCTGTGTGCTACATGGTCAGTGCCACCCCTCAGCAGCACCTGTACCATCAAAGGTGGCAAGATTGCAAAAGGCAACTCTTGCAGCTCGCCCAGGGTGTTGGCGAGATGGGCTTGGGCTGCTCAGACGTCGCAGCACACAGGGTGAAAAAGCAGCCACCGGCCGAGGCGGTCCTCGGGTGACCACAGCACATGAGAGCAAAGCAGACCCAAGGGGGGTGATGCCAGCAATGCTGATACCTCTCTGGAGTGAGAGAAACAGAGCTGACCTCAATGGGCCCCAAACAGCCCCCAGACTGGGGGTTTGTCCCTCAGGGTCACTGCAGATGCTGTTAGGTGCAAGCCAGCTCCAGCTTAGATGACCCAGGACATGGACTTGTTCTCTACAATGCCGAAGCTGCAAATACATCCTCGCAGACCAAGTCCTTGGGAGCTGGAAAGAGGTGACTGGGGTGAGCCATAGCAGCCACCATGCAGCAGGGAACAGCCAGGCTGAACGAGAGCCTGCAAAACGCAGTGCCTTCAGAGTGGCAGCTCCCGGCGTGAGTGCGGTGGCCACTTGTCACCGGCAGCCGGCGACTGGCAGTGGCTGGGCTGTGCTCAGGTGGTTTTTTTTGTGTGTGTGTGCCCTACCATGTGTTTGTCTTTGCCTCTTTTGGTTTTTTCCACCCGTGGGCGTCCTAAGACTCAAATAATGCAAATCACCCCCGTCACTGTCCAAGCGGGGCAAGGGGAGCTGGAGCCCACAAAACCACAGGGAGCATGCGAGGCCAGAAGGTGCATCTGCCCTGCCAAGCACTGAAATGTCCCTCTGGCACCGGCCCGCAGAGCCTGTGCTCACTGCATGAGGCTGGCCCGAGGGATCTCATCTGAAAAAAAAAAAAAAAAAAACACCCTAAATCAAGTCCTGCATGGTGTGTTTGACTGGCAAACTCCAGGAAAAGGCAGGAGACCTGTCCCCGGGAGGGGGTGGGCAGTAAAGCCTTGGCAGTGGTGATGGGCTTCCCAGCCATCTCCACACCCTTTGGAGGGGAGACTCATGGTGCCAGGAAACCACAGGAGCTGCTGCACAACCACACGCTGCTCCCTGCACCCAGGTGCCTGAGCAAAGGCTGCCCCAAAGCCTCTCGGGGTTTGGAGACCAGGTTCTACCATTCCTTCCTGTCTGCTCCCCAAATTGGTTTCCTCAACACTCTTATTCAATATTAAAAAAAAAAAAAAGAAGGGCAGGCGGAATATTCCCACCCTCCTGTTCTCTCCCCTCCAGGCCCAGTTCTCGAGCTCCCCACATTTTTCCCTTGGAAAAAGGGTGCGGAAGACTACAGCGTTGCACCGACTGTTTTGGAAACAGGATGCCTGTGCTCGGGTACTGTGTGAGCTCTGCTTGACTGCGTCAGCGTCGCTGGCTTTCGCAGCCAGCAGGAGTGAAACTGAGAAAGCTGAAGCAGAGGAATAACGCAGCCAGCATACGAACAGCCCCGGGACACACGGCTCGGCTGCGCAGGGGGCTGTAGGGACAAGCAGCAGCACCCCCTCACCGTTCAAACGTGGGTCAGCGAAGGAAGCTGTGCCTCGGGCTACACCTCCACCAAGTGCTCCCAGGGCGTGGGAGCAAAGCCTACGGACAGCCATACTCTTGCTCCCCCTTTTCCTATCTTTAAGAAGCACAGTAGAGAGTGGATGAGGACAGATGGGACGCTGGTAGATAAGTACTATTCTGAAGCCATTTATTATGGAGTTGTTCATTAACTCTATTTATTATAGAGTTAAAAACCAGACTTGACAACTTGGAACAATCTTCTGGTGAATTTTTTGGAGAAGTTGGGGGCAGAGGCAAAAATAAAGCAGGCTGAGCTGCCTTGTGATTTCTTTCTGGTGGGAAAATAGCATTTTAGTGAGAAATGAAAGTTTCAGTGGAAAAACACCCGAAATCTTTGCTTTTCCCTAGAGCAACACAGAGTATCCACTACCATCAGCATTTCATATAGTCTAATAACAAAATATTAATCTCTGAAAAATCAAACCTACAGTTCACAGAAGGGCTTTGTGGCAACCTCCTACAGTACACAGACAAGCACCTGCTGATGGCTCAGCCAACCCCGTGTAGAGCATCTGCTTCCGAGATGATAGAAATACAACCATCTGGGAGACTTTCCTGCAGTGTCTTTACTGCTGCAGTCCAGCCCACACTGAAACTTAAAGACCTAAAGGAGGCTCTTCTGTAATTACCTGTGGCAGGATGACAACTTCACAAACTGTCAGGGAAGGCTGCTCAGCCGGGGCCAACCTCCAGGGATGCGAGAGCAAGCTGGCCAGCTGTGCGTGTGGAGGGAGGAGTAAGGAAGGAAAAGAGGAACGGGCCTTTTCCTGCATGCACCGCTGCCAGGACTGGGGCAGGAGCACTGCTTCCGCACTCCAAAACAAGGTCTAAAAACCTTCAAAGGTTTGAAGAGGTTATGGGTTGCTCCATGGCAAGGGCAGCAGCCCTGCCTGTGAGACGAAAGCAACCCCAGCTCCTTCTCTTTCTTCTTCTCAAAGTGGAGTTTCAGAAGTGGCTGTCGTTGCACAGAAGCACATATCTGATTGTGGGAGCTCTTAAATTTAACAAAGACATAACAAAACCCACCAACGGGAAACTGGTTTCAGAAATTCAAATGGAAACAATACTTTTTAATGATAACCAACAACGAGGCAGTCACTAAGCTGATGCCTGCCATATTTCTGAGGGAGCTCTCTTCAGAGACGATTCCTCTGGAGCTTACCTGGGCACCAGATCCAGATGGAGCAGAGCAAGCTGCCGAGCACCCTCCCAGCGGGACATCCAGCCCTGCTCCTGGGCTAGCTCCCCAGCTGCTGGCCCCCAGGGCAAGGGTAAGGGCTAGACATGTGGCAAAGGGTCTGCTCACAGGCCACACGATGGGGATGGCTCTGCTAGGCACACCCGACCTGGCAAGGGGGCCATGGCCACTCGCTGCAGCGGCAGTTTCAAGTTCTTTTCCACACACTGGAGGGAGGTCAAGGTGCCAAGCAGGGCCCCAGAAGCAACTTGTACTGCTCAAATGCGGGAACTTTTTGTTCTCACTTAAATGGCTCTCAGGCAGAACAAGACCCCAAGTCCAAGCCACCACTACTCCACTCGAGCTTCCTCAGACTGAGGATAGTCTGCAGTCATAAAACCCCATCGACCTGATGTTATCTGGAGACACAAACTCATTTCCTGGCAAGAAATGAATAAAAAATTATACAAAAAACTTCACTCAGATGCACTTCCGAGTGAAAAATTATTCTTACACAAGTTTTCTGTCCAGATATAACTCGATGCTGCCTCCGCCTTTTGTGATCTAGAAAAAAAAAAAGAGGATTAATCATCTAATCAGAACCTTGGACTATAATCAAACTCGGGGCTGGAGGCATTTTACAGCAGCAGCTCAGTGGTGGCCAGCAGCCTCTGCACAAGAAATCTGCACTGTGTTCCTGTCATTGCTACACAACCCCGGCCAGAGCTGTGTCTGCACAGGGGTGTCCAGGACACTTAACAAGGCTCCTCAGATGACGCAAAGTCTTGGAGGCAACTGAGGTGCCCTGATCCCAGTGTGAACTAAGGTCTCTGTACACCTGAGGAAGGCAGACACTAGTGTTTGTGCCCTGACTTTGCACACTTTGTTAACTCTGCTGCTGTGCAAAGAAGCCTGAGAGGTGCCAAGCCTGCAACGGTGTCTGGAACACACAGAATTGTCTCAAGGTTTGGCAAATACTGACCTCAAGGACGTGAAGGGTGCACTTGCCTGACACTGCCTGGCTTCCCGGCCTGCCCCAGGCTACAGCCACAGCTACACATAAAGTTTTTTCTGCAGTAACTTCGAGGCATGCAGGTAAATTCTTCCCCTCCTCCTGCCAACCAGACCACACCAATAATCACACTGGTGAAGAAAGGCAATGCCACAAGCAAACTTTTTGGCTCTGAGAAATTATTTCCTTCTAGGAGCCTGCTGAGGCCCTCCTTTAGCAGCATGAGATGTGCCTCTCACTGGGAGGAGAGCTTGCTGTCATCATGCTACTGCTACAGCATTCCTACAAACCCTTCTGCATGTCATTTCAGGCCAGCAAGATACATCCATCAGCACCTACAAGTCCCTGACGGGGAACAGCCACCACACCCGCTCTCTGCAGCTGCCTTCTCAGAACTGGGGAGGCAGCCCCTCTTCTGTTTGACGACATTGGACTGCAGCAATAGATCACACTCTTCCTCCCATCCCAGGAGCACAAAAGGAGGTCACCTTTCTTGGTATTGTTTTCACTTAGCTGGACAACAGAGCATTTCTGCAACCCCAGTTTGGGGCTCTTGGGCATTCACGGTTAAGGACACAAATGTAGTGTGTGTGGTTTCTTCTTAAAGGCAATCTTGTTCCTCATTTTCCTCTCTTTGCCAGAAATTTCCTAGAGGTCAAGTAGGAGGAAGGTAGTACAATGTCACTAGCTTAAATTCTTCTCTATTGAGAAACCAGAATCTGCACTTTTAGGCACTGCTGTCACACAGTTTCTGGCCCTCAAACAGAGGAGCCGCTCTTTGCATCAAGTCCAATCCCAGATTTCTACACAGGAGGATTTTCTACTAGGAAGAAAAAACTGCAGCAACAACCAAAAAAGTTCACCTCAGCTGCAGATGAAAGAGTGGGAAGGCTGGGAGGGGATATACGAGCAGTTAAGCTAAGAGAAAGGTAGTGCAGTACCTGTTTGACAGCAAGTGCTATGCTCCAGATTTCTGCTGTGAACCACCAACAAGAAGCATCTTTCCTGGTCACCAGTCTTGGGAGCAAGAGTTTGGCTATTTGGGGGTGTTGAGGAGGGCTACATTCACATCTCTAGGATCCTCCCTGGCACCCAGCTGGAAAGGCTTGATCAGGCTTAAGCCAGATCTGATAGCTGGGAGTGTCTGAAAAATAAAAGTAAGATATTTTCTTTCTGCATCCTACACTCCCAGGGGCATTGACCACATCTTGAGATCAGACAGCCATCTTCACCCAAACTCAGGCCATGCAGGGCGTCTGGTGAAGCTCTCAAGCACTTCTTTTCCCCCTCTTCATGTGATGGCTAATGGTTTTCCACTGCAACGCTAGAAGTGGAAGCTAAAAGCACTAGAAGCTCCCAAGTGGTAACTTTCAGTACATCGCACAGTTCCTACTGGATTAAGAACGCAGGATGCAGTTCTAGCTACCAGGGTTGTGACAGATGATGCCTCATTCCTTCCCTTCTGTCTTTCTATACAATACTCTGGGGTGAATATAACAAGTTCTAGGCCTAAGCTGCAGCAAGAGGCACGGGACTGTGGAAGAAGCCTTCAGTGGTGAAGACCACTAAACAGCACAACAGGTTGCTTAAGATAACTGTGAAAGCTTGGTGGATCTTGGGGCAGAAGATAAACCCTTCCAAACTAATTTCAGTGCTACTTTGAGCTGCTGCCTTGAAGTTCAGCAATCTTACTCATCTTACTCATCATCTTACTAGTGGCACTCAGTACTGGAGCTTCTTATGTTTTAGTATCTTTGCTACTGACCTGGATGATAGGATGGAGCATACGGGCAGCAAGTCTGCAGATGACACCAAATTGGGAGGAGTGGTTCAGCCACTGAAGGGCAGAGCTGCTATTCAGATGGACATAGGCAGGTCAGAGAAATAGGCTGAGAGGAACCTCAAGAAGTTCAATGGCAAAATGCACAGCCCTGCCACTGGGATGGAGTAACCCCCTGCAGCAGAACAGGCTGGAGACAACAGGCAAGAAGGCAGCTTTGCAGGAAAGGGCCTGGAAGTGTGGGTGGACAAGCAACCCAGCAGTCAGCAGCACACCTGTGCAGCAAAGGCCAGCTGCTAGCAGAGGCACAGCCAGCAGGGCGAGGGAAGGGATCCTGCATCTCTGCTCAGTGCTCCTGAGACCCTCTGGAGAGCTGGGTCCAGTCTGGGTTCCCCAGCACAAGGACAGTGATATACCAGAGCAAGTTCAGTGGAGGTGATCAAGATGGTTTGGGCTGGTGCACACAATGTATAAGGAGAAGCTGAGAGAGCCGGCTTTGTTCAGCCTGGAGAGAAGGCAAAAGGGAGATCTTACTGTTATCTGCTACTCTCTGATGGAAAGCCACAAAGATACACACAGGAAAAGCTGGAAGGCAACAGGCACAGGCACAACATGAGAAATTCTAATGAGAGATGCAAGGAAAACCTTCACCATCAGCATGGTCACACATTGGAATAGGAAATGCCACCACTTCTCTGGTCTCATCTCTGAAGACAGACAACACGCTCTAACTTTGAACTTCGCCCTTCTTTCAGCAGGGGGTGGACAAAGCAGCCTCCAGATGTCCCTTCCAGCTAAACTACCCCAGATGTCTATGAAGCACCACTTCTCACAAGACCTCACACTTTGTGGGAAAGTGCATTGAGAACATGTCCCTTTCAGTTTTCCGATCTGTGAAATGGGGCTGACAGGATTTCCTTATTTGAGCCTTTGTTGTCTAGCAGGTGTCCCAAATAACCCACTTTTTTCAGTGTGGAATAGATGACTCAGCTCTTCAGAGCATGAGGCTGTCTGTAGAACCTTCCCCCAGCACATGCAAGCAGAAGAGAGCAGCACTTCTTGCGCCATACTTAGTATTTTGTTTCAGAACACACTTGTGATGCTGTTGGAGGCTGTGTGCTTTCTTCAGATCTGAAATCCTCAGAGCTGCCCCAAAGTTTCTAGCAAACAAACTTAATGGTTTCATTTTACACCAGAAGCATAACAATTATCTGGGAAATCCCCCTCCCACACCCCAGAGTCCGTACTTTGGGTGACTTGATGATCTCACCACAGAGTTACTCAGGTTCAATGTTGCTTTTAAAAACTGTCATGTAAGAGCCACCGGGGTCAACTTTTAAGCTAAGGCTCACTCTGAACAACTATGTATGCTTAAATACAGAAAAAAACGACAGTTGAGAGAAAGGGACCAAAAGAGATCTTCCATCTCCTCTCTCTCCCACTCCCCTCTTAACCACATGCTGCCATACCTTAAGAGACATGATCTACCAAGTACAACTGCTCTCATCCTGCCAGGCCCTGCTGTAGTTCTCTGCTGTTGCCTTGCCCAACTTCTTCATAACCCTAAAATGGATTTCTTATGAGAGCCACTGATACCTGCACTGGCACTGCCTCTTGCTATGCCCAACTCCACAGCACATCCCACAAGGGGATGCAGGAAAGCCAGGAACACAGTGACAGCAGCACAGCCCCTTGCTACAACTCTGGTCCAGCATGAACAGGCTCAGGGGTCAAGAAACGAAGTTATAAAAAAGATAACTGGGAGGAAACATCAGGGACCTGCACCCTCTTCAGTCCTAGGGGCACAGTAAAGAAGGAAACTGCACGGGAAAGGGGAAGGATGACAGCTCTCCTATCCAAGTACTTCCCAAACAGAGGAAACTTACTTAGAATGGAGGGGAACCACAGGCTTCCCCTTTCATATTCCCCCAGAGGAAGCTGTTTCAATACTACTATCTGGAGACACAATAAGCCAAGTCATCCTTCAGCAGGTACCTCCATAGGTGTGGTTAAAAACAGGTAAGATAGTAATTAAGATATTTTAATAGAGTTCTCATGTTATAAGAAGCCTGTTCCCTTTAGAATCCGAGGAGCGCACACAGCTGAGTCAGGAATACAGAAGAGTACCTGAAGCACAGCAGGTGCAATTTCCCCTCTTCCACACAGTGATCTGCACACCTCCCCAGGTGTGGCTGCATTTTTTTACAATGAAGTAATACGAGACACCTTGTTCATGCTGCAAATCCAAGGAGTCTGCAACACTAAGACAGTGACTTGGTGTATACATTTGGGAGTTGCTGTCCCACCTCGGGGATGGCCAAGCCACCTGCTGAGATGGCTCGGTTGTTCACTGTGCTGACAGCACAGAGGTTGCCTCCAGTCATACGTGCAAGAGCTAGAACATCAGGTCACAACTACTGCAGAACAGGGGTGAGTCAAGGCCTAGGCTGACAGGAAAAATTACTCACAACCCTGATTTTATTACATATTTTGGTAACTGGTGAGAGATTCCTACGACAGCTGGCACCTTTATGTTTTGTGATGCAAATCAATTCAAAAGACAGGCTAGAAAGGACCTTTCCCTTTTCGCCTTGTTTACTCAGCGTTTCTAATCAGAAGTTCCCCTGGTAGAAGAGGAACCATGTCAGCTTACAGAATTGCTCATCTTCATTTCACAAGAGCCCACCCTGTTTCCAGTTAAATGAATGTGTGTTGGGTTTGGGTGTAGTGGGGCTTTGGTAGCAGGGGGAGGGGCTACAGGGGTGGCTCCTGTGAGAAGCTTCTCAAAGCTCCCCCAGCTCCAAGTGGGACCCGCCTCTGGAGCCGCGCCTCTGCGATAACATATTTAAGAAGGGTAAGCTGAGAGGAGGAGCAGTTGTGAGGGAAATACCTCTTCAAACAGAGGTCAGCTGAAGGAGGAGGGGGAAGTGCACCAGAGCAGAGATTCTCCTGCACCCATGGAGTCACCAGTGGAGCAGATGCTGACCTGCAGCCCGTGGAGGGCCCCACACCAGAGCAGGGGGCTGCACCCAGAGAAGGCCGGGACTCTGAGGGAAGCTCGTGCTGGTGTAGCTCATCGCTGGGAGGACTGCAACACGCAGGAGGGACCCACGCTGGCGCAGTTTGGGAAGAACTGCAGCCCTGTGGAAAGGACTCATGTCAGAGAAGTTCATGGAGAACTATCTCCCATGGGAGGGACCCCACACTGGGGCAAGGGAAGAGTGTGAGGAGTCCTCCCTCTGAGGAGGAAGGAGGGGCAGAGACAGCAGGTGATGAACTGACCACAACCCCCATCCCCTGCCCCCTGCACTGCTGTGGAGGAGGAGGTAGAGAAATCAGGAGTAAAGTTGAGCCCGGAAAGAAGGGAGGGATGAGGGGAAGGTGTTTTTAAGATGTGGCAATGCTTCTTACTGTCCTACTCTGATTGTTAAATTAAGTGGTGGTGGTGTTTAAATTAAATTGATGTTTCTCTTTTCTTCCCCTAACAAGTCTGTCTTTTGCCCATGACCATAAACAGGCGAGTCATGCCTCCCTGTCCTCATCAATCTCAGAGCCTTGTCTCACTCGGAGGAGTCAGTGAGCAGCTGCATGGTGCTCAGTTACTTAAACCACAACAAAATGGAAAAGGATCCCACCAACTGCAACCTAAGTTGGAGAAGGCCCCTGGAGACTGAGCTCAGACAGGAAACTACCTGAGAGGGGAGGGCAGGGAGGAAGATTACCTGTGCTTACAAAAGAAAACACAAAACCACCTTATTTAAAACCAACTCTTTCACATTTTTTTTTCCTAAAAAACAGTCTTTGCAAACAAATCTGTTTCTCCTTTCCAATTCAGTGGGATTGCTGCAAGCACTCCATGGCACATGACTCTGAGGAAGCAGAGAAAGTGTACCGCAACTCATATTTCCATAGGAAAGTTGACTCATAACTTCTGTCATCCTTGAAATGCTGACACAGGTTTGTAAGAAGCATCTGAATGTCAAGTCCAAGGAACAGCACTGTAGCCATCTGAGGCCTGACATGGCTGCCTCTAGCAGAGCAGAAGGCCCTCCTTCGCCGCCAGGCGCTGGCGATGGATTTTATCCTGCTGTAGCTCTTCGTGGTTTGGATGCCAGAGTTTCATGACAATTCTCTCAATGTTTAGAGCGTAGACAGTGTGTGCCGGAATAACTTCTTTGTGTACCTGGAGATACACATTAGAAAACAAGTTTCATGCTTTTGTACACATTTCCCCATACTGCCCGTGGAATAACCTCCCTCTACTACAGGATGATCAGAGCGCCAGGCCTGCAGGGCAGGAACGCAGGCTGCCACACACGAGGAGAGCTGCCACTTGCCAGCACTGCCACAGCAGCCAGCACGGAACCACCGCCTGTTATATGCCATTTTGTAAGGAAGTGACATGCAAAGGAAATCGTCATTTCGCTCTTGCGATTACAATAATTTGTCATCAAAATCTTACAAACAGCAATTCTGACTAAACACGAGCCAAACGCTTGATGACAGCTCTTACGGTCTGCATCCACAGCCATGAGACAAAATTCCAAGGCCTGTTCACAATAGCAGAGATCAAGGGGGAATTCTCTCACAGCTAATTTTAGACATTCAAAGGAATCTGAATGTCCCCAGAGCTGGCAGAGAGGGAGGGAACCACAGGCAAACATCTCCACAGGAAGGTTCATCCAGCCTACCGTAGACACCTCTGCAGGGTTGGGGGGATCGTAGCTAACCCAGTGCAGCAGCCCGCATGCCACTACCAAGTATTCCTCCAAGTACCCAGGTGGAACAGGAGGAGTAAGAAGGGACATGCCAGGCAAGTCATTTTGCTGCATTGCTGTCAAAATCTCAGTCTAGCTCAGTTCCAATATAATCACTTGCAGTCTTGCTACAGAGGAAGAGGTCACCCTTCTTACATAAGCAGAGACAGGGATTTCCTCATAAACTCTGACCAAGGGGAGCAGAACAGGTACTAAACCATGAGCTGACTGTATATTAACCACTACCTGTTTGAAAGGGAAAGAAGGAAACATTGTAGTAGAAATCAAATCTCCCTCCATGCACGTAAACCAAAGCTGAGGCTGGTAGCTGACACTCAGGACAGCGCTGCCTGTGACACAACAGTGTAATATGAACAGCTCACCTGTAACGCCTCAAACAGGTCGTACATGTTCACTGGTGGGAGGGATGCTGGTAGGGTGTCTCCAGAACACGCCAGGAGCAGAGCTGCCTGCTGCTCAGCATCGTCGGGCGGGGGCTGGGGAGCTAGGTTCTGGCCAGCAGAAGGTGTTGCACAGGTTGGAGGGCTGCAGGCAAAGCAGGCAGTAAAAATTGCGGTCAAGAAAACAGCACCAGCTTTGGAAGTTACACAGCAGGGGCCTGGCCTCAGGTCTTGTTTTTCTGTATCAGTTGACTTAGCCCTTATGTACATAAAATTATTTCAGCTGTAATCAAAATATCTTAAATTCCAGTTTAATAAAAATAGTGCAAACTGATCCTCAACATCCTTCAAACCTGCTTAACTGATCTCGATTGGGCAACTTTTGTTATTTACAGTCAGTAGTTTCTACCCAGCATAAAAATTAAGGCACCCACAAGATTAAATTGAAAGACACTAGCCGTTAGGCAGAGTTGTTTGGAGTGGATTGCGTTTGTAGTGTTTATATGCTATAACCAAATCTTAAAACACCCACGACCTCCTGTCAACTGCTAGAAGCTGACAGAGACAAACACAACTGCCTTCTCATACACACACACTGCCAGATGCACAGCACAAGCTGCTCTGACACTGAGACTTTGAAAAACAAGATGACCTTGAAGCTCTGCGAACTGGAAAGGCATGCCAAGGAAGCATAAGTGCATTTGGGTGCAGGAACTGACAGGATGGCAGTGTCCTGCAGGTCCTCACTGACACTTCATTCCTATGGCACAACAGCAGTGCCCCCACAAACGCAGGGCTCTTCTGCCCAGGGGCAGCTTCCCCAAGAGCAGCAGAATTCCTGCCTCACTCACTACAGCTTCCAAAAAGCAATAATTACTGAGGACATTCGGAGGGCCAGGGGTCACCTTTATAAACTGATGGACAAGCACAGGCAAGGAAGAGAGGCTTAACTGTCCTAAACTCCACTCCTGAGAAATCCCCATATTCTCCCTCCCTGCCTAGCTATACAGTCCTCCATACTGATACCTTCCTATGTGTGAAAGCTAAACACCATTATTAACAGATTCTACTAAATAAAAAGAGAAACTGAACCATGGAGTGACTTTGGGACTAGCAAATTGCATTGGTATTAGCAGTGTGCTGAGAGCTCCTTACCACTCAATTAAATTGTTATAAGCAACAACACTGTTCTTCAGATACGGCTGAGGGTTAACGTTGCTTCCAAAGGCATACTTGAAATGGCCATCTCTCAGACGATAGGCTTTCCGCCTGGATATCACAGATGTCAGAATATCCTTAAGATGGTTCTGCAATGAAAAACAATCTTATTACACATGCTGATTTATTCACTCTACCAAGCCACAGCTATGAGAAGTGCCTCACCAACTGGCAGGACAGAATTAGTGCTGCCGTGACCACAAGGACCTAAAGACGTAAGGTAACCAAGATCTGCAGAAGTTACAGTATGTTTTCACCATCAGATACAGCTGGATACAGAGACCACAGCACTGTGTGAGTACTGTATGCATTAGACTGTGAACTGTACTTTAATATGTCATGCGGTGTTTCAAATGTCAAAGAGGTTTTTTAAATGCTAGGAAATTCCCAATCTCTGATCCCTTTGATCAACAGTTAAGATATTTCACGATTGGCACTAGATGTTACACTTGTACTGAAATATAAAACTACAGTGAAAAGCCACTCTTCTTTTTCAGACTGTTCAGTTGCCTGGGTAGTGCTAGAAAAGCAACTGTCTGAAAAAACAAACAGACAACTGCTTCTTAATTTGGCCTCAATCCCAGATGGGGAATTCAGGTTGGCCTCCACATCCTGACTCCAGAAAACCATCCACACACATCAACACCCAAGTAATGGCTGTATCACTCCTGGGATATGTCAGGTAATACACCACTGATGGCCAAAACCAGCAAAGAGCAGGGACCTCACCTGCAGGTGTTACCAGATTCTGTCCCTTTGCTTCCATGCCAGATACTTGCGCCTGTAACAGATTATTTTTTTATAGAACTGTCTAAACTGGAGCTCCCGTTCTGTCCCTGCTTTTAAGTGACAGGAACAGCATTTTCCAAAACTTGCCTAGAGTTCTTCATACGCAAGTATTTCAAAATTAACACTTGCAGGCAGAAATCCAAGGCTTTACATCTATGATGCCACAAATCTGGAAGCCTTTGGATTCTCATCTTACTCCCCCCCACGGCAAACGGACAATTAGAGAAGCAGGTTTCCTCTCCCCATATGGCACACAGAGCCTTGTGTTGCAGGTACAATGAGAACACCACTGCTGCCCAGCCCAGTCTCACCTCCACAGCATAAACAACTGCAGTCACTGCCTCCTCCGTGACATTGTCTAGCCCGTGCTCATACGCCGTTACGATCATCCTTCCTTCTAACTGGCCACGTGTAGGAAGCATCATGGTATGAGAACACAGCTTCAAATCATCATCCTCCTGAGGATCTTTTGCCACAAATTGCTGAGCTCCAGACAGCGGATTCTGAGGCTGGAACCGGTGCTGTTATGAACACAACATTAGAGCATAAGAAAATAAATACTCAGTCAGAACCTTCGGGTCATCGAGCCAAACATCCCTTCTCCAGTTGGAAAGCAAACCCCTTTAAAGACAGTATCGCAGTAGGACATGCAGAGTGATATTCCTCTCCAGGATACTCTCCCAACCCTCAATGATTTGTGACTGAAGAAATTTGAGCCAGTGTTGGTGTCCTCTTATTAAACAGATCATGAACTTGTCCAGCAGCACCCTGAACCACTTAAACTTTGGGTATCCACAACATCCTGCACCAAGAAATTCTACAGTGTAGCAACACATCACATGAAGAGTCACCTCCTCTGGTTTGCTCTGCACTTCCCACCTGCTAGATGTGTTTGATTCTCCTGTAAGTCACTGTCCCTTTTGTCTCTGCTCACACTATCCAGGCCAGTGATGATTTTATGTACCTCCACATCTCTCAGTCATCTCCTTCTATGCTGAAGAGTCTCGTTTATTTAGTCATTTCTTGTACACAAGGGTGTATTTTTACTTACTAACTGTACCATTTCCATCAAGATTAAAAACCATGATCCTAAGCTTGTGTGATTAAGTGATTCTTACATTTCTTTCAAGCTTCAAATGCAACAACTTTAGCCAAATTCCAGTTCCAAATTTCACACTTTCATCTCCCTGTGCACTTTCAATACTCTAAGCAGAGCTGTGTTACTGAGCAGCCACTGATTGAGTGATGGATTATAGCTATTTTTCGGAACTGACTCAGTTATTTAGAAAAATGTCCATCACAGAACAGGACACGAATTCATACCAGAAGGTGGCAACCACTATTTCCCAGGCCACATGTATTCCAGCACAATTCCCTTGCTATGCTGGTATCTCAAGCTCTGAGTCCCTGTGGTGGCTCCCGGGAAAAGTCTCGGTCCCCAGGTAAAGCAGGGAGAAAAGCAGATGAGAACAATTGATCCTTGAGCCCAGACATGTGCTTGGCCCAGTCCCAACCCACAAGGGCGCAACATGACCCTGGATCATCAATTACTCCCACAACTCCTGTCCCTCAACTCTCCAAGCCACAGATCAGGTGGCTCTGGAATGAAGATTGCTGCAAGGCTCTTATGAGGCATCAAGACAAACACATACTTTAAATATAAACAATGAATATACAGCAAAGTGTATTTCTCACATCTTAGTTTCAGGAGAGGAAGGGAGGCTGCTTTATTCAAAGGACAGTGTGGCATTTAACTCAGAGTGAAAAACCAATCCACCCACTAATGATGTGAAAGCAGGTTTCCCTCCCCGTAATTCTGAAGATTTATGCTTTCATTACAGGAAAGCTACATGCCTGTATGCCTGGAAAAAAAAAAAGACCTTCAAAATGTAAGCAGCTATTAGAGGAATGTGGTTTGGAAGAGCAGAAGCCAACTGGAATGAACCTGTGGTCATTCACAGCTGTTATTCTGACTAGTGAGGGAAACATCATGAAATAGAAGCACTTCAAGTTCACACCACTCAGGAATTCCACTAGTAATAGACAATCCTGCTAATCATAACATACACTTCATACAGAACTTACTACCCAGCATTCCAGTAACAAGCGTACAAACACACACTAGAAATGTGATGTAACATAGGGATATCAGAGTAAACCAAATTCCAAGATTTCCACTATGTCATGACCTGCTTCTCAAACTCTCCTCTATCTGTTACTGAAAAGCTATGGTGAAGCTTTAAAACAAAAACACAGCACAGACTGCCATCAGAATTCATGTCACAGCTGTGAACACCGCAAAATATTTCAGCAGTTTCTAAATACAACGAGCCTTCAGCTGGACTTGCATCCCTTTGAAACACTAGGCTGAAGCACGCACATAGTGCCTATTTATAGTCCCTAGAAGTGCGGTATGCACTTCAGCTGAGCCAAGCTAACCTCTCACAGCATAAGAGTGGGAGGTTTCGCATGCCCACCTTTCTTCCCTATCCCCAGCCAGGCTTCCTTTGCGCTGGCTTTGGCATTCCTCCAAATGAATGATCCAGCTGAATAAACCAGCAAGAAAAACTTGGGGTTTGGGGTCTGTTTTGCTTGGTTAGTTTTCTGCTTTGTCAAAGAACTGAACCAGATCATGATGTGCTCAGACACCTGATAAATCTGGCTCAGAGACAGACACTCTCCCTTTCAACAAACAGTTAATTCAGCTTGAACCGCCTTATCAAACCCCACACGTGGAAGACAATGCCCCATCCCGATCCTCCTTCACACCAGGCCCCCTCCACACTGGTCTGGCAGCACAAAAACAACAGCAGAATGTGCGACAGTACCAGATGGATGTATGGAGCCTTCGCTGCAAAGTGAACTGGATCTTGTGTGTTTCTCTGCCACCTACGAGAAGACACCATCTTTGCAAAGCATTTTCAGTTCTGAAACAAACTGACCCTCTAAAAACATTCCACCCAAGGAACATCTTTCTTCTAAGACTTCAGATTGCAGAGTCTTGGGCGGGGGGGGGATCACAGGATCATACAATCACGGAATTCTGCCTAACTGCCTGGACAGATAGGAAAACACTTTTGCCTCAAGAATTCAGCAGATGCAAGAAATGAACAAGGTGTTACAGAGAATGTGAAAGGTGAATGAGACTATGAAAGACCTGCCCAAGTGTTACTGCAGTGACCACAGAGCTAAGGTGACTCCTCGCTGGTTCCTGGAATACAAACTTTTGCAACATTGCCATTTAGGTGTTCCCTGGATTCTCTGGTGTCTGACAAAGCCAGGTCACACCATAGGCTTTCTCCCAAAAGGCTTCTACAAGAGAGGCAGCAGCCACTAACCCCCAGCTCTTGCCCCAGTCCAGAACTCAAAACAAATGAGACATACATCATTGCACGTGTTAGACTTTCATCATCCCTGGGAGCAACCAAAAACTACATGCTGTGCAGAGCTCTTCACCCCCAACAGAATGTCAGAGAGCCACAACCATTTGACCGTGGACACTTACATCAAATTTTTGTCGAACCGAAGAAATCTTTTTCTTTCCTTTGGGTTTTCCAGGTTTAGTTGCAGAGCCCCCTGGCCATGGCAGAGATCCAGCACCTTCTACAAATTGAAAAGAAAAAAAACCCACTCTATAGCTGTTGCTGATTTAGGGCCAGGATGAAACTGTCCACACAGAAAAACCCTTAACATCTGGCCCCCAGCTAAGCCTTAACCCAAAATCAACAGCCATGGCCCAGAAAAAGGACTTCTCAGAGGAAAATGCTTTTGGCATTCCTTCTCTTCCTTTCCCAGATCCCTGCTAACTTGACTCACTCACAACCCGTTACGTAAGTAGAAATTTCTGTCCACACACCACACAAAAACGCATGGCGGAAGGAGAGAGATGAGCACAGCCTCCAAGGAAAGCAACAAGGAAGAAATAAACCATTTAATCCAACGGGAAGATGACAGGAACTTGCCTGGAGGGGGAGTCTCCTCCCACCAACTCCTGGATCAGGTCAGATGCTAACCAGCAGGATCAAGCACTCTGACTCATTACATCTGCCCTTACAGTTCCCCATCAGCTTTAGCAAGCTTTGTCTTGGACCCTTGTTAAACACCACGGCTGGTCGTTCTTGTTACACTGAGAGGAAGGGGGCGGGGGGGGGGGGGGGGGGGGGGGGGGCAAGAACTGCAAAGGCCACTGAGCCCAGGAGCAGGATGACACCAACATGAGCAGTGAGCTTGTGACTGACAAGCAGCTCAGAAAGACATTACTGTGTGGCACCGATAAATAAATACATTTGGCCACACACCTTGAGGAGACTGCTCAAAAGTCCACTGTACGCTGTTTGACAGCTACACCTACAGTAGGCCAAACCACATCCTGATAATCACAGAGCTCTTGGCAGGGACAGTCTAGCAGATTTCCTGCTGATGGCTCTACAGAATCCATACACAATTTCTTCAGGTACACTGGGGCTTAAGACAACACTGTGCTGGATGCGTATGTGCCTACTGACAGTGAACAAGAAGTACAACCCAAAGACTGGACAGCCCTCTCGTGGCTACACAGGCACCCTCTGTTTTCTGTCACCAGTATCCTCCTCCTCTGGTTCTGCACAGTGAGCAAGCACCCTTTTACCTTTGGAGCAGAGCATGCCCTGTGCCGGGCTCCCTGCCCACCTCCAGGGAGCTTGGACAACTCAGCTCTGAAGGTACTTCAGTTGCCTTCGAAGTGGAGGCTGAAGCTCTGCTGCCAGGCGCTGCGGACAGCACAGCAATGTCTCAGATGTTCCCCAGCTGCACCTGAGCCAGCATTTGCCATTTCCTCTAGACACGGACAAGAAGTGAGAAGCAGCCATCCCACAACTCACCATCCACAACTTGGCCAGCCTCAGGCACGTTCACCGAGTACTGACAAACCACCAGTTCTGGTTCTCCCCTGGTACTGCAGGCTGCCATGGCTTAACAGCAGCTTCACACCAAGCTGCGTGTTTACCTCTGGCTCTTGCACCTATGTTTAATTTACTGTAATCAGGAATTCATACAGTTATACTACAGCCCTGTTTATATGGAATGAGGCCGGCTGGAAGTCCTTGGCTATGCGGAGCTTCCCACACTCATGGCTGGAGCACAAGCATAGTGTCCTCTGCCATGAAAAACTCTCATAAAACATGACTTTAAGGATCAGTCTAAACCAGAGGATTCAGCTGAAGTTTTTGAACAGTCAGCTGCTAAGAAGGGCTTAGAAACAACCTACACACACACAGAGATGACATACTCTCCCTATTAAAAAATGTTTACTCAAAAGTTTAGCTACATCCTATTAGTGAGGCGAAAACCAATAGTCTACAACAAACCATTGTCAAAATCCACCTGTCAATTACAGGAAATTAAAAGATAATAAATAAACCTGCTCCAAAAATCATTAAGCTGGTCACTACTCATCACTACAACATCACAGCAGAGGCCTCGATGAAGGAGTGTGGGAAAGCACCACGGGCAATCAGCCCAAGGACCACTCTTGCCCTTCACTGAGATCTCAGGACTTCGGTCTTAGGATCTATCAAAATAACACTACTTCTCTCACAAGATGTTTTGCTTTTTACAGATGAGTCCTTTCTTCCTTTTTGTCTCCTCCATGGCAGGTCAGACCCCTTCTAGGCAGGGGGGATTAGGTGTGTTAAGGACAGACACAGAAGTTACCTGGCCCCTTTCACAGCTTGCAATAAAAGCATCTCTCTAGCTTGCAAGATGACCTCCCCCCAGGCCCTTCCTCCTTGTCAGCAGTCTCACACAGCTCCCTCGCAGCCTCACTTACAAAAGTATCCTTACCTGAAAAACATCCTAACTGTGAAGCCAGAAGTATCCTACCTGTGTGACCAGGTGGTGGAGACAGAGAAAGTGGAATGGATGGAAATAGCAAACACCACTCTTATCTGACAATGTATTACAGACAAATAGGTTATAGCAGAGTCTGAGTTTTTAAAACGCCTTATTTTTAAAAAAATATAGTAAGTTTTAAACTGAATGGCAACTAAATATTTAGGCTTTGACAGTAGATCTGAAAGATGCAATTTAATTGAATCTCAACCTGCACATTTAATAAAAATTTAGCCAGACTTAGCTTAGAACAAGGAAAAGATGGAGATACTATCTCCTATTTCCCATTATAACGAGCCCAGAGCAGAATTTTTTTTGGCTCCTTTTCCAGGTTTTCATATTACCAAGTCTGACTTGTACTAGATGAAGAAAGCAAAATTTCCCTCTAGTATTCTAAGAAAACCAGTACTTGCCTTCCTGGCCACAAATGACAAGGGGGTTGGCTCAGGCTGAAACTTCAGATATTTAGCAGCTTTTATTTAATAGTGCTAGCAAGACAATTAGGTGTTAACAAGCCACTGAAATGGCTGCTGATATGCCTTCAGAGATGAGTAACAGATAAGAATGTTTTTCTAAGAGATGCTACGGTCTCTGCAGTGATGGCACCAGCCAGTCCAGACAGTGTGTCAGGTTTTCCTGACGTGCTGCGTGCCAGCAGCGAACAGGAGGAAAGGACAAAGATAAAAACAGACAAAGTCACGACAGAGAAAAGCAGCCAGGCACAGGAAACATACATTTTCCCACCCTCGCTTATGTGATCTTCAGTTGGTTTGGGTTTTTTTATCTTCTTGCAGGGATGAGGGTTTAGTCAAGTAAGTTCTGATGACATTCCTCTGTCAACAATTCGCACTCCCATTTTCTTCCCTTTCCTCCGTTCCCAGCTCTCTGGAGAAGAGCAGAACACAAGCAACCTGGGCCCATCTCGCAGTTGGCAGCCCTTCAAGCAAAGCCTGTGGGCCACCCTGATACAGTAAAATACTCCTGCTGTCCTTGCAAGAGCTCTAATCCATTGAAACATCTCTTAGTTGGCTCCAGATTACTAGTAAATAAATTAAATCCTGACATCAACTTAAGTGCTTGCAATTGTCTCAGCTTAATTGTTAACATTTAGCTAAGGAGGGAGGTAACAGTTCAAGTGAGATATGTATTAACTCAAGAAGTCTTGTTAATTTGACTGCTTGCAATCGTCCAACAAACAAGGTAAGCTTAGTAAGTCCATGCAAGGTTAAACGAGTTCCTCTTGATGGAATTTTGGGGGGAAGAAAAACCCCAGACATAAAAGTTCAGAAAAGCACTTCTGAAAGTATTGGTAAAAAGAGAATACCAAAGAAAACAATTTTCTTGTAGTGGGAAGTGTGCCACACTGCTTGGGCTGGTATAGCCAATGTAAAATCACCATTAAGGCACTCTCTAGTATTTGGGATAGCATGTTTCTGGGAAGTTCCTCTCTTCAGGCACTTTCACAGCTTCCCAGCTATGTTACAGCTGGCTGCCACTCGAGCATTTATGGGTGTCTTTACATACATGACTACCAGAGGGAACCCATTTTTAAAAAGGGCAGAGAAATCAGATTTAGGATCGCTCAGGATCCTGCTGTGCCTTCAGTGGGAGCTCAGCAACTGGTCATTTTCATATCGTACCAGATAAGAGCTTCCCTCCCTCTCCACCACCACGCCCTAAACACCCCATGCCACACAGGCTCTTGAACCGGGATTTGAAGTTTGCATGACCAACAGCCTAAGCAGGTGAGGGGGAAACTGAAAGTGTTCTCACAAAGGGTCACATTCACCCTGAGTTCCCTATAAGCCCAGGTGGAACCACTGCCATCAGAGGCAGCAAAATTTGGATCAGATGGGTCCGTTTGCATGGTTCAATATATGTTATAATCACTCCTTAAAAATACCTTCCCCAAGGTTTCCTATTCCAAATGCCACAATATCAGGCACGCTTTTAACACTGACCACACGATTATTTTTTTTTTTAATACAAAACAGCTTTTTAAAGATGGTTCTTTCCCCCTGGTCTCTATCACACCAAAGTGGAAAGTATATGCATCAGTAACCCTTGCGATGGTGTGCCAAGTGCATCAAGCACCCTTCTTTAAAGTTACTTGTTTCCATGAATCATGAAGTAAACACCTTCTACCCAAAAGACAGTGGTGGAGACAAAAGCTTGTTAGCTTTCCATTCTTACATGGGGGGGAAAGAAAAAAAAAAACCCACAACAAAACCCAAGCAGGTATCAGACTGGCATCTAGGGGGAGAAAAAGAAACCTAAACATAACATCTAGTATTCCACTTGTGCTGCACTTTCCTGGGCTTGCACGTACAATCCACTACGCCACACGCAGCAGACTGGCAAGTAAGATGTGTGTGTAATAGATCTACCAGTCAGTGGCCCAGAAAGAGGTAAACCAGTAGAGATTAGCTCCAAAATCGCTGGGAGACTCTGCACTGATCTGAGGAGAGCAAAGGAGACTCTAGAAGGGAGTAGCAGTATGTACTGTTCACTGCAGAGCACTAAACCATGTCTTTAAGAACACACACATGATTAAACTGATTATTTTCAAGCTGGCTTACGCAGATCTGTGGACACAGAGCCAACAAAAGCCTGCCTGAAAGCACTGGAGGCAACCAGCAGGTCAGCACTTGGTAAGGTAGCTGGTCAGCTAGCACTCCATTACATGCTGTCACTGATCTGCTGGAGCACTACAAAGAAGGGTTCTTCAGGGGCTCTTAAAGAAAGTAAGCTTCAATGGGACATGAGGAAAAGTCCTTGCAAGGCCTTGAAATTAAAAAAGGTCAGGCAGGAAATAACAAGTATATGGAAGGCACCTGCGGAGCACCACACTGCCTTGTGCTAGGGCTGGTACTTTTAACACATTCCCAGACAGCCTTAAAAAAGGGGGTGCTGGGGAGCTGATAGAGTTTGTCAACAAATTTGAGCTGTTCAAGCCAGGGAAGATGAAGCCTAACTGGATGGCTGCAGAAGAGCTGCACAAGACTAAGTGACTAGATAAAGAGACAAATGAAATTCAACACAGTTAAGCACAGAGTGGTGCACACAGCAATAAACAGCCCCAACTTCAGTCACACAGCAATGGGCTCTACTCTGACTACTGCTATTCAGAAACAAGACCTCTGAGCTATGATCTCTACTCCAACACTTGCAACACCTCAGTGCTGAGCTTGGAGAACACAGGCACTCGCTCCCTCACCGTCCTGATTTAGACTCAGCTACTTCAAGTAGTACTCACAGGGGAATCCCTATTCTTGTGCTTTCTTTTTATAATCCAGCTGTAACTACTCTAAATCAAAAGCAAGGAGCAGCAAGATTTAGACATAAATCTTCTGAATTACACAAGTGCAGACTGCTAAAGAAGACAAGTCTGGGACTCAAAAGGTGCTCGTAAAGTTCAAAGGCAAACAAAGCAAGTTTGGAGGTGGGGGAGGTTAGCATTTAATTAGCAAGCTGGTATAGTTAAGGACCAGCTCCCACAAAAAGCTGTGGGGATCCATAAATTTTCATTTTTTTCCTTCCTCTTGCTACATCAGGTACCCTAATAACAAGTATTCTCTCCTCAAAAAACTCATCTCTCATGTCTCAGTCCATCAGAGCTGATTTTGTCTCCCTTACTACACAGCAGTTTCATATCTTGAATCGCAGCTCAAATGTCCTTCTTATCAGAGCTCTGGATTGAGAGTCCTTCTGAAGACCAAACAGAACAGATCTTGCAACCCTGACAACAGCCATTCTAAATGCTTACAAAGTTAAAAGGTTAACTGTCTGCAGAAGGTTGAGTTAACTGGCCATAGCTCAATCAAGACTCACTGTAAGCATTGCCAGTAAGCATTTTTCTATCAGATACATACTTGATTTCAAGATCAGTCAGGAATATCCAGCTCCCCAAAATGATATCCCCAGCAGAGAGAAGAACAAAGAGTATCACCAAGTTCAGAAGAGAGAGGAAACTGCAAGCAAAGCAGATCAAAGACAAAGCAGCATCTCACTTCACACTTCAGCTTGCAGATCTGAAATCAAACCAGCTTATCACACACAGCAATCCAGCATTAGTCTCCAATCAAGCACACGCAGCTTATTTATAAAAGCATCTCTGCTGAAATCAGCTGGATCACTACTTTGCTACCCTTTTGTCTGTGTGACCAAAATCATGAATATTAAGGCTCAGAAAATTGGAGTGCTTTGTATGAAACCCAAACACATACATGGCAAAGCATTACTACCCGATTGTTTTTAACAAGGCTTCTCGGGACTTACCTGGTGCAGAAACCAAGATCTGACATCGGGTAAGAATAGCCAGGAGGAAATCGTTGTGAGAGTGGACTGTGTAAAGACAGACAGTTCATTAGCACCACCTCAGTGCCCAGCAGCACCCCCTCAAAGCGATCTTAAAGTAGCTCGCTACACCTTTCCACAGACGTGTTTTCCCCACTTGCTCAGCTACACAGGCACAACTTTCAATTTAAGTTTTTTTGAGTTTTCTTCTACTGGACCCTGAATCTGCTACTACCACACTAACAAAAAGGATACTACACATGGCATGGAACCAAGTTAGGTCACTTCTCAGTGTGTCCCACTGTCCTGGCTTCAGCTGGGATAGAGTTAGTTTTCTCCCTAGTAGCTGGTACAGTGCTGTGTTTTAGATTAAGTGTGAGAATAATGTTGATAACACACTGATGTTTTAGCTATTGCTAAATGGCATTTATCTTAAGTCAGGGATTTTTCAGTTTCCCATGCTCTGCCAGCAAGCAGGTGCCCAAGAAGCTGGGAGGGAGAATGGCCAGGATAGCTGACCCCAACTATCCAAAGGGCTATTCCATACCATAGAATGTCATATATATAAACTGGGGGGAGTTGGCCAGGAGGGGCAGGTCACTGCGCAGGAACTGTCTGAGCATTGGTCAGCAGGTGGTGAGCAACTGCGTTGTGCATCACTTGTCTTTTCTTGGATTTTACTTCACTCTCTTCTTGTTATATTCCTTTTCATTACAACTATTATTATTATTATTATATTATATTTTAGTTATTAAACTGTTCTTATGTTAATCCCTGGGTTTTACTTTTTTTTCATTCTCCTCCCCATCCTACTGGGAGAGGGGAGGACTGAGCGAGTAGCTGCATGGTGCTTAGTTGCTGGCTGGGGTTAAACCACGTGCACACAAATCCAGCCCTACAGCACACAACATGAAACAAAACATCTGGTGCATTCAGCCAGTCAGAGGAGGATCAGCTGTCCCTCCTGCCACGCAAACTTCTGGTAGCAGGGATTTTGGTTTTGCTAGAAAAGGACCAGTAAGAGCCAGCCCCAAGAAGGTGAAGTTAAATCAAATAGGTTCTACATAAAATGCACCTTCCTCGCAGAAGGGTTACTGGAACACTGAGTGGGTAATTACACATTAGAGTGAAGACAAACTTCATAAGCAGGGTCAGAGGGTTACAGGATCCTCTCTGGCCTTTGAACCTAAGCACCAACAAACTCCCCACCCTTCCTCACAGGGATCACGAAAGTGGAAGTCAGGAGCCCCCTCAAAGCTCTCTGCAGTGCCCGTCAGTGTTTGCAGACCCCCACAGAAGCAAGGACAAAGGAATCTCACCCTTCAGTGCTCCAACCTGCCACCCCCAAAGGCCAGGAAGGGGATCTGCCTGCTACAAAACTGCCTAGGTAAATTCGGGGGTTCCCTCCCCCACTTCAGCCACCACATCCATTCAGTCCCAACCAAAGGGAGAGTGCAGTAGGGAGTCTCTACGGTGACATAAAAAAAATGGCATTTTGGTTGCCAGAACAACATATTTTACCTTTTTACCATATTTACACAGAGTCAAATTGCCTGTCAGTGGCATGACCACAATGGAACTTCCTCCTGCAGGCGAGGGCACGTCTCACCTTTTTAATTCTCTTCCTATCAGAGCCGTGGCCATTCTTATTTCCCTCACAATCACCCCGTTCAGGAAGCAACGTGCAGCAGGGAGGAGCTTCCCCCTAGGCCTGGCAGGGGCAAGGCAGCATTAGAGCCGGCAGGAAAACAAACACAGGGTGGCTTTTTACCATTGTCTTGCGTGAGAAGCCTGCGTGCTTCCAGGTCAAACTCCTCCTTACTTATCTTTTGCTTGAACCAGAGCTTCAAGTTGGCCCAGTACCTAGGGGAAGAGCGGGGAAGGTGCAGACACCAAACGAAAAACGTTGTTCCTAAACCCACTGCTTTCCCCCACCAGCGCGAAGGGGCCCGAAGCCGAGCCAGCGCTGAGGCTTCCGCAGACACGGTGCAAACACGCGTCCCTTTAAGGGCCGGGAGAAGACGAACGGGCCGCGCAGCCCTCAAACCCGAGCGGCCGCCCCCCGTCGCACTCACTGCTTCACGTTCTCGCCCAGCGCCTCGCTCAGGCTCTTCTTGGCCGCCTCCAGCTCGCTCACGTACGTCGCCATCACCTCCGCTACCTGACAGACGGGCACCGAGACCACTCGCCTCCCTCCTCCGCGCCGCAAAGCGCCGCAAATCGCGGCGACAGCCGTAAAGCGCGGCGGCGCACCCCCGGTCACGTGACAGCGCACCGGGCCCCCGCCGGCCGAGGGGGCGGGGTCCCGCGCATGCGCGGCGGCGGCGGCAGCGAGCGGAGCGGAGCCGCGGCCATGCCGGGTCTGCTGCTGGGCGACGAGGCGCCTAACTTCGAGGCGGAGACCACGCAGGGCCGCATCCGCTTCCACGATTTCCTGGGAGACTCGTGAGCAGCGGGCGCTGGGGGAGCGGGACCGGGAGGGCGGTGCGGGGGGGAGTCAGGGCAGGGGGGGAGCGGGCCCTCAGCGGGCAGCAGCGCGGGGCACGGTGCCCGGCTGTCCTCCCCCGCCGGCGGGCCGAGCGCGGCCTGGCTCCCGGGCGCCAAGGGCGAAGGGTCTCCTTCCAAACGACCCCGGCTCGGCCCCGGGTGGGAGCGCTGCACTCTGGGCCGCTCCCACGGGCGTGTGACCGGCGCGAGGAGGCAGAGTTGGGCCGCTCCGTGCTGCGGGCTTGTTCCAAAACTGGGTGTTTTGGCGTGGAGCCGCAGCGGCAGCCTCAGCGGTGCGCTGGGGGGGCGAGGGAGGCCGCCGCGCCTGGGCCGGGCAGCCGGACACTGCGATTTTCCAGGAGAGCTCGGCGGCGAGGTGCGCACAGGCTCCTCCGGGGGGGGCAGAGCCACCTCTCCGCGTCCTCCCCCATCCCCTCCTGTGGGCTGCGGGGCAGGAATCGCAGAATCATCTAGGTTGGAAAGGACCTTGAAGATCATCCACTCCACCCACTAACCTAGCACTGACAGATCCCAACTACACCATATCCCTAAGTGCTATGTCAACCCGACTCTTAAACACCTCCAGGGATAGGGACTCCACCACCTCCCTGGGCAGCCCATTCCAACTCCTAACAACCTGTTCTGGAAAGAAATGCTTCCTAATATCTAGTCTAATAGGAGGCCGAGCGGAGCCTGCTATGGGCGAGCCAAGCCCTGGAGGAGAGGGAGGAGGTGCTCTGTAAACGGCAGAGCCCGGGGAAGGGCAAAGCCAGGCTTCCCAGAGCATCGGTCCCAGAGACCAGCTCATGTGTCACATACGTCCCTTGTGAGTGAACCCAGGTGTGCAAAGGTGTGTAACCGAGCAGTGGCAAAGGGCTCTGCTCCTGTTTGAGCCCGACCTGGAAAGCCACGTGCCTTCAGGCACTGTTTCCCGCAAAGCCTGTTGCCCCATTTCTGGCACAAGCAGGAGGGTGCTGGCACAGCACCTTTGGGACTCGCTCCCAGCAGCGCTTGGCAGGCTTGAATCGGCGTTTGAGTCCGCTTCTGTCTGCATTGTGAGCTTGGACAAAGGGGAAAAAAGGACCTTCTTAGTGAGGAAATAAGCTGCAGGGCTTCTTAAAACTGGCTGTTCCAGCCTGACCACCCACATGGCAGCTTTCTTGGCCAGCTTCTACTCGGTTATTTGCTGCCTTTTTATTGAAGTAGTATACTTACTGTATAAAGAGACTTGCAGCAGCAGTCGCTGAGTAGCTGCCCCATAACTTCATGGCAAGCCGTGGCAATCACACAGCCCTGGCAGAGCTGCAGGGTGCCCCACTTGATCCCTCTGTTTCCAAGTCTCCAAGACTTTCCCCAGCTGCTGTGGCATGCAGCTGTATTTACTAAGTGCTGGGCGACAGATGAAGAGCGGTGCAGTAAGCCCTGTGAGTGTTGAGCTGAGAAATGGTGCGACAAGTCCCTGGCAGGGAATTTTAAGTGCTGGGGGTGCCTTTGTGTTAGCCTCTGGAAACTCCTGAGAGCTGGGAGTTGCCATAAACCCTTCTCGCTCCTGGGCTGCATTGCTGCCTTTCTCTGTGCACCAGTTGCCTTACCTGTAAAGTGGGGTGAGTAGTATTTGCCTTCTCTAAAGACTGCAAAATCCACTGGTGGGAAGCAGTGGGCAAAAGCGAGGTGGCAATACTGTAACTGCAGCCATAATGTGATGTTAACTGCTGGCCTCTCCCGTTAGTTGATGAATTCTTATTTTTTCATTAAGTACATTTGGGAGCTCATGGCAGTGGTTGGGTTAAGGTTTGGTCTTATCCCATTCTTTTAAGTTGCATGGTATGCATGGGTGTTTCTCCTCACAGTGGTTAATGATGTATACAGGATAGTGCATAGCCTTGTAAATCAGTAATGATCTCTGCAGTAACGTGGCTGGCAGGTTGGCAACTGCATCCTCGTGTACATGTGGTCTCAGAGTGTACACGTGGCTCCCCCAGACTTTCCACGTGCCATGGTGTCCACCTCCACATCAAGAACCGTGGGCTATTCCAGCATCCACTGTGGGATCCTAAAGGGAGAGAGGGAGTGAGGCGCAGGGAGTTTCTCTGAGCATGATGAATGGGGCTTGTCTTGTGAAGGCTTCTAGCAATCAGGAAGGAATTGTTCCCAGGACAGGATTTCCACTTAGCAGAGAGATGAGTTGTTCCTGTGCTAGTCTCCATGCAGTGCAATCTGTACAGCTTTTTGTCTGCTGTACAAACCCAGAACAACATCTTACCCTGACGCCATCTCCTGGTTTCTTCTTTCAGATGGGGCATCCTCTTCTCCCACCCACGGGACTTCACGCCTGTCTGCACCACAGAGCTGGGCCGGGCAGCCAAGCTGGCGTCTGAGTTCAGCAAGCGCAACGTGAAGATGATCGCCCTCTCCATTGACAGTGTCCAAGACCATCTCTCCTGGAGCAAGGTGTGGGGCGTGGGGAGGCACAAGGGGAGCTTGCACTGCTGCCTGGCTCTGAAGACCAGAGGAAAAGCCCACACAGAACAGAGTACAGGCTCGGAACTACATTATCTCAAATCCCAAAGCATGTAGGATAGGAGGTGCTAAAATTCAGAGCAGGAGCAGGAAGGTCTGTTCCATCTTCATGGAGCATTCCATGCACGGACACTTTGAAACAGGAGGAAAACAGTGTTACTGCTCTCCTACCAGTACCTGAAAGGGTAAAACGTATGCGAAGGTGGTACCAAAAGCTCAGAGGAGGGAAATCTATCCACAAAAAGTTCTGTAATAAAACAAGAAAGGAAAGGAGGCATCAGAAGTGAACAGGCAGTCTTCAAAGGGTGCAATTCATGCAGAAGTAGGGAAAAGAAAACAGAGAACAAGCAGGAGCACGTTAAACATAAAACCACAAATAGGAGAATGTTCAATGTAAAACCATCAGGAGGGAGTATAAAAAAAGATGGGAACAATGTAGCTTGCTGAAAGAACATAAAAGGAACTAGTAAAAAACTTCAGATGCAGCCTCAGCAACAGTGTGCTGCCAGGGAGTATGACTCGGGCTCATAGGAGGTAGCAGTGTAAAGTAAGCATTTCAGACAGATATGGCCAGAGCGTAAAAATCCATGGGTGAATTCTCTGCTTCTTTCTTTGCTCTTAAATTTGGGAATGTTCTCACGCATTTTACAGGGGTGAGGCATGCAGTAAGAGGTAGTAAATGTGGGGCATTTCCACACTCAAACATTGTTTCATGACTGACTGGCTTTAGAAATTACCTAACTGCCTTATTGCTTAAATTGACCTTAGTACCTGAGTGGTGCATGGGCAATGTCCCACCAAGCCTTAGAAGGGCCTGGAAAAAACAACATACAAATCCCGCACCAGTAAATGAGACTTCTGTCCTGGTCAAACTGGCTGAAACCACCGGTTGAATTAGCAAATAACATCCCATAAAATATAACAAAGTTTGGGTTGTGCTTTTGTAAGAGAGTCTCATCTCCTGGTTGGCTAAAGCCCTTTGAATAACTATAGGGTATTGCTGATTCTTACAAAGTCCTTGAATTTCCAAGAAGCTTTTCAATGGAATCAGCTTTGTGAAGGGCAGGCTCTTCCCTGCAGGGAGATAGGAGGAAGCGGTAAGTTGTGTCAAGGGAGGGAAGCAGTGAGCTTCCTCGAGGGTCTGCAGGGACGCGTGGGGTTCAGCATACTCAGGTGATCTGGAAAAGAGATGAACAACGAGCTGAGTCTGCTGATGCTATGGAATTGTTCAGCACAACCTCGGGTAAAACTAGGAGAAGTTGCAGAACAGCCTCTCAATGCTGACTGATGGGAGGTAGAGTAGCACGTTTGCAAAACCTTCCAGAACAAGCACGGAGAAAGGCAGAGGGCAGCAGTCCAAGCTGCGGTGAGCTTTCTGTCAGGCTGGGAGAGGCCTCAGAGATAATGGTTTGGAAATGTCAGCTCAGCACCTGTCAAAACCATGAAAGTCCTCCAGAGCAAAAGATCAATTGGTGAGGACAAGTCCATAGCAGACTGGAGTCTTCATGCAGCCTGTGTTTGAAATTGCTCATCTTGCAGGCTACAGGGGAACAGGAAAAGGTGCAGAGGGGGAACAAAGCTGCCCACGGATTTGGGCAGGTTTACTTCAGTGCAGAGTAACTGGGGCTCTTTATCCTGGGAATGGGAGGACACGTCAGGCTGCAACACCATGAGCGGTGCGGGGAGCAGTAATGAACACAGCATGCGTGCGTTGTGGAGGACGTCAGGACAGGGATGTGATTGTTCTGCTCTTAGACCTGCCTGTACATGTGATCCTTTTCCTTTGTCCTTGACAAAGCAGAGAAGAACTTCAGATAACATGGAGAGCTAAAGAGCTGAACTCAGAA
The DNA here is from genome assembly GCF_047716275.1 of Strix uralensis. Lineage (NCBI taxonomy): Eukaryota > Metazoa > Chordata > Aves > Strigiformes > Strigidae > Strix > Strix uralensis. Next base: position 28,337,316 of record NC_133979.1, on the reverse strand, counting down.
TGCAAGTGTCAGAGCCTGCTGCAAGTCTGAGACCAGGGACAGTGCCCCAAAGGTCCTTCTGCCCAGCCATGGGGAAAAAAAGAGCTTAACAGAGATACCAAGGTTTGGCAGAAGCTGCCTGTCTGGACAAAAGCAGTCTTCATTAAATAATAGATTGAAATCTAGAAACTGCAGTTTCCTTCACTAGATCTTAATTCAGAGAGAAGTCCTAGGAGTGAGCAAAAGTTTGGGCAGATCTCTTTGTGCAATGTTCCTTTATGTACATATGCTTTCTCTTTGGATGAAGCTTCTAGCAGTAGTGAGAGGATGAAGCTGCTTTTATCTGGAGCACAGCCTGTGAGAAATCAAGTGGGCAAGAGGGAAGGCTGAAATGCTGCATGAAACAAGAAAAAAACTTTTGCTTGCTTTGCTGCCAAATTTCAGTGGGAAGATGGGGCCTGGGAAGGTGGGACCAGAGTATAGCCAATAATTTTCATGTTACTTTGCTCAGCTTTGCTTTCCCAGCCAAAGATGTCACTGCTGTTCTTAGCCACCCTGAGCCAAGACCCAGGGGCTTGCTTCAGGACTCGGAACAAGCCCATAGCTCATCCAGGGATTGATCCTACTCTCCTGCCTCTCTCATCTGTGCAGTGCTTCTCCAAGGATTGGCTGAATGCATGAGCTCCTTAAGCAGGGTTGACTGGCATGTGCTGTTCATGTCAGAGGAGGTTTCAGTGCTCTCTGGCCACTGATGCCTTCGCTTTGGTGTGTCAGGGGTGAATAAATCACTCCAGTGATGTCTGGTTTCAGCTTAGACTCTGGAAA